>NC_052318.1:5450464-5812964 GCF_016432855.1 Salvelinus namaycush | reverse complement strand
CCTAGACTTGGCACTCCGGTACCGCTTGCCATGCGGTAGTAGAGAGAACAGTCTATGACTGGGGGGGCTGGGGTCTTCGACAATTTTTAGGGCCTTCCTCTGACACCGCCTGGTGTAGAGGTCCTGGATGGCAGGCAGCTTAGCCCCAGTGATGTACTGGGCCGTACGCACTACCCTCTGTAGCGCCTTGTGGTCGGAGGCCGAGCAATTGCTGTACCAGGCAGTTATGCAACCAGTTGTAGAAAATGGTCAAAAATAAAGAAAAACCCTTGAATGAGTAGGTGTTCTAAAACTTTTGACCGGTAGTGTACAAGTCATTCCATGATTAGCTGATGAAAAAACACAACAATCTCTTTCATATGTTCTTAAACAATAAAATGCTAATTTACAAACATTTCTGAAAATAGACATATAGCATTTTGGAATGAAACTCTTAATTTATTTGATCAATCTGATCGCTCAATGATGTGTACACGTTATAGCAGTATGAAGTGTAATACTGTAATTCTGCATTAAAAACTATGTCAACAAGTGTATGCTTTTGAAAGAGAAGAGAGGGAAACACCTTTCTGTTTTTCTCTTTTTCCATGCTGAAGAGTTGGGTCAGTGACCTGCACGTTACAAAGCTCAATGGAGTGGTGCAACAGAACAGACCGGTGTTGTGGCTGTGGCGTAGCTCCACTCCAGCAGGGGTAGGGTTATCTCAGGGAAGTGCTCTTTCCGGATATCTATCCTGGTGTGTCTTGAGAGGACAACTCACCCTCAAAGCAGCAGGTACAGTCAGTTAATATGCTATCACTATTTTTGAAAAATTCTACAGATGACCTACATTAATGTCACTGACTGTGGCTTTCCTGCAGTCACATGACCAAATCGCCCTCTAGGGGTCTCATGGGTGGAATTTTTTTCTTATTTAAAAAAACCCACATAAAATCCTGTGTTTCTCTGTCAAAAGGTGTTGTTATATTTCAGTCTTCTGTGATGTATATAAAGTGTAATATTGGGATGCAAGCGAAAAATGTAATATATTTCGACTCTATATCTGACATGGTACAGGTGTCTTCTTTTCTTTTTAAGGCCATAACCATGTGTGTGAGGTGTATACTTTTATTTAAAAGTAGATATGTTTAAGACCACCAAGAAACACTGTGTGACCCTGACTTAGCCCACTAAAAGGTTAAAGAGCACATGAGACATCTGATTTCCTACAGCGTTGGAGAGATAATTATGTAGTCTTACTGGAGCCATGTCTTCCGAGGGACTCAGTGGTAGCATTTGTGACTGCCTCAAAAGCTCTACTTGTTAGCTATTATGTGTTGTACAACATTGCGTTCCTCTTGTTACATCACAATGTTACTTCCTGATGACCTTCGTGTTGTGTCTGTTCCTGATACGTTTGTTTATGATGAGTCAATAAACTGCCCGCTCATTTAAAGCCACCACTTCAGAGGGACAGAGCTCTGCAGTGCTGCTCTATGTGGAGATTTTGCTTTGACAGTGGATGAAAGGGATTTAATCCTTTGTTCTGATTTATTAAAGTAGAGGGTATTGACAAATTGATCACACTGAAATAACTGACAAATCCTTATGACATTCATTTTTAAAGAGGAAGTGAAATCCATGTGGAGAGGAAATGAAACCCCAGGCAGCTGTCTGCTGATGTTTATGATTAGTTTCATGTGACTATTTGAGAATTTCATTGCTTCCTTGTGTACAGTATGTAACATAGTCAATGTATTCAGTGTGTCAGGTCTGGCATTTCGGTTACTTGAGAGTCAATTACTTTTTTTATGGTCTCTTTAATCGTCCCCTCCCAATTTTAATTGTAATTTCAATCTGTTCCCTGGCCTCCAATGACTCCAGGCCTCTCCCATCTGGGCTACCAAGTCACATCTGGCTTCTCCTCTGGGCCTTGCTGGGCAGGGTGTGTGTGTGTGTTTGCGTGTCTGCTGCTGTGCATGTGTGTGTGTGTGTGTGTGTGTGTGTGTGTGTGTGTGTGTGTGTGTGTGTGTGTGTGTGTGTGTGTGTGTGTGTGTGTGTGTGTGTGTGTGTGTGTGTGTATGTGCATGTCTGTCTGTTTGTCTGTCTGTCTAGTCCTGTGGCCAGGCTCCCTCTCTCCAATGGGGCACAGACTAGTTGTGTTTCACATCCTGTCCCTGTTCTCCACCTCCCTTCATGTGGTTCCATGGTTGATTCTCCACTTCCCTTCATGTGATTCCATAGTTGATTCTCCACTTCCCTTCATGTGGTTCCATGGTTGATTCTCCACTTCCCTTCATGTGGTTCCATAGTTGATTCTCCACCTCCCTTCATGTGGTTCCATGGTTGATTCTCCACTTCCCTTCATGTGATTCCATAGTTGATTCTCCACCTCCCTTCATGTGGTTCCATGGTTGATTCTCCACTTCCCTTCACGTGATTCCATGGTTGATTCTCCACTTCCCTTCATGTGATTCCATAGTTGATTCTCCACTTCCCTTCATGTGGCTCCATAGTTGATTCTCCACTTCCCTTCATGTGATTCCATAGTTGATTCTCCACTTCCCTTCATGTGATTCCATGGTTGATTCTCCACTTCCCTTCATGCGGCTCCATAGTTGATTCTCCACTTCCCTTCATGCGGCTCCATAGTTGATTCTCCACTTCCCTTCATGTGGCTCCATAGTTGATTCTCCACTTCCCTTCATGCGGCTCCATAGTTGATTCTCCACTTCCCTTCATGCGGCTCCATAGTTGATTCTCCACTTCCCTTCATGCGGCTCCATGGTTGAGCGTTGATTTATCTCCCATCTCTCAGTGGCGGCTACTGCTGCTGCCCACCTGGGAGCCTGATGCCCAGGAGGCCTGGCTGCCTGATCTCCTTCCGGTACATGGCTGTGTTTCTGCTGATGAATCTGAGGAGCAATGTTTTTGATTCACATAATTCACATAGTTTGCCACTGAGGCTTTTGAGCTCACTCTGATCTGACACATCCAGACAGGAGTTGAATTGGTCGGTATGGCTGTCACAATCACAACCCACTGGGCACAGACGTCATTTCAATGTCTATTCCACGTTGGTTCAATGTAATTTAATTGAAAATAAGTGCGGGACAACGTTGATTCAACCAGTGTGTGTGCAGTGGAAATGAACTGGATGATAGTAGCCAGATCTGGCAAACATTATAGATTCAACAATGAATCATAAAAAAGTTTTATTGGGTGAATATCCTCAACTGTCATACAAAAGTCTAACAGAAGTGACTTCATGAGATTTCATGTTCATGACAAAAGGAAGCATATGGGAATGTAAAAAAACAACAACTGCTGTATAGCTAAGAAAAATATCCCCAGGGTGACACAAATCCTTCAGTTTTGACATCAATTTGACAGGGAGACAAACTTGCACAAACAATGATAGCCTACCAAACGCTCAGTTAAGACCGTGCTGCCATCATGTGGGCAGAAATAATATAGCATTGCATTTAGTCATGTCCTGACTTCTGATGCTAAATCATGCTGATCAAGAATTTACTACCACTGTCATCATAAAACATGTATAAAACTCATAAAGGAGACCATTGATTTATCTTTAAAATAAGTGGCTATGAATCAAAAATTATCAGGAGAATTTTGCATACATCACATTTACCGCTCTCATTATGCTTCTGCCTTTGTTATAAAAGAGAGACGACTGAAGGATCTTTCTACTCCGTTTTCACAGGTGAGTAGTCTCTAGAAACACTAATAGGGGTGGCAAGTGATTAAGAGCGTTGGGCCAGTAACCGAAAGGTCGCTGGTTTGAATCCCTGAGAGAAATCTGCCAAGGTGGAAAAATCTTACGTTCTGCCCTTGAGCAAGCTAGTAAACTGCAAACAACAACTGTTCCCCGGGCAACGATGACATCGATTAAGGTAGCCCCCCCCGCACCTCTTTGATTCAGAGGGGTTGGGTTAAATACGGAAGACACATTTCGGTTACATGTATTCAGTTGTGCCTAAAATGTTGAATCATGAACAAAATGACTTGTTGGGTTTACTTTTATGTCGTTTTTTATTTATTAGAAAGAGGCATAAATTAGACCGCTTGTGATAACAACCAATACTGTGCATCTAAAAAACATCACACCACTACATAATAACAATATATAAAAAAGTGAATCCATTTTACACAGGAGGGAAACTCCCATAGATACCATAATTGAAAGTAGAGCCTCTGAGAGAGGTGATCATTCTGAGGCAGCTGTCAGGCAACAGTGATCCGTCCAATAGACGGCTGCTAAAGGATAGTGAGGACAACCAGACTGATGTCTGTGTGTCACAGTGTGGCTGCGTACCCATAAGGCACCCTGTTCCCTATTCCCCAGGTCATGCAATATATAGGGAACAGGGTGCCTTATGGGTACGCACCCACACAGTGACACACAGACATCAGTCTGGCTGTCCTCACTATCATGTTAACAGCCGTCTATTGGACAGATCAGTGCTCTGGCCCTTCCACCCTAGTCCAGAGTATAGATGTTCTCCTCCACAGGTCTCCTCATGCGGATCTCATAGATGATGTGGGGCGGCTCTTTGGCTGACAAACTAGAGTGACACAACATCATCACGCATTGATCATTCCTAATCAATGATAAGTAATTGGTCTAATTGTAGTCTATACATTCTTCGTTCATTTATATGTCAAATTTGTCTTCGTAATTTTTTACAAATGTTTTGTGTTCAATCATATGTTTACATGTCAGTCGTGCTTTATCATGTGTTTGCTTACCAGCCTGTCTTTAAAGCTCTTCTGTGAATCCCTCCTAGAGAAGAAAATAAATAGTTGAAATTAACTCAAATCAAAGTTTATTCATCAATATGCATATTCAGCACATTGTACACACTACAATGAAATACTTACTCTTAATTAGTTAGTGGTAATACACTTTTATATGGGCAAACATTTCACATCACAGCAAGATGTCTGAATACGTGAGCATTACCACACTGGGCTTTTCTCGACAGAGGATGTGAGTTTGTGGTTACATACGTTTAAACCCTAATATGACCAAGGCCCCCATTATAAGTAGGAGCAGACTGAGGGAGAGAGAGAGCACTGGGATGTTGATCTGGAGAGAGAAGCTGGGAAGAGGCTCCTCTATCTGGTTACAGAGCACAGAGAGAAGAAGAAGGGTTAAACTCTTGGAGGGATTCATTAGGCTTTCATATAGTTATGGGTGAGTGATGTTTGTTTATATGCCAGTGGTGTTACTATATAGTAGTATATAAAATACTCACAAGTGTTTGCGAAGGGAAAAGACTGGTGTTCTGTCTTGGAATGGCTAGATGTGATGACTCAACAGCTCTCCAGTGTTCTACAAAGGGAGACACCTCACAATGATGATGTGGATGGATGGTAATCTCTCACTTGGCAGGACATTCTGACATTCAATCACCCCTGAGACATCATCAACCCCTGCTGCTTGATTCTCTCGAAATGAAAACTGTCATTTCAACACTTGCCCCCCCCCCACCCCTTTGTTTGTGGTTTCCTGATGAAATACACTAAAGACTGCATTGCACTGAGCAGCACAATGTGATTCAAGATAATACTGCATAGAAAACATGTGTTTTAACATGTTTGAGGCTCTTTGTGATTAAACAGCCATAGAAAATGAGTTAGAATCTTGGTCTAAAACTATTCTCTGAGAGGGGTGTCCTCATTTTGAAAATGAAAGTTTGTAAGGCATGGAGAACTGTTAACATGATTTTTCTCCATTTGATTTGTAAGCATATTCAGCAACTTTGCGAGGCGAGTTCCAGGGAGTTTGATCATTGATGTCATAGCACTGGGAGTGTGAATGAAGGGTAAATGTTGAAATAGTCCGTTTTCATTCCCATCTACTTAGGATTTCAAAATGTTTAACCACACATGAATCCTCATTATGACCGTCAACGTAACCCAGGAGGCTAAGAGGTCAGGCCTAGGTTCCTCTAGGGTTCACATGAGATTAATACAATCTATTTATTGTATATCTTTGATCTATTTATTGTATATCTTTGATAGGAAATACGCATCTCACATACATCAGGATCCCATGAGTTCACCCCTTTCTTTATAATACGCTTACTCACCTGTGGTAGGAGGAGCTTCTGTAACATGTACAGTGGTGCTTGTTGGCAAAACAGTCACTGGAGCTAAGAAAACAATTCACAAATTCAAAACATACATTTTGGGAGAGTGAATTGCATTGTAGGCCAGTTTTGAGTTAATTACGTGCCATATAGCAAATAGAGCCGGCGTGTTTTTTGTGGACGAGAAAGCTAGAAAGACTAGTTCATTGATTCCCATTGTTGCCCAAGAGTGTAAAATAGTGAAATAAATTATATCTTGCCAAAAATTACCTTTCATGACCCTTAAGTTTTGAATTATTTTTTTGTCGTTGAAAATGCCATCTATGTCCACTCTGCAACAGTATGGCCCACTGTCTGTCCGCTTGACATCGAGAATTCCCAAGTCCATTTCTCCGGCGAGGACATCACCTGCCAGTCTATACCTGTCCGACACCTTGGAGATGACGCCATGTTTGTCTGTCTGCGCGAGGATGTTGTTGCACCAGAACGTGCCACATTCTCGCCCCCAGCACACGCGGCTCAAACCCAAACGGCTCACTGAATACTGACAGGACAATGTCGCAGTAGCACCTTCCATCACCTTGAATGCTGACACTGAACACCTGGCTGTTGAGCGGGGGAAATAAACACAGGTATGACAAGGCTATTTCCTCCTGCCTGAGTTCCATACACATCTTAACAACATCCCAAGGTCAACTACGGAACTTTCTCAATTTTGCCTCTAGTTTTGATCAAAGAGCTATATGTCGTAGCTTGCAACGCATCTCAATTCGGTTGCTATAATTAAAGTAAAAGTATGGTAGTCTTTGAAACAGTAGGCCTATGTAGGTATGGAAAAACTAATACACAGCCATGTCAAATAACTCAAAGTAACATCGAAACACATTATTGTATGAAAAACTGCCATGTCTAACGTTGAACAGTTAGACCTACTCAATGTAGATGCGGACATCTTCAGCCAAGGCCAAAACTGCCAACCTGTCTAGAACAAAGCCGTTGGAGACCTGTGTCACTCTAGTAGTAAACAAAGGACACACAAAGAGTGAGGCTGTTTCTGTGGTGTTAGTCATATTATGGGGCGGGTCATCCAACTCAAACTACACCCATGTACCCAATCATTCAACAGCCTAAACTCCAATTATTTGTACTGGTTTAGATAACGTTTCCTTGCCTGAAAATGTTAGGAGGACGAGGATCCAACGGCGGGGAAAAAACGGTCCAGAACTAGCAGCCATCTTGTATATCCAGTGTGTAGGAGTGGAGGGTGTGTGCTGGGAACGGGCAGGGTGGCGCAGAGACAGGGCATCTGAATGGGCAGCTGTGTTCTCGGGGGGCCACTGCTTGTGACATCTCCAGGCAGGACAGCCAGAGCCACTGTGACCCCTCTGCTAACCTCCTCCTATCGCAGGGCTGGGAGCGGAGAAAAGGCCCATTGTTGATGGAATTTTCATCTGCATATACCAGAGTAAACAAACTGCATTGATGATTTAGGAGGCTCATCTCCCAGGGTACACAGTGTGTTTTTAAAAGCTAACCCGTAGCCAAAGATTATGACTTGCTTGAGCTGGCCAGTGCCCAAATTCCTTAAATTGATGTTGTAAGGCTTTTAGTAGTTTTTAATAATTTATTAGTGAAACAACAATTGTGTAGCCAATGAATAATTAGACACATTAGAATTTCAAGTTAGAATTTTTATTATCATCCAACAGGTTGGGTTTGAACAAGACAATATACCTCAAAATTGGGTAAAGAAGACCATTTTCCGAAGAATGTCGCGATTATGTGTGACTTTTCACTGCCTTTGTATGCCTGGGTGATGTTGCAGATGGGTGTAGCTAAATGTCCTGGATAGAGGACATGGAGGGGATAGAAAACCATAGCACACTTTCTGCTAAGTCACTGCTTTTCATTGCATCACGCATTAAAGCTGATGTCATTTTTATTTTGGTCGCTTTTAGCCTATTACATAAAAAAATGATCTGGTCATCATAATCAATTGAAACATACACTGTTATCAAATCCAATGAAATGTAATTGGTCACATGCACATGGTTAGCAGATGTTATTGCGAGTGTAGCGAAATGCTTGTGCTTCTAGTGTTAGTGCTGAATACACATAGGAAGCCATATTAGTAAGGCCCTTTTTTTTCAAATAAACCTTTCAATAACACAAATCAACTGTTTTGCTTCCCTTATCAGCAAAACACTACTGATTCTGTAGTAACTTTTGTCTTGTGTGGCTGAATCATTAGCCTATAAGTCAACCTCAGCCTTGTAACACAGAGCTACAAAGTGTTACAGAGTGTTAACAGCATGAGCGTGGTGGTGAAGTGTCCGTGCTTCGTCAGTGGATATCCTCATAGTCGTCTCTCTCGTTGTCCTCTATCTGATAGACGTTCTCTACAGCCGTCTCTCGAGTGTGCAGGCCCAAGCTGGACACTGAGTTCCTGTACAGGACTGAGCCGCCAGAACGCTGTGGTCTGATAAAGGAAAGACCAAATAAGTGCAGAGCTAAGCGAGACGCTGTAGCTTGACATACTGTATTGTCCTTCTGCATTATACTGCTTAGTTTCTGATCCAGTTGAATTTATGCTGAGAAACGTTTTGGAGTGTTGGTGTAAAATCTGACATAGCAAATAAAGTTTGTACTGATTTGATTTATTTAGGACAGGCCTACTTGTTTGGTACACTATTGAGAATCCCATATATTTTTCAACTGTGATGTTTCACAAAAAGTTCTGAACCTTTCTATTCTCATAGTTTCTACAGATTGTAAATTAAAGATACACATTTTAGGTAAGAGTATTATTATATTATTGATCAATTGACTATGACTTTTCAAATCACCCAGCAGTGCTATCTGCAGAGTTAGCTCCAGGTAAATGTTGCAATTCTTCAGCCTTTGCTGAACCTGCGACCAAAAACTAGAATCCGGCATCATTTTGGGTATCAGTTCATAAACCATGTGCCATGGAATCAGTATATCGAAAATCTCTTCCCATCTGTTTTTCACTCTATATGTTGCAGCTGTCAAATGTTTGGTTCCTAAATGAAACTGCTATACTCTCCCCCTTCCACTTGCCTCTTCCATTTTTGCGGTAATGATGCAATTAGTTGGTTATAATTTTGGATAGAGCAGACATTTCCATATATTTTTGTTAGCTGCACGTATGACATAACTCCACCATTCCTATTTATGATATAATTTTAAAAGATTATACAGTTTTAAAAAATAATGTTTTTTTAATCAGTTAGTATATTTGAGTTTAACTATAATATGTGTTGTAATATTTGTTCGGTCTTTTCTGGTGGATTAAAATGAAATTGCAACCAAATTTCAATGGCTTGTTTTAAAATAGTGATATGGACTGGATCTTTGATCTTTACCACTTGGGTCCCGTTTCAGGAATGATGAAAGCAGACATTCTTGTTGAGTATCTGATAATCTACCAGTTGTACAGGAGTGGTTAAAACATGCTAATAATGGTCCTCTGAGGAGATCAATAAAGGTTTGGTATACCTCAACTGGTATACCATCTAGCCCTGGAGTTTGGTATACCTCAACTGGTATACCATCTAGCCCTGGAGTTTGGTATACCTCAACTGGTATACCATCTAGCCCTGGAGTTTTCCCTGACTTAAAGGCTTGAATTGCATCAAGTTCATCCTCTGTAATGTGGCTTTCACATGAGTCTTTCTGTACAGCTGTTAATTTTACATTATTCATAGAAAAAAAATCCTTGCAATTATCTTTGGTTCGTGGAAATGGAGACTGAAATGAAAACATGTGCTGAAAGTACTTTGCTTCCTCTTTCAAATTATCGTTTGGTGAGTCATGGGTGACTCCGTTATTTGTAAGTTGTAGAAAAATTAGTTTCAGTAAATTAGTTTCAGTCAATTATTTTTGGTAGCATTTCTATGCTGAAGATTAAAAAAATTATTTGGTGCATTTTTCCCAATATCCAGTTTGCTTTATTATATAATATATTCCACTTGATCTTTCTTGAATAAGTTCCTCCATTTATTTTAGTTACAATAAGCAATCTGCTGTACGTATGTTATGTCAGAAAAAGTCAGTTATAAATGTTTCTGTCCTGGTTAAAAACAACTTGTCCCCCAATAGATAAAATTTCCAATTTCCTCGCCCACGTGGAAATTCTGTAAGAATAATGTACAGTGCATTTGGAAAGTATTCAGACCCCTTTACTTTTTCAGCATTCTGTTATGTTACAGCCTTATTCTAAAATTGATTAAATAGTTTCCCCCCCCCATCAATCTACACACAATACCGCATAATGACAAAGCAAAAACAGGTTTTTACACATAGAAAAAAATATATATGGAAATATCACATTTGTATAAGTATTCAGACCCTTGGCTCAGTACTTTGTTGAAGCACCTTTGACAGCGATTACGGCCTCAAATCTTCTTGGGTATGACACTACAAGCTTGGCTCTGTCAGAGTGACCATCGGGTTCTTGGTCAAATCCCTGACCAAGGCCCTTCTCCCTCGATTGATCTGGCGGCCAGCTCTAGGAAGAGTCTTGGTGGTTCCAAACTTCTTCCATTTAAGAATAATGGAGGTCGCTGTGTTCTTGGAGACCTTCAATGCTGCAGGTACCCTTCCCCAGATCTGTGCCTCAAACACAATCATGTCTCGGCGCTCTACGGACAATTCCAAGGACCTCATGGCTTGGTTTTTGGTCTGATATGCAATGTCAACTGTGGGACCTTATATAGACAGGTGTGTGCCTTTCCAAATCATGTCCAATCAATTGAATTTACCACAGCTGGACTCCAATCAAGTTGTAGAAACATCTCAAGGATGATCAATGGAAACAGGATTCACCTGAGCTCAATTTCGAGTCTCATATCAAAGGGTCTGAATACTTATGTAAATAAGGTATTTCTGTTTTTTGTTTTGAATAAATTAGCAAAACATTGGGGTACTGTGTGTGTGTAGTGAGTCACATTTTTTATCTAATCCATTTTAGAATAAGGCTGTAACATAACAAAATGTGAAAAAGTCAAGGGGTCGGAATACTTTCTGAATGCACTGTATGTCCAAACTACTGAGCTACAGAAACCACTGTATATGCCAATTATTTGATGGTCTGACCGCATTCTGTCATCTATCAACACAGCGAGAAAATCTATACAGTACCAGTCCAAAATTTGGCCACACCTACTCATTCAAGGGTTTTTCTTTATTTTTACTTTTTTCTATATTGTAATAATAGTGAAGAGATCAAAACTATGAAATAACACATATGGAATCATGTCGTAACCAAAAAAGTGTTAAACAACATTCTTCAAACTAGCCACCCGTTGCCTTGAAAACAGCTTTTCACACTCTTGGCATTCTCTCAACCAGCTTCACCTGGAATGCTTTTCCAACAGTCTTGAAGGTGTTCCCACATATGCTGAGCACTTGTTGGCTGCTTTTCCTCCACTCTGCAGTCCAACTCATCCCAAGCCATCTCAATTGGGTTGAGGTCAGGTGATTGTGGAGGTCAGGTCATCTGATGTAACACTCCATCACTCTGTTGCTTGGTCAAATAGCCCTTATACAGCCTGGAAGTGTGTTGGGTCATTGTCCTGTTGAAAAACAAATGATAGTCCCACTAAGCGCAAACCAGATGGGATGGCGTATCGCTGCAGAATGCTGTGGTAGCCATGCTGGTTAGGTGTGCCTTGAATTATAAATAAATCACAGAGAGTTTCACCAGCAAAGCACCCCCACACACCACACCTCCTTCTCCATGCTTCACGGTGGTAACCACACATGCAGAGATCATCCATTCACCTACTCTCCGTCTCACAAAGACACGGCGGTTGGAAACCAAAATCTCAAATTTGGACTCATCAGACCAAAGGACAGATTTCCACCGGTCTAATGTCCATTGCTCGTGTTTCTTGGCCAAAGCAAGTCTCTTCTTATTATTGGTGTTCTTTGGTAGTGGTTTCTGTGCAGCAATTCGACCATGAAGGCCTGATTCACGCAATCTCCTCTGAACAGTTGATGTTGAGATGTGTCTGTTACTTGAACTCTGTGAGGTGCAATCTGAGGTGCAGTTAATTGCCGATTTCTGAGGCTGGTAAATCTAATTCACTTATCCTCTGCAGCAAAGGTAACTCTGGATCTTCCTTTCCTGTGGCGGTCCTCATGAGAGCCAGTTTCATCATAGCGCTTGATGGTTTTTGCGACGGCACATGAAGAAACTTTCAAAGTTTTTAATTTTCCCGCATTGACTGACCTTCATGTCTTAAAATAATGATTGCCTGTTGTTTCTCTTTGCTTATTTGAGCGGTTCTTGACATAATATTTGGTCTTTTATCAAATAGGGCTATCTTCTGTATACCACCCCAACCTTGTCACAACACAACTGATTGGCTCAAACGCATTAAGAAAAGAAATTCCACAAATTAACACACCTGTTAATTGGCAGGTAGCCTAGTGGTTAGAACATTGGACTAGTAACCGAAAGGTTGCAAGATCGAGTCCCTGAGCTGACAAGGTAAAAATCTGTCATTCTGCCCCTGAACAAGGCAGTTAACCCACTGTTCCTAAGCCATAATTGAAAATAATAATTTGTTCTTAACTGACGTGCCTAGTTAAATAAAGGAAAAATAAATAAAATTGAAATGCATTCCAGGTGACTACCCCATGAAGCTGGTTGAGAGAATGCCAAGAGTGTGCAAAGCTGTCATCAAGGCAAAGGGTGGCTACTTTGTAGAATCTCAAATATAAAATATTTAACACTTTTTTGGTTACTACGTGATTCCATATGTGTTATTTCATAGTTTTGATGTCTTCACTATTATTATACAATGTAGAAAATAGTAGAAATAAAGAAAAACTCTGGAATGAGTAGGTGTGTCCAAACCTTTGACTGGTACTGTATATCTCACTAGATCAGGATATTTAAGCCTCCATTTATCCACTAGTTCCAATATATCTATGATATTCGTGATTTCCTTAAGTGCATGAGGGTGTTTGTAGTGTGATTTTTCTTTACGGTCCATTGAGGTATTTAAAACCGTATTATAATCTCCCACCATAATAATAGAGTCTTGTATTGCTTTTAGGCTAGATGAATTATTATATATATTTTAACAGAAGCATGGATCATCATTATTTAGACCGTACAGATTAATGAGCCAAATCTGTTTATGGTCCAATAACATATTTCAAATAATCTACTTTACGGAGCTTATTCAGATAAAAAAATATTGTTAATTAATAACATCACCCCTTTTAAGTCTTTGCCCACGGGAGAAGTATATCCCCCCCAGTCCCTTTCCCCCCCAAAATCAAAAATTGTTGAATGATTTTCCTGTAAACCATAGATTATTAGATTATATTCCTTCTCTTTTACCGTAAACACTAATCTTCTTGTCTTATTAACTGCTGAGCCATTACAATTATAACTGGCTATACTTATTTCACCATTTACCATAATGAGATACACATTTCAATTCTATTTATCATTATATATGTTGGTAAATTTACCATTAAAAAGTACCATAATGATTGACTGTCCATATAGCTGTACCATGTTATTTGCACTGCTACTGAGTAAACCTCCAATTGTTCTCCACTATTCCAGCCACTAAGGCCTACTTATTGTTTCACTTCCTCAGTGTGTTGTGGTCTTGGGTCACTTCCTCAATCTGTTGTGGTCTTGGGTCTCATTAGTCATAATTACAGTATTACCTCACAGACATTTACCATAGACCTAATGGTTTTGCTAATTAGGCCTACATGTCCCATCGATAGATATTGCACAGTGATTCAGTCATTCTCTTGGCATATTGTGGTGATTCAACTACTGTGTCAGTTGGAAGATGACAATAGTCTACTTACATTTGGAGTACCGTAGCAAATCTTTCCCATCGCTTTCCTGCAATTACATCAGTAAGATGTTCATCGAGAGAATTAGTTCTTATTATACAGGCAAAGGTATAGACGGTGTGTACTTACTCATGACGAGTACAGACACAATCCCCACGCCTGTCAGAACAAGCAGAATAGACACCAGGATCACAGCGAGGTCGTTACGTCTCGTCTCCTGTCGACATCACAGATTCAGATCAGTTCAAACGGCATCTCACAGCAGTGTTTCGTATTTTTGCAGGAATTGCAGTATGTTGTCAAGCTTACTGATTTTGATTCGCTGTAGTATACCGTGGATGAATACTCAGTAGATATTGTGGTCACAGGACCTACACAATCAGGAAGTAAAAGTATGTTTTCACGTGTAAGAATAATACTGCAATAAAAAAAAAAACGATATAAAATAAGACTTCTATGGACTGACAACATGTTATTCTGTAGGCTGTGTTCAGTACCGTGGTTGTGGTTGTCCATGGTCTGTGGGGTTATGGTCACATTGGCAGATGTCTGCGATGTTGTCGGGACAGGTGCTGAAATCAGACAGTAAAAAAATACTAACTGCTCAGCTTGAACAAGTACACATGCTGTGAAATCATAATATTCCTTAGTAGGCTCACAATTCTCATCTGATAAGCATCAAGTTATATCCTGGCATGTTGTGCATTCTTTACCTTTCTCAATGGTCAAGCTGACGTGATATTTCTCATCATTGAACAATCCAACGTACTGCACTCGACATCCATATGTTCCAGAGTCTATCTCTGTAGTATTGGAGATGGTTAGAGTGACATCCCCCGTCTTCAAATCACCCAATAACTGATACCTAACTGACGATCTACGTGTCACTTCAGATCCATCAGTTGAGATTATTTCATTGTCACAACCACCAGAGCTCGGTATGGTTCCTTTCCCCCAGCAAATGTGTTGGAGACCATGAGATTTGGCATCATATTTAAATGGCAGAGTGATATTCTGACCCTCAATACCAATGACTTGAATGCATTCACTGACTGAAAATGAGAGAGAAGAAGTAGTGAGAACTGAATTTTATTTTAAATCCTATTCATTTACTTATTAACCAGGCTAAAAGAGATATATCGAGCATCACTAACCTGAAAGTAGACAGAGGAGAAACCAGCCTGAAATGCAGCGGGTCTCCATGATCGGGTTGTCACTTTCTCACTCTCATGTGTCAGGTCTTTAATAAACTCAAATCAAATCGCCGGATCACATGACTTCCTCTCATTCTCAACTACTGACAGCTGTTTCCTTTGCTCTCAGAACAGCAGAGTTCTTCTGTTTCACCCTTCCAAATAATGCCCACAGACTTGCACACGTTTTAGGCAAGTTCACATAATTCATCATTCATTGAAAATAAATTAAATCCAGTGCATGATTTTTTTTAACCTTTATTTAACTAGGCAAGAAGAAGGTTAAGAACAAATTCTTATTCGGTTAACTGCCTTGTTCAAGGGCAGAACAACAGATCTGTACCTTGTCAGCTCACGGATTTGAACTTGCAACCTTTCGGTTACTATTCCAACGCTCTAACCACTAGGCTACGCTGCCATATGAAATAGAGCCACAGGTACACCTCCAATTGACTCAAATTATGTCAATTAGGCTACCAGAAGCTTCTAAAGCCATGACATCATTTTCTGGAATTTTCCAAGCTGTTTAAAGGCACAGTCAACTTAGTGTATGTAAACTTCTGACCCACTGGAATTGTGTTACAGTGAATTATAAGTGAAATAATCTGTCTGTAAACAATTGTTGGAAAAATTACTTGTGTCATGCACAAAGTAGATGTCCTAACCGACTTGCCAAACTATAGTTTGTTAACAAGAAATGTGTGGATTGGTTGAAAAAATAGTTTTAATGACTCCAACCTAAATGTATGTAAACTTGCGACTTCAACTGTATGTTTGGATCACCCTATATGTCTGTAAGAGCTTCATAGTTCTGTGGATCTGCATGGTGTCTTAAGTCCTCTCACATGGGTTCTTTCACTGGGGTGTTCCTGCTGCAGACGCTGGGGGAACTGGCAGATTCTCCTCTGGTGCGGCTATTCCTTGACAGTCTCCGACCTATAGATGCACAGTGGCAGTGCATAGAAAGAGTGAGGTGGGGGCAGACAATGTTTCAACAGTCATTATTAGTAATGGCCCAAGATAGCAGACCTGGGTTCAAATACTATTAGAAATCTTTCAAATATTTTACTTTAACCTTCCTGGAGTTTCAGGTGAGCATGATGTTTCTATTGGTTTCATTGCAACAGGCAAGCTCAATCAAGCACAGACATTATTGGTATGAGAATGGCTCAGCCGTTTTACGGGCTCCTGACTAATTCTGCTATTTTTTAATTTATTTTTTGCACTGCTCGTCACTCTTTTTGTACATAATGTTTTAATGACCAGGCCCTAATCCCTGAGACCCAGGACATACTGCTCCACCAGGACCAGGCCCTAATCCCTGAGACGCAGGACATACTGCTCCACCGGGACCAGGCCCTAATCCCTGAGACGCAGGACATACTGCTCCACCGGTACCAGGCCCTAATCCCTGAGACGCAGGACATACTGCTCCACCGGGACCAGGCCCTAATCCCTGAGACGCAGGACATACTGCTCCACCGGTACCAGGCCCTAATCCCTGAGACGCAGGACGTACTGCTCCACCGGGACCAGGCCCTAATCCCTGAGATGCAGGGCGTACTGCTCCACCGGTACCAGGCCCTAATCCCTGAGACGCAGGACATACTGCTCCACCGGGACCAGGCCCTAATCCCTGAGACGCAGGGCATACTGCTCCACCGGGACCAGGCCCTAATCCCTGAGACGCAGGACATACTGCTCCACCGGGACCAGGCCCTAATCCCTGAGACGCAGGACATACTGCTCCACCGGTACCAGGACCTAATCCCTGAGACGCAAGACATACTGCTCCACCGGGACCAGGCCCTAATCCCTGAGACGCAGGACATACTGCTCCACCGGGACCAGGCCCTAATCCCTGAGACGCAGGACATACTGCTCCACCGGGACCAGGCCCTAATCCCTGAGACGCAGGACATACTGCTCCACCGGGACCAGGCCCTAATCCCTGAGACGCAGGACATACTGCTCCACCGGTACCAGGCCCTAATCCCTGAGACGCAGGACATACTGCTCCACCGGGACTAGGCCCTAATCCCTGAGACGCAGGACATACTGCTCCCCCTGAACCAGGCCCTAATCCCTGAAACGCAGGACATACTGCTCCCCCTGAACCAGGCCCTAATCCCTGAGACGCAGGACATACTGCTCCACCGGGACCAGGCCCTAATCCCTGAGACGCAGGACATACTGCTCCACCGGGACCAGGCCCTAATCCCTGAGACGCAGGACATACTGCTCCACCGGGACCAGGCCCTAATCCCTGAGACGCAGGACATACTGCTCCACCGGGACCAGGCCCTAATCCCTGAGACGCAGGACATACTGCTCCACCGGGACCAGGCCCTAATCCCTGAGACGCAGGACATACTGCTCCACCGGGACCAGGCCCTAATCCCTGAGACGCAGGGCATACTGCTCCCCCTGAACCAGGCCCTAATCCCTGAGACGCAGGACATACTGCTCCACCGGGACCAGGCCCTAATCCCTGAGACGCAGGGCATACTGCTCCCCCTGAACCAGGCCCTAATCCCTAAAACGCAGGACATACTGCTCCACCGGGACCAGGCCCTAATCCCTGAGACGCAGGACATACTGCTCCACCGGGACCAGGCCCTAATCCCTGAGACGCAGGACATACTGCTCCACCGGTACCAGGCCCTAATCCCTGAGACGCAGGACATACTGCTCCACCGGTACCAGGCCCTAATCCCTGAGACGCAGGACATACTGCTCCACCGGGACCAGGCCCTAATCCCTGAGACTCAGAAAATAAAAAGGCGGCGTTAAGAGAGGCCGATGTGCGGGCACCCTGACAAAACTAAATCGGCGAGTAGATAAACCGCCTCGACTCTCCAATCTATTGGCGAACGTACAACCACTGGAGAACAAACAGGACGAGCTCCATTCGAGACTATCCTATCGACGGGACCTGAAACACTGTTATATCCTATGTTTCTCAGAGTCGTGGCTGGGACATGGATAATATACATCTAGCTGTTTTTTCTATGCATCAGCAGGACAGAACGGCAGAGTCGGAAAAGCTCAATGGGGGAGGTGTATGTCTCTTTGTTAACATTATACAATTTTAAGGAAGTCTTAAGGTTCTGCTCGCCTGAGTTAGAATACCTCATGATAAGCTGGAGACCATATTTTTTACCAAGAGAGTTTTCATCAATATTTTTCGTAGCTGTCTATTTACCACAACACCACGATGCTGTCCCTCGCACTCAGCAAGCGGTATAGGGCCATTATGCAAACAAGAAAATGCTCATCCAGAGGCGGCGCTCCTAGTGGCTGGTGATTTTAATGCAGGGAAACTGAAATTAGTTTTACCTAATTTCTAGCAACATGTCACCTGTGCAACTAGAGGCAAAAAAACTGTAGGTCACCTTTCCTCCACACACAGAAACATATACAAAGCTCTCCCATGCTGTGCATTTGGCAAATCTGACCATAACTCTATACTTCTGATTCCTGCTTACAAGCAAAAACTCAAACAGGAAGTACCAGTGACGCACTCAATATGAAAGTGGTCCAATAAAGCGGATGCTAAACTACAGGACCATTTCTGTCACGCCCTGACCCACATCCATGGCTGGAGCCCTCCTTTGTGCCGGTGCCCAGTCCAGGCACGGCGTCCAACCCACATCCATGGCCGGAGTCCTCCTCTGCGCCGGTGCCCAGTCCAGGCACGGCGGCCAACCCAGCCCCATGGCTGGAGCCCTCCTTTGCCCCGATGCCTAGTCCAGGTACGGCATTCAGCCCGGTGCCATGGCCGGATCCGGGTTCTGGGCGGGGGCTACGACCTGCACCGGAGCCGCCACCGACACTAATCACCCCCCCTGACCTTAGAGGGGGGTACTGTCACGCCCTGACCATAGAGAGCCCCTGGTTCTTTATGGTGTAGTAGGTCAGGGTGTGACTAGGGGGTGTTCTAGTTTATATTTCTATGTTGGTGTTTTGTATGGTTCCCAATTAGAGGCAGCTGGTAATCGTTGCCTCTAATTGGGGATCATATTTAGGTAGCCGTTTTTCCCACCTGTGTTTGTGGGATATTGCTTGTTTGAGTTAGTGTGTGTGGGCACTACGACTTCATTTTGTATTAAAAGGATGTGGAACTCAATTCACGCTGCGCCTTGGTCCGCTCATTTTGAAGAACGTGACAATTTCTCTAGCACAGACTGGAATATGTTCAGGGATTCATCCGATGGCATGGAGGAGTTTACCACACCAGTCACGTCAGTCAGTACCTTCAGAAAATACCCCTTGACTTATTCCATATTTTGTTGTGTTACAGCCGGAATTCAAAATGTATTAAAACTATTTTTTAAAACACACACACACACACACACACACACACACACACACACACACACACTCCAGTGTTTAATTGCTAAATTGCAATTACTTCGCCACTATTGCGTATTTATTGTCTGTATTGCACTGCTTTGCTTTTTCTTGGCCAGGTCGCAGTTGTACATGAGAAATTGTTCTCAACTGGCCTACCTGGTTAAATAAAGGTGAAATAAAAAAGATTTAAAAAATAAAACACACACACAATACCCTATAATGACAAAGTGAATACATGTTTCTTGGAATTTTTCCAAATTTATTGAAAATGAAATACAGAAATATCTCATTTGAATACAGCACCAGTCAAAAGTTTGGACACACCTACTCATTCCAGGGTTTTTCTTTATTTGTACTATTTTCTACATTGTAGAATAATAGGGAAGACATCAAAACTCTGAAATAACACAAATGGAGTCATGTAGTAACCAAAAAAGTGCTAAACAAATCAAAATATATTTTATATTTGAAATTCTTCAAAGTAGCTACCCTTTGCTTTGATGACAACTTTGCCCACTCTTTAACACTTTTTTGGTTACTACATGATTCCATATGATTCCATTCCAATGTATAATTGCTATATTGTAATTACTTCGCCACCATGGCTTATTTATTGCCTTACCTCCCTTATCTTACCTCATTTACACACACTGTATATAGACTATTTCTACTGTAATATTGACTGTATGTTTGTTTATTCCATGTCTAACTCTGTGTAGTTGTATGTGCCGAACTGCTTTGCTTTATCTTGGCCAGGTCGCAGTTGTAAATGAGAACTTGTTCTCAACTAGCCTACCTTGTTAAATAAAGGTGAAATAAAAAATGTTTAAAGTGTTATTTCATAGTTTTGATGTCTTCACTATTATTCTAATAAGTTGGTGTGTCCAAAATTTACTGGTACTGTAAGTATTTACACCACTGAATAACCTTTGGCAGTGATTACAGCTAAGAGAAAATATGTGCAAGTCTCTAAGAGCTTTGCACACCTGGATTGTACAATATTTGCACATTATTCTTTTTAAAATTCTTTAAGCTCTGTCAAGTTGGTTGTTGATCATTGCTAAACAGCCATTTTCAAGTCTTGCCATAGATTTTCAAGTAAATTTAATTCAAACCGTAACTAGGCCACTCAGAAACATTCAATGTCGTCTTGGTAAACAACTCCAGTGTCTATTTGGGCTTGTGTCTCAGGTTATTGTTCTTCCTGACAGGCCCAGGTGGTGAGAGTATGCAACAACATATCCACCACGCTAACCCACAACACGGGGGCCCCTCAGGGGTGCGTGCTTAGTCCCCTCCTGTACTCCCTGTTCACCCACGACTGCGTGGCCGTGCACGACTCCAACAGCATCATTAAGTTCGCCAACGACACGCCGGTGGTAAGCCTGATCATGGCGATGGCGATGAGACAGTCAATAGTGAGGTCAGAGACCTGGCAATGTGGTGCCAGGATAACAACCTGTCCTTCATCGTCAGCAAGACAAATGAGCTTAACGTGGACTGGTACCCAGTGTATATAGTCAGGTTATCATTACTCATTGTGTATTTATTATTACTTTTATTATTACGTGTTTTACTTTTCTATCATTTCTCTATTTCTTTTCTCCTTGCATTGTTGGGAAGTAAGTAAGCATTTCACCGTTAGTCTTCACATGTTGTTTATGAAACATGTGACAAATAAAGCTGGAGTTGAGTATTTGAAACAATTAGGGGTCCTAGCACCAAAGGTCTGGGACCAAACATTGTGTATCAAGGGGGGCTCTCTTCTGATCTTGTGCTAGGACCTTGAAACGCTTCTTGAAGATTTTATTTCAAATAGTATTTGTACCCAGGTCTGCAAGATATTAACAGTTCCAGAAACCTACTCAGCTGTCCCACACTGATTGAATAAGAAAATAGATACACTGAGTGTACAAAACATTAACAACAACTTCTTAATATTGAGTTGCACCCCCGTTTGCCCTCAGAACAGCCTCAATTTTTCGGGACATGAACTCTACAAGGTGTTGAAAGTGTTCCACACCTGGATTCACCTGTTCAGTCTGTCATTGAAAGAGCTAATGTTGTTCAAACTCAGTGTATATGAATAAAAATATTTATAATACCACTCACTGAGAACAGAACAGGGATTCAAATGATTGCTCCTACTCTGACTGTGTTTCCCACGTAGACTTCCAGCATGCTGTGGGTTTAAAATTATGGTTTTCTGTCATGCACATCACAAATTATTACATCTCAATACAGTACCAGATGCAATGGCTGTATAGAAGCACGCTTTCCCGATTCCGAATTGCTTTAATGTGGTGTGGATCTGTTTGAATAGTGGAAAAAAGGGCTACTTAAGTGTGGTTCTCAATCAGAGACAACGATAGACAGCTGCCTCTGATTGAGAACCACACCCGGCCAAACACAAAGAAATAGAAAACATAGAAATAAATAAACTAGAATGCCCACCCTAGTCACACCCTGGCCTAACCAAAATAGAGAATAAAAGCCTCTCTATGGCCAGGGCGTGACAAGAGAGACATCCCCTGTCTTCAGCTCACCCAATAACTGATACCTAACTGAGATGGCGTCGACAGAGATGGTTGCCTCACTTCACGTCCTTAGGAAACTATGCAGTTATTTGTTTTTTTTATGTATTATTTCTTAAATTGTTAGCCCAGAAAATCTTAAGTGTTATTACATACATCTGGGAGGAACTATTGGATATAAGAGCGACGTCAACTTACCAACATTACGATCAGGAATACGACTTTCTAGAAGCGGATCCTTTGTTCAGACCTCCACCCTGGACGTGGGTTCTAATCCCAGAGGCCGCCCCAAAACAACGTCGTCGCCGCAGGAGAGGCAGACGGAGGGGCCTCCTGGCCAGACTTAGAAGGCGAACACACCATACACCGCTACCGAGCCTACTACTCGCCAATGTCCAGTCTCTAGACAACAAGGTGGATGAAATTAGGGCACGAGTTGCCTTCCAGAGAGACAGAGATTGTAACATTCTCTGTTTCACGGAAACATGACTCACTCGGGATATGTTGTCAGAGTCGGTACAGCCACCGAGTTTCTTCATGCGTCGCGCTGACAGAAACAAACATCTCTCTGGTAATAAGAAGGGCAGGGCTGTATGCCTCATGATTAACGACTTATGGTGTAATCATAACAACATACAGGAACTCAAGTCTTTCTGTTCACCTGACCTAGAATTCCTTACAATCAAATGCCGATCGCATTATCTTCCAAGAGAATTCTCTTCGATTATTGTCACAGCTGTGTATCCCCCCCCCCCCCCCCCCCCAAGGAGATTCCTCGACTGGACTCTATGTAAACTGGAAACCATACAGTATAACCTGAGGCTGCATTTATTGTAGCTGAGAACAAGGTTACCCAAATTCTACCAGCACATTGATTGTTGCACCCGCTCGAGCAAACATTGGACCACTGCTCCTCTAACTTCCGCGATGCATACAAGGCCCTTCCCCGCACTCCCTTCGGGAAATCTGACCATGACTCCATCTTGTTACTCCCCTCCTATAGGCAGAGACTAAAACAGGTTGCGCCCGTGCTTAGGTCTATCCAACGCTGGTATGACCAATCGGATTCCACGCTTCAAGAATACTACGATCACGTGGACTGGGATATGTTCCGGGGAGCCTCAGACAATAACACCGACGTATACACTGACTCGGTGAGTGTATATGCTGACACAAAGACTGTGGGCTCTCCTTCAACGTGGCCAACGTGAGTAAAACATTTAAACGTGTTAACCCTCGCAAGGCTGCCGGCCCAGACGGCATCCCTAGCCGCGTCCTCAGAGCATGCGCAGACCAGCTGACTGGTGTGTTTACGGACATATTCAATCAATCCCTATCCCAGTCTGCTGTCTCCACATGCTTCAAGATGGCCACCATTGTTCCTGTTCCCAAGAAAGCTAAGGTAACTGAACTAAATGACTATTGCCCCGTAGCACTCACTTCTGTCATCAAAGTGCTTTGAGAGACTAGTCAAGGATCATATCACCTCCACCCTACCTGATAGCCTAGACTCACTCCAATTTGCTTACCACCCCAATAGGTCCATAGACGATGCAATCGCCATCACACTGCACACTGCCCTATCCCATCTGGACAAGAGGAATACCTATGTAAGAATGCTGTTCATTGACTACAGCTCAGCATTCAACACCATAGTACCATCCAAACTCATCATTAAGCTTGAGACCCTGGGTCTCAACCCCGTCCTGTGCAACTAGTTCCTGGACTTTCTGATGGGCCGCCCCCCAGGTGGTGAAGGTAGGAAACAACATCTCCACCCCGCTGATCCTCAACACTGGGGCCCCACAGGGGTGTGTTCTCAGCCCTCTTCTGTACTCCCTGTTCGCCCATGACTGCGTGGCCATGTACGTCTCCAACTAAATCATCGAGTTTGCAGACAACACTACAGTGGTAGGCTTGATTACCAACAACGACGAGACAGCCTACAGGAAGGAGGTGAGGGCCCTCGGAGTGTGGTGTCAGGAAAATAACATCTCACTCAACATCAACAAAACAAAGGAGATGATCGTGGACTTCAGGAAACAGCAGAGGGAGCGCCCCCCTATACACATCGACGGGACAGTAGTGGAGAAGGTGGAAAGTTAAGTTCCTCAGTGTACACATCACGGACAAACTGAAATGGTCCACCCACACAGACAGTGTGGTGAAGAAGGTGCAACAGTGCCTCTTCAACCTCAGGAGGCTGAAGAAATGTGGCTTGTCACCTAAAACCCTCACAAACTTCTACAGATGCACAAGCGAGAGCGTCCTGTTGGGCTGTATCACCGCCTGGTACGGCAACTGCAGCGCCCTCAACCGCAAGGCTCTCCAGAGGGTAGTGTGGTCTGCACAATGCATCATCGGGGGCAAACTACCTGCCCTCCAGGACACCTACAGCAACCGATGTCACAGGAAGGCCAAAAAGATCATCAAGGACAACAACCACCCGAGCCACTGCCTGTTCACCCCGGTATCATCCAGAAGGCAAGGTCAGTACAGATGCATCAAAGCTGGGACCGAGAGACTGAAAAACAGCTTCTATCTTAAGGCCATCAGACTGTTAAACAGCCATCACTAACATAGAGAGGCTGATGCCAACATACAGACTCAAATCACTGGCCACTTTAATAAATGGATTTAATAATGGTATCACTAGTCACTTTAAATAATGCCACTTTTATTTATTTATTTTTATTTCACCTTTATTTAACCAGGTGGGCCAGTTGAGAACAAGTTCTCATTTACAACTGCGACCTGGCCAAGATAAAGCAAAGCAGTGTGACAAAAACAACAACATAGAGTTACACATAAACAAACTTTAATAATGTTTACATATCCTACATTACTCATCTCATATGTATATACTGTATTTCGTACCATCTATTGCATCTTGCCTATGTCCATATATCCATCCATATAGCAGATACTTATTTCCATCATTTTAGATGACTTCCTTGTTTACAATCAACAGAGCGTGGTATGGCTCCTCTCCCTCAGCGCATGGCTGATACACATAAATATTTCCATATATTTATGTGTTCTTATTCCATACCTTTGAATTGTGTGTATATAAGGTAGACGTTGTGAATTTGTTAGATTACTTGTTAGATATTACTGCACTGTCGGACTAAAAGCACAAGTATTTCGCTACACTCGCATTGACATCTGCTAACCATGTGTATGTGACCAATAAAATTTGATTTGATTTGAGGAGCTACTTATTTCCATCATTTTAGATGACTTCCTTGTTTACAATCAACAGAGCGTGGTATGGCTCCTCTCCCTCAGCGCATGGCTGATACACCATGAATTTTTTACATTGTATTTACATGACCCACAAAACATAAGACTTTTGGGAAACTGCATTCACTGGCTGGGAAAGAGAGAGAGAGAGAGAGAAGTACTGAGAAGCAATCAATCAATCAAGTTTATTTTATATAGCCCTTCGTACATCAGCTAATATCTCGAAGTGCTGTACAGAAACCCAGCCTAAAACCCCAAACAGCTAGCAATGCAGGTGTAGAAGCACGGAGAAGCACGGAGCAAAGAGACTTTCAATTGTAAATTATTAATTAACTTATTATTAACTTGATAACCAGTCTAAAAGAGACGGGGCCATCGTGCCTCGCTTACATGAAAGTAGACTGTGGAGAAACCAGCCTTAAATGCAGCGAGTCTCCATGATGGGGTGATGTAAAGTTAAAATGAGGCTGAGTTGCAAAAATATACTTCATTTAATTCCATGCTCGAATTAATACAAAAAGTACAAAAAGTCCTAAAAATGAGAATGTGGACAAGATCAGGACACAGGATATTACTGTAGCTCCAGGTATAAACGGGGCGTCAGATGTGCGTCAGATGACTTCCTTCCCATCTGCTGTCAGTTGTTTCCCATGCAGTGTTTTCCCATGCAATCAGAAAGGCAGAGAAGGTCAGTGTGGTTTCTGACACAACCAAGAGGTTGAAGCGCGAGGCTACACTTCTCCGCTGTTTTGACCCCAACAGCTAGTTCCACTTCTATAATAATATTGTGCATATAATTAACCGTTTTCTATTGTCAATTTTGTGGAAGAACGCAGTCTACCACTTTGTTTAGAATCAAGTCTCAGGGACAAACCTTCTCTTGGGTAATATTTATTTACATTTAATAACAAACAATGCACAGTAAACAGAAATAATGAGTCACCTCTTTCACTTCCACTCCGAGAGACAAACTGTTGAAACAGCTAAATTTATCGCTGCCAATATTAGCCCCTGAACAAAGAATTGTCAAAGTAGAACTCAGAGTAAACTGTTGCAACACACGAATTGAGCTAATGCCCAAATTGTGGAAGACAAGTAACATATTCATATAATAATTGAAGGAAAAATATTGTAATTCTTCTGACTGTTTAAAAATGCTTCATCATTCAATGAGAAGAAGTGCTAGGATCAAAGCAGGGATGGAGACGATTGCTCCCACTCTCACTGTGTGCCCTATGTCCCTTTCCAGGGATGGAGATGCCATGTTCTGCTGTGGGTTAAAGTCATAGTTTTTGTTTCAGGCATTGTGGCTGAAGAGAAAGTTGAAATAGAAAATGTATTTGCATAAGAATTGCATTTTGCAACATAAAAAGATTTACGAAAGGCATTTATTTTCATGTACAATATTCTAGTTGTATGTATCCTTAGCTTTGGCACATTTTGGATAAGATCTACTTTATATCCACTACTGTACCTTGATTCTCTTGACAAGACCTATTGCAGGTAGTGCAGTCATAGTGCAGTCTGTAAAGGGTGGCAGGTAGCTTAGCGGTTAAGAACGTTGGTACAGTAACCGGAAAGGATGCTGGTTTGAACCCCTGAGCCGACTAGATGAAAAATCTGTCAATGGGCCCTTGAGCAAGGCACTTAACCCTAATTGCTCTGGATAAGAGCATCTGCTAAATGTTCCAAAAAAATAAAGGATATTTTGCAAAGAAAGATCCACTATATTTCAGACTGTATTGTTGTTTTTTTATGATCTGAATGTGTAATACAGGTATATCATCTTCATAATGATAATGATAGCGGTGGTGTTAGGGTCACATACCTTGTCTTCTCCTCTCTGGTATGAGACAGTGGGTGTGCTGGGGCAGTGGTCTGCTGGCATAATTGGGACAACAGTTGGAACAACTGGTGTTACAGGACAACAACAACATATTTCTGTTTAAAAGCACATCAAATAAGGTGACGTTACAGATGTTTTCAAAATTATAACTATGGTGTTTATAGGCTTGTTGTTTCTGGAAAAAGTACATATTTTGCATAGTAGCGATGGCTCTTAGTGTAACAAAATAATCATTCATGATTTCATATGCATCAACGAATCAGAAGCCACACCTTTATATTCACGATTACAGTTGTATATTTTCACCTTGTCGAACAATTAAATGAACGGTGTGCGTCAGGTCGTTGAACAGTTCTGGTAGCTCCACGTGGCAGTAGTACAACGCAGTCTCCCTCTCTGGCGTTGTAGATAGTGACAGAGACATCTCTCTGCAGCTCCCCTGGTAACCTGCTAACCTGTGTCTGCAGGACGTCCTGTAGGTCACCTCTACTGCGCTAGTATCGGTGAACGTGTTCTCACAGCCGAACAGAGGTGGCTCTGCTTCTCTTCCCCCCAGCACACCAGGGTCCCAGTATCATATCACTTATTCAGGGTCCCAGTATCATATCACTTATTCAGGGTCCCAGTATCATATCACTTATTCAGGGTCCCAGTATCATATCACTTATTCAGGGTCCCAGTATCATATCACTTATTCAGGGTCCCAGTATCATATCACTTATTCAGGGTCCCAGTATCATATCACTTATTCAGGGTCCCAGTATCATATCACTTATTCAGGGTCCCAGTATCATATCACTTATTCAGGGTCCCAGTATCATATCACTTATTCACGTCACTTACGGTCCACAACTCCTTATTTGAACAGTAATGCTGATTTCTGAAGAGTTTTTGACAGACTTAAAAAGCAGTCCCACTACTCCCCCTGGTGTGTGAATTCTGAGATCTTGGCCAGGCTTGTGGGCGATGCCAGAGAGGAAAGGTACTGAAAGATACTGTCCTCTCCGCAACATCAACCACTGTCTCCATAACGCCCTCACACACTGTCTCCATAACGCCCTCACACACTGTCTCCATAACGCCCTCACACACTGTCTCCATAACGCCCTCACACACTGTCTCCATAACGCCCTCACACACTGTCTCCATAACGCCCTCACACACTGTCTCCATAACGCCCTCACACACTGCGGGCTGGAAAATACACAATCACACATGTTAAATGGGACTTCAACACCAGTCTCAGACAAACAGAAGAGTGTGTAGAGATTTCCTTGTTTTTTGATAGATCTGTTTCACCTAACTGTGGCTAATGGCTTACAGAGAGTGAAACAGACAGGACTTTTACATGTCAACAGAGAGACTGTGAGGAAGGTATAAACTTAATACTAATAAGTATAGACAGCATTGTGGTTGTGTTCAACGACACCAAACAGAGACAGTTTTGTCTCCCTGTCTAGCACTACTCCCCTTTCTAACGGATTATCAAAAGGCTCTCAGAGATCTCTGTCACAGTCAATAGGATGTGAAAATCAAGCCTCAAATACCGCACCACTTCTCTGGCATCACTCACAAGCCTGGCCAAGATCTCAGAATTCACACACCAGGGGGAGTAGTGAGACTGCTTTTTAAGTCTGTCAAAAACTCTTCAGAAATCAGCATTACTGTTCAAATATGGAAGTGAATAAGTGAATAATAATATATATATATATATATATTTGGTTATCTCTACGAATATGATTTACCAAATTATCTGTCTGTCATTGTGAAGTGATTTCCCATGATAACTATGTACGTAGGTTCCAACCTGCGGTTTGTTTAGACACTCAGCCAGGGATAAAATCAATCACCTATCGTCTCAATCACCTATCGTCTCTTTATTACATCACTAGGGAGGAGTGGAACTAAGATAGGAAGACATGTCAGCTACAAATGTTTGACTTGTGCTTTTCATCGTAGTAATGTGGGGAACGTTATAGTTTCAAAATGTATTCGCCACTTGCACAGGATACAACAGGTGTAAAATAGTACAGTGAAAGTCTTACCTTAGAAAGCTCTTTCACAACAATGCAGTGATCATAATAATAAGAGATAATACTACTAGAAAATAGAATACAAATTTAAAGTAAGATTATTTTTTTTAACTCACAAGAACTACATTGAGAGTTAGAGAACAGGAGATTGCAACAGGTGTAAAATAGTACAGTGAAATTCTTACCTTGAAAGCTCTTTCCCAACAATGCAGTGATCATCATAATAATAATAATAATAATAATAATAATACTAGAAAATTGAATACAAATGTAAAGTAAGAATAAAACAGAGGAAGGAACAGGAACTAGGAACTAAATTGAGAGTTAAAGAACAGGAGAATGCAAGTATTCATATGCATCGATAGGAATTCTGAGGGGGAAAAAACGACAACAAAGTCTTATTCTTTGTAAAGAGTAAAGTGGTGTATCCCCCCAGATGGTTTGAGATACTCTTAATAGCCCTTGTCTAATGTGACTGGTCTACTTATTCAAATCTGTCCAGCTGTTACACCATTTGATGAGTTAAGTAGGAGAGCAGACCTAGAGGCTACGAGGGATAGATTTAGCCTTGCTGTGGATCTACACCAAGGCCCAGCATACCAGCGCTACGCAGTACGCACACAGTTCCAAATGAACACTCTGAGAGAGTTGTGGAGAAATGATCTATGAATAGATCTGTTGTTTACAGGGACGGTTGTTTTCCTAGTCACTGAAAAGCAGTAGGTCTAGGTCGCTGTTCTGAGAAAGAAGTTACGAGGGGGGGGGGGGGGGGGGTTAGATGGGTCATGAAAGTTGGTGTCTCTAACTGGATTTTACTGGATTTGAGAGTGTTTTACAGTCAGTTGCAAACAGTGAATGTCTTGCTCATTTCATGGTTCCACAATGCACCACAGTGTACTCTGTATTAATATACTGTAGTCACAGTCACACAGACTAAGAATACAGCAGCAGGTTGTCTGGGAAATGTGTTGTTATTTTTTACATTTGCAGAACACACTGTACAGCATGGTACTATGCAAAGCACACTGCACAGCAGGTGACTATGCAGAACACACTGATCAGTAAAAATCTGTTGCCCTGGTGTATTTTACACCAGCCACTGTATATAATTTCACATTGGAGCTGTTATGTGAACTTCCTTTTTCTGTATTCTGGGGATTGAAATTGTATAGACCATTGTATGCCAAGCAATTATTCAACTGTTAGGACCCTATAGTCTACAGCCAGGATCATCAACTAGATTTTTTTTCTTGAGTGGATGGTCAGGGGGCCGGAACATAATTACAAATATGAACCCAAACAGAAAAACCCAAACAGATATGATGTTTGATTAAAACATAATCATTTCAAACCTTGCTTACATTTGTATACTATCACATATCTCTCTATTATGCATGGGAATACTTGGGAACAGATTTCTTCAAATAAAATCACTTGGAGCTGATTTCCTGTTTTTTTATGTCCAACAATGAAAAGGCTCAGAAAACTTAGGAGGGAAATAAAACCACCTGCTGGCCATGAGTTGGAGAACAGCAAGGGCACAATGGGAGGCGATTTTTGCGTTGCTGTGGAGGTAGACACTTTCAACAGCGGTGTCACTGAGGAAGAGAGACAACTGTATGAGTCTGGTAGAAAAGACTACTGTCCTTGACCTCTTCAGCCACTCAATTGTGTTGCTTTTAGTGTGAGAACAGCCATTCTCCGTACAACCTACAGTACTGTGACCACTGACCAGAAACATTGAAGGGAATCATTGCTCTTTGTCCAAGACTGAGACTCACTCTCTTCTCAGTTATCAATCTCATATATTTAACTAAATGTTAGTGAGGAAGAACTCGGATGCACAGGTGTCTTTTTCCACTCGGTGGCCTAGATGAAGCCAGTGTGGACTTAATGAAGAGGTTATATCATTGTGTTTAAGGACGACACTGCAGAAGAGAGGGTTAGATGGACAAAGCCCTGGAGAAGACCCAGTATATATCTCCCTGCTCTGCTCCTGTCTTTTCTCCTTTCTCTTGCTTCAGCAGTAAGCATCACAGAAACCCTAAGTCAGCTGTTATTGGGCTGGAACAAAGGTCACACTTCCTGAGTGGCCATCAGCAGGTAGCCTAGCGGTTAGAGCTCAGCGAGCAGGCAACTGGAGGGTTCGAAAACCAGGTCTGAGGGGAAAAATATGGTGGGAAGTGAGCTGGAAACTGCAGGGTTGTGGTATCAAATTCTAAATGCCATTGCCTGTCATTGTGCCATTGAGCAAGGCACTTAGTCCCCCACAACAACTCCTCCATTGGTGCCCAGTGTGGAAGCCCCCTGCTCCATGCACACGAGAAACACACACACACACACACACACACACACACACACACACACACACACACACACACACACACACACACACACACACACACACACACACACACACACACACACGAGAAACACATGCACCAGTCACACTGTCTCACTCTTGCTAATGACATACAATTTGAAGAAACACATTACGCAATTTCGTAAACAGAACTTGAGACTATATTATCTTGAAAGGGATCTGTATCAGCAGTTTAACCTAATGAAGAAGACTAAGGCCACATGATGTGTCAGAGTTTCATCTGGACAGAGGAACAGGTTGTAACAGTCAGAAGGACACATTATTCCATAAGCAGAGCTTTATTTTGTTTTGTCGACAGACAGGTTACAAAACGCTTTTCTCCAACTAGAGAGAGATCCGTAACCAGAGACATTACAAACAAGAATATTGCTGACAATGAAAATAATCCACAACAAAAGGTTAAATCCCCCTTTATTTCTTTTTAATGTCGACTGTAGGATTGGTCTTGGACACCATGAAACTACCCTCTCCCGAATTTTAGTCCACCTAATCTGATTACATTCCTGGATAACAAGATATCCTCTCTCTCTCTCTCTCTCTCTCTCTCTCTCTCTCTCTCTCTCTCTCTCTCTCTCTCTCTCTCTCTCTCTCTCTCTCTCTCTCTCTCTCTCTCTCTCTCTCTCATCATTGGCTAATTCAATCAGTTGTCTTCATATTTTTTCTCGTTTCATTAGATAGTTGCATACTTGTGACTTTTCCTCTATTAAGTCCACTTATCATGCCAGTACAATGTACCACTGACATACTTCCTGGTACCATTAATGTGCAGTAGTGATGGGTTCTCTAACCGATGTACTGTTGGTCTGCAATAGTGATGGGTTCTCTAACCGATGTACTGTTGGTCTGCAGTAGTGATGGGTTCTCTAACCGATGTACTGTTGGTCTGCAGTAGTGATGGGTTCTCTAACCGATGTACTGTTGGTCTGCAATAGTGATGGGTTCTCTAACCGATGTACTGTTGGTCTGCAATAGTGATGGGTTCTCTAACCGATGTACTGTTGGTCTGCAATAGTGATGGGTTCTCTAACCGATGTACTGTTGGTCTGCAATAGTGATGGGTTCTCTAACCGATGTACTGTTGGTCTGCAATAGTGATGGGTTCTCTAACCGATGTACTGTTGGTCTGCAATAGTGATGGGTTCTCTAACAGATGTACTGTTGGTCTGCAATAGTGATGGGTTCTCTAACCAATGTACTGTTGGTCTGCAATAGTGATGGGTTCTCTAACCGATGTACTGTTGGTCTGCAATAGTGATGGGTTCTCTAACCGATGTACTGTTGGTCTGCAATAGTGATGGGTTCTCTAACCGATGTACTGTTGGTCTGCAATAGTGATGGGTTCTCTAACCGATGTACTGTTGGTCTGCAATAGTGATGGGTTCTCTAACAGATGTACTGTTGGTCTGCAATAGTGATGGGTTCTCTAACCGATGTACTGTTGGTCTGCAATAGTGATGGGTTCTCTAACCGATGTACTGTTGGTCTGCAATAGTGATGGGTTCTCTAACCGATGTACTGTTGGTCTGCAATAGTGATGGGTTCTCTAACCGATGTACTGTTGCCTAGAAGGCCAGCATCCCGGAGTCGCCTCTTCACTGATGACGTTGAGACTGGTGTTTTGCGGGTACTATTTAATGAAGCTGCCAGTTGAGGACTTGTGAGGTGTCTGTTTCTCAAACTAGCTTGTCTCAAACTAACTTGTCCTCTTGCTCAGTTGTGCACCGGGGCCTCCCACTCCACTTTCTATTCTGGTTAGAGACAGTTTGCACTGTTCTGTGAAGTGAGTAGTACACAGCGTTGTACGATATCTTGAGTTTCTTGGCAATTTCTTGCATGGAATAGCCTTCATTTCTCAGAACAAGAATAGACTGACGAGTTTGAGAAGAAAGTTCTTTGTTTCTGGCCATTTTGAGCCTGTAATTGAACCCAAAAATGCTGATGCTCCAGATACTCAACTAGTCTAAAGAAGGCCAATTGTATTGCTTCTTTAATCAGGACAACAGTTTTCAGCTGTGCTAACATAATTGCAAAAGGGTTTTCTAATGATCAATTAGCCTTTTAAAATGACACACTTGGATTAGCTAACACAACGTGCCATTTGAACACAGGAGTGACGGTTGCTGATAATGGGCCTCTGTCGAAATTCCATTACAAATCAGCCATTTCCAGCTCCAATAGTAATTTACAACATTAACAATGTCTACACTGTATTTCTGATCAATATGATGTTATTTTAATGGACAAAAAAATTGCTTTTCTTTCAAAAACAAGGACATTTCTAAGTGACCCCAAACTTTTGAACGCTAGTGTATATAAAAAATACAAATATATATTTACATACGTTTTCAGACCCTTTGCTATGAGACTCGAAATTGAGCTCAGCTGCATCCTGTTTCCATTGATCCTCCTTGAGATGTTGCTACAACTTGATTGGAGTCCACCTGTGGTAAATGGTAGAGTGGCCAGACGGAAGCCACTCCTCAGTAAAAGGAACATGACAGCCCGCTAGGAGTTTGCCAAAAGGCACCCAAAGGACTCTCAGACCATGAGAAACAAGATTCTCTGGTCTGATAAAACCAAGATTGAACTCTTTGGCCTGAATGCCAAGCGTCACATCTGGAGGAAACCTGGCACCATCGCTGCGGTGAAGCATTGTGGTGGCAGCATCATGCTGTGGGGATGTTTTTCAGTGGCAGGGACTGGGAGATTAGTCAGGATCGAGGGAAAGATGAACGGAGCAAACTACAGAGAGGTCCATGAAGAAAACCTGCTCCAGAGCGCTCAGGACCTCAGACTGGGCAAAATATCACCTTCCAACAGGACGACGACCCTAAGCACACAGCCAAGACAACGGCAGGAGAGGCTTTGGGACAAGTCTCTGAATGTCCTTGAGTGGCCCAGCCAGAGCCCGGACTTGAACCCGATTGAACATCTCTGGAGAAACCTGAAAATAGCTGTGCAGCGACGCTCCCCATCCAACCTGACAGAGCTTGAGAGAAAAATAAGAGAAACTCCCCAAATACAGGTGTTCCAAGCTTGTAGCGTCATACCCAAGAAGACTCGAGGCTGTAATCGCTGCCAAGGGTGCTTCAATAAAGTGCTGAGTAAAGGGTCTGAGTACTTATGTAAATGTGACATTTATCAATTTGCAAAAATATCTAAGAACCTGTTTTTGTTTTGTCATTATGGGATATTGTGTGTGGGTTGATGAGGGGGAAAAAACGATATAATCCATTTAAGAACAAGGTTGTAACGTAACAAAATGTGAAAAAAGTCAAGGGGTCTGAATACTTTCCGAATGCACTGTAATGCATTCATTGTCATCTCCCTATCAAGCCACTGCATACTGTGACATGGGCTTGGATGGTGACACACTTCTTCAAGCTTCCTGACTGAATCCTGGGTTCTTCTTTGGTTCCAGAAGCAAGGGACTTATCTGGGAGTACCTCAACAGTCTCTCTGTCTCACAGCCATTTTGTCAACATGCATTGTATATAACCACTTAAATTCATGCAAACTGCTACGGACACAAGCACCAATTTAGAGTACGTTCACTTTGTCCCATTATTTAATCTTGTCTGGGATATATACTTGAGTTGAGACACCTGTATGATATACATGAATAAAAATGTATTCACTCTGGAAATGAGACTTGCATTTATTTTAGAACTTTTACATCATAATCATATTTGTCTTGACGTTTAAGTTATCACATAATTTAGTAAAAATGTGAAGACCAACATGCCAAACATGCTATGAAAAGTTATTGTTTTGTAATCTTACAATAACACAGAGAGACATAAAAATGGTATCCATGATTTCATCTGACTCTGTGTAAATAGATTAAAGGGCCTCATTGCCAAAATCCCGAAGTATCCCTTTAAAGGTGTGTATCTATGTGAGAAATCAGAGTATAAGTACATTTATGTACATGTGCCCAGGAGACAGCAAACTTACCGGGATCCAGGTCCACCTCCGCCCTGACTCCCATGGGTCGGCTAGCCCGTGGGTAGCCCATGGGTCGGATTATCGTTTGTTCAGATGGTGACGAAAGAAATATATACAAAAACGAAAGTACCAAAGGACATGACCCAAAACTAAAAACTAAAAAAGTAACAAAAACAAACAAAGACCGGCTGAGAGGCATCTGGCCTCCTCTCTGTAACGGCTTGACAATCATCCTCATTGCCGGCACCTGAGAGCACTTATCAAGGCCTGGCATCACCTGGACCAGTATGCCTACGTAGTTAAGTCTACTCTGTGAAAGAGGACTTATGGTAAAAAAATGTATTTCATATATTTCTGTGTAAACTCACAATGTAGACCGATGGTCTCCTCACGATGTTATGTTGAAGCAAGGAAACAAGAAAACCAATCAAAACAAGTAAATAATACACGTGCTTTATAATGATTTTATACAATTCAATCAATTAAATTATTTTAGAGCGAGAAAGACATTGACCGCTTTCCAGAGAACTGCTCTACGTGATATTCCCAATGGTTTCTACTCCGCAGAAACTGTGGGTGTAAATGTGAGTATTTAGGGACAAACCAACATCATGCTTCTGTCTGGACGGTGTGTCTGATCTACAGACTGAGGTACAGTAGATGTTATATACAGTATCAGTCCAAAGTTTGGACACATCTACTCATTCCAGGGTTTTTTTTTTTTTTTTTTTACTATGTTCTATATTGTAGAATAATAGTGAAGACATCACAACTATGAAATAACACACACGGAATCATGTAGTAAACAATCACTATTATTGTACAATGTAGAAAATAGTAAAAAATGAAGGACAACCTGAATGAGTAGATGTGTCCAAACCTTGGACTGATACAGTATATTATTTATACTGCTCTAGGGATATAATTATTGTTTGGATAACCTTATTTACTATTATGTATTGATTTGTATATTTAATTGTTTCACTCTTTATGCGATGTGCACTGCAGAGAACACCGGTAGAAGAATTATCACTGAATTCATCACAGTGAATTATTGTAATGTTTGTTTATGTGTCAGTTAATCCCATAAGGGACGGGTAGCCAACTGGCGATTCCACACGAAAATAACATGTCATTCATTCATTCATGAATTGCATGCATTCATTTCACTCATTGTAGTTTAGCGGCAGCAGGTAGCCTAGAGGTTAGAGCATTGGGCCAATAACTGAAAGGTTGCTGGATTGAATCCCCGAGCCGACAAGGTGTCAATCTGCCCCTGAACAAGGCAGTTGACCCACTGTTCCCCAGTAGGCTGTCATTGTAAATAACAATTTGGTTGCATCATGCACACATTAGTACAGCCCCCCCTCCCCCTTTGTGTTTCTCCACAAACCAAACACAAGAGGACGTGTATTATCCGTTACTAAGGGAACCCTTTCAGCCATTCAGATCTGCATGGTAGATTCATAGGAGCAACAGTCCAGTGGGTTTCATTGTACCAGGTTATAGGATTTAAACATGTAACTGACCACAAGCAATGTAATAACTACAAACTCTGATCACATATATACCTGAGTTTAAAAATATTTAAATTTAACATGGTTAGGTTACCTATGCTTACATGATGAGAAACTTCTCTGGTCCTCTGTAGCTCAGTTGGTAAAGCATTGTGCTTATAGCACCAGGATAGTGGGTTTGATTCCCAAGACTACCCATATATAAAAAAATATATGCACTCATGACTGTAAGTTGCTTTGGATAATTAACTGTTTGCTAAATGGCATATAGCTGTATATATTCTTGCCTGAGTAGAGTTTTGGCGTTAAGCACGATTTGTACTTTTTCCAAAAGATATTATGCAAGCAAGCTTTTGAAAAATGTCAGGTTGCCTACCAGCAAGGTTGCAGATGTTAATATAATGTTTAATATTTACAGTAGTATTCCATAGCTAGATTTCAGACATAACAAATAAAAGCTATGAATAATCGAGACAATTTGGTGTTTGTCGTTTATTTCCTCTTCTTGACTATCTTGAATCCTAAACAAAACTTAAAAGACAATTTTCCAGGATGTTCTTTTCAATGGCCTTGAACATTTTGTATTCCTGGGACCCGACACGTACCTAATTAATTATGCTGTTCCTTAGAATCAGCCTTTACTGAGTTTAGCCTGAACAGAATGTGTCATGCAGTGGAGGGAGGGTTATTTCATTGATTTCTCAACAAAAGGCCTGATAGAAGGTAAAAAGACAAGTTAAGAAAAAGGTTATGTCGATTAGCTTCATTCCAGGTTGATCTTTTTTTGTCCAGCTCCTGTTCCAAGTTGGCATATGCAATCTCCTTTATAAAATACAAGTCTACAAGTTGGTATACTTGCAGGCAAAATGCAAGATGAAAATAATTTATCCTATTTTATTGTGAATGTGTGAAAACAGTGCTGTGAGAGTATTTGTGAAGAGCACATCCAGAACATCAGTCATTATTAAGCCTACTATTTTAATGTTCCTTGCTGGGAAATCAAACAGTAAACAAAAACACATTACTGTACTGCGTTCTATTGTATCTACCAACCTAATATTTGACAAGAGGAGTGCCTGGAGCGGTCCACCATCAAGGATCTCTCTAATCATCCCTGTAACAGCAGAATTCACCTCCAAGATAATATGGTCCTATAATTATCCCTGTAACAGCAGAATTCACCTCCAAGATAATATGGTACTCTAATTATCCCTGTAACAGCAGAATTCACCTCCAAGATAATATGGTCCTCTAATCATCCCTGTAACAGCAGAATTCACCTCCAAGATAATATGGTACTCTAATTATCCCTGTAACAGCAGAATTCACCTCCAAGATAATATGGTACTCTAATTATCCCTGTAACAGCAGAATTCACCTCCAAGATAATATGGTCCTCTAATTATCCCTGTAACAGCAGAATTCACCTCCAAGATAATATGGTCCTCTAATTATCCCTGTAACAGCAGAATTCACCTCCAAGATAATATGGTCCTCTAATCATCCCTGTAACAGCAGAATTCATGTCCAAGATAATATGGTCCTATAATCATCCCTGTAACAGCAGAATTCACTTCCAAGATAATATGGTCCTCTAATCATTCCTGTAACAGCAGAATTCAGGAGGAGACTGGTGTGAGTGACTCCGCAGACGAATAACCACAACAGGTGTGCAGCTTAACTCACTGTCACAACCAGCCCTGCGCCACACCGATAACCGGCTTAAGATGACATCACTTATGGAGAAATACAGTAGCAAGACCATCAAACGACCGTGTCACTTGTCATAACTACTCGTGCAGTTCTCCTTTTATTTTGGAAGCCTTCTCTCCGCTGATGTCGTAGCCTAAATCGAATGGTGTTTACGGTAAATGTCTGAGATGTAATTTAGAGTCTATTATATTGAAGAGTATTGAGTTTCAAGTCTTCAGTGTTTTATTACGGAGCCCAAAACGACCTTTAGGGAAACTTTTCAGTTTCCTTTCTGATCATAAAGGCTTCCTGTTATCCTGCCCCGTCAAGATGTACAGGACTACCAGTGCCTATTCAGACACTCTAATGCTACCTCTTGTGTTCTGTTGATAAGGTCGGTGACTCTGCTTTCGTTCAGGCAGCAGCACACTGTTCCAGGTGAAGTAATTATGACTAGTAATTTCCTCAGACCAGAGGACGATGGGGAGCTAGGGCGCTATGCCATTAGAGGAGCAGTCTGTCAGTCACCCTGACTCCGCCTGTCTGTCTGTGGCTCCATGCTCTTGGCAGAGAGACAGTCGGTAGAACATGGTGCTTGCAACGCCAACGTTTTTCCGGGTTCGATTCCTGCTGGTGCCACCCATATGTACAATCTATGCACGCTTGACTGTAAACCGCTTTGGATTAAAGCTTCTGCTAAATGGGATATATTATTAATAACACACTATTTTCTGAGTGGAAACCAGAGTGAAAAACTGCTCAGGGGGATAACAGGGAGTTAACAGATGCAGTGCGGATCACTGAATGTAATCATCACCATGGTGACAAAATTACATCCTTGATGTTGGATTATTTAAGTCTGCTCACGTAACTCAAATGTCTGCATAGACCATGCATTGAAGTCAATGGGAGTTAGGATTCCGTTTTTTCTATTTCTGAAAAACCTTTATGGCACCTTAAAATCACACACTTGTATCTCTGTGTCACGTCTGCTCCCGCTCTTCCCCTCCCCTGGCGCTTGAGGGCGCCAGGCTGCACAGCATCACGTACTTCTTCCATCTATTACGCACACCTGCCTTCCCTCGTCACGCGCATCAGCGATATTGGACTCACCTGGACTCAGTCATCACCTGTTTATTTCCTCCCCTATATTTGTCAGTTCCCCAGCTCTGTTCCCTGCCGCTGCATTAATAGTATTTTGTTTGTATTACCTGTTTGCTGACACTGTTCCTGTCTCGTTTCATGTCCGTTATTAAATGTTTGACTCCCCGTACCTGTTTCGTCTCTCCAGCGTCGTCCATGTGACACTCTGTCCATGTTCCTTTCATTTTCTATTGTGCATAAAGGTGATTTACGCACTTGGCATCCACTTTTTCTGGTATTTATTTGACCTTGTGTAATAATGAAGTTACTTCCACTTCACACCACAGAGTAGTGTCCTTACCTGGAAGTGGTGTCATAAAGCCCACCATCCCTCCAGTCAACCACCATGGGTTTTGGTGTATCTTTGGGTTTATTTATGGAGGCCGTCTTTGTTCTGTGTGTGTCGAGCCTGCTCTGATCCAGCCTTACGGGGCTCTCTCACACTGAGCTCCATGGCATTCATCATCCCAGACACTGTCACTACTGTAATATCTAAATCTCTGACCGCGTCACATGTGACTCCTGTGTTGCTCATGGACAGGGATGACATCCCATCAGCTCCTCTGAGAGTTGGATATCCTTCGCCCCACTGATACACTAGATTGAATGCCTGGGAAATGAGCTGAAGTCTGGGGGGAATTTTTGGGATGCCTGCTCTCAGGGGTCCGGCCCCAATGTTGTATCTGCTGGTGGGGACAGCCGGTGTGAAGCGCTACATGGACACCGATCACCCGGCATACCTCACCTGTGTTATTACATTAAATGTATAACAAGGAAAAAACGAATTGTTTCTTGAAATAACATGTCAGTTAAATCTGTTTCATCTCAAAAAAATTGTGATTGTTGATATATCCAGAGACCGCAATGTGAGTTTTAGGCTGTTTATTCGTTTATCTCAATTCTGTTGACATTACTGTGGTCATCAGATTAGTGAGTTTGCCATCTAATTTAGACTCTGTGAAGCTTCAGGATACACACAGTGTGAACCAATCAGTGTTTCCATAGATTAAGTGCAGTAGCTCAATAAAATGATGCCACAGTGAGATAGTATCCCATTTCATAGCAACACCCCAGGGCAGTGCTGCCTGCCGCTGTGAGAAATGAATCATGCCAAGGTCTTAACAAGTGTCCCAGAGCTGACAAAGCCAGCAGCAGTATCAATCTCTAGTCAGCGAAAGAACAACAACAAGGAAATTATAAAACTATGAGCTATTGCTTTGCACCTTCTGTTTGTGGTTTTGTTATCAATAATTGGTATATCAAAAACTGATCTAGAGATAGAAGTACATATTACATACATATTATGATGACATTTTGTGATGTTTTTGTTTTGTAAGGATTATTCGGCACTTCGGGCACACAAATTAATTTATTGGCTGAGAATCCGTAGGCGAGCGAGAACTCCAACTGCCATCCATTCTACTTGCTAACATGCAATCATTGGAAAATAAAATTAATGACTTACGATTATGATTATCCTACCAAAGGGACATTAAGAACTGTAATATCTTGTGTTTCACTGAGTCGTGGATGAACGACGACATGGATAATATAGAGCTGGCGGGATTTTCCATGCACCGGCAGAACAGAGAAGCTACGTCTGGTAAGACGAGGGTTGGGGGTGTGTGTCTTTTTGTCAATAACAGCTGGTGCGTCTAACATGTCATTGTATGCTGTAGATTATTAAAGAAGTCTTGAGGTATTGCTCGCTTGAGGTAGAGTACTTTATGATAAGCTGTAGACCACACTACCAAGAGAGTTCTCATCTATATTATTCATAGCCGTCTATTTACCACCACAGACCGATGCTGGCACTAAGACCGCACTCAACCAACTCTATAAGGCCATAAGCAAACAAGAAAATTCTCCCCCAGAAGCGGCGCTCCTAGTGGCTGGGGACTTTAATGCAGGCAAACTTAAATCAGTCTATACCACCTTTACTCCACACACAGAGATGCATACAAAGCTCTCCCCCGCACTCCATTTGGCAAATCTGACCATAATTCTATCCTCCTGATTCCTGCTTACAAGCAAAAACTAAAGCAGGAAGTACCAGTAACTCCCTCAATATGGAAGTGGTCAGATGATGCGGATGCTACACTACAGGACTGTTTTGCTAGCACAGACTGGAATATGTTCCGGGATTCATCCAATGGCATTGAGGAGTATACCACCTCAGTCATCGGCCCCATCAATAAGTGTATCAACAACGTCGTCCCCACAGTGACAGTACTTACATATCCCAACCAGAAGCCATGGATTACAGGCAACATCCACATTGAGCTAACACTAAGCGGGACACTAAGCCGGACGATTATAAGAAATCCCGCTATGCCCTCAGACGAACCATCAAACAAGCAAAGCTTAAATACAGATTTAAGATTGAATCCTACTGCACCGGATCTGACTCTCGTCGAATGTGGCAGGGCTTGAAAATTATTACGGACTACAAAGGGATCCCCAGACGTGAGCTGCCCAGTGATGCTTCGAGGCAAGCAACACTGAAGCATGCACGAGAGCACCAGCTGTTCTGGATGACTGTGTGATAACGCTCTCGGTAGCCAATGTGAGCAAGACCTTTAAACAGGTCAACATTCACAAAGCTGCAGGGCCAGACAGATTATCAGAATGTGTACTCAAAGCATGCGCGGACCAACTGGCAAGTGTCTTCCCTGACATTGTTAAACTCTCCCTGACTGAGTCTGTAATACCTACATGTTTCAAGCAGACCACCATAGTCCCTGTGCCCAAGGAAGCGAAGGTAACCTGCCTAAATAATTACCGCCCCGTAGCGCTCACGTCGGTAGCCATGAAGTGCTTTGAAAGGCTGGTCATGGCTCACATCAACACCATCCTCCCGGACACCCTAGACCCACTCCAATTTGCATACCGCCCCAACAGATCCACAGATGACGCAATCTCAATCGCACTCCACACTGCCCTTTCCCACCTGGACAAAAGGAACATCTATGTGAGAATGCTGTTCATTGACTACAGCTCAGCATTCAACACCATAGTGCCCCACAAAGCTCATCAATAAGCTAAGGACCCTGGGACTAAACACCTCCCTCTGCAACTGGATCCTGGACTTCCTGACAGGCTGCCCCCAGGTGGTAAGGGTAGGCAACAACACGTCTGCCACACTGATCCTCAACACTGGGGCCCCTCAGGGGTGTGTACTTAGTCCACTTCTGTGCTCCCTGTTCACCCACAACTGCGTGGCCAAACATGACTCCAACACCATCATTAAGTTTGCTGAGGGCACAACAGTGGTAGGCCTGAACACCAACAACAATGAGACAGCCTACTGTATAGGGAGGAGGTCAGAGAACTGGCAGTGTGGTGCCAGGACAACAACCTCTCCCTCAATGTGAGCAAGACAAAAGAGCTGATTGTGGACTACAGGAAAAAGGCGGGCCAAACAGGCCTCCATTAACATCAACAGGGCTGTAGTGGAGCGGGTGGAGAGTTTCAAATTCCTTGGTGTTTACATCACCAACAAACTATCATGGTCCAAACCCAGCAAGACAGTCGTGAAGAGGGCACGACAACACCTTTCCCGCTCAGGACACTGAAAATATTTGGCCTGGGTCCCCAGATCCCCAAAAACTTCTACAGCTGCACCATCGAGAGCATCCTGACCGGTTGCATCACTGCCTGGTATGACACCTGCTCGGCATCTGACCGTAAGGCTCTACAGAGGGTAGTGCCTACGTACATCACAGGACCTATATATTAGGCGGTGTCAGAGGAAAGCCCATAAAATTGTCAGAGACTCCAGTCTAGACTGTTTTCTCTGCTACCGCACAGCAAGCGGTACTGGAGCGCCAAGTCTAGGACCAAAAGGCTCCTTAACAGCTTCTACCCCCAAGCCAAAAGACTGCTGAACAGTTAATCAAATGGCCACCGGACTATTATATTGACAGTCCCTCCCCTCCCCTCCATTTGTTTTGTACACTGCTGCTACTTGTTGTTTATTATCTATGTATAGTCACTTCACCCCTACCTACATGTACAAATGACCTCAACCAACCCCGCACACTGACTCGGTACCGGTACCCTCTGTATATAGCCTCGTTACTGTGTTACTTTTTGATATTTTTTACTTTAGTTTATTTGGTAAATATTTTCTTAGGTCTTCTTGAACTGCACTGTTGGTTAAGGGCTTGTAAGTAAGCATTTCACGGTAAGGTCCACAAATAAAGTTTGATTTGATTTTCTCTCGGAAGGGGGAATTACTGTGTTGCCATAGAAATGACAGATGAAATCAATCTTGGGAACAGGTTAGTTAGAGGGAGTTTATAGTCACCAACCACCATACAGTCTTTCTGGTGGGGGATGTTAGCCTTGTGCGATGGATGTCTTGCTCATGGGAAACTGACGGAGAGCAACCTATACTCCTCATGATGCTCTCAGTTGAGCAGAAGCATTTGGTATGGGGCCTCAAAACTTTCCCGCTTTCACTTCTGCGCCTTTTATGGGCCTGTCCCAGACATGGATTTTTTATCCACAGATTTTTATGCAGTCTGAAGTTCCATCTCTTCACATCGGTAACTTGGCCAGGCATTTTACAGCCTCTATTTTAAGTGTACATTTAGAGACTACAGTTGGCAATTTGCATTACAATAGTGAATAAAATAGCTTTGATGTTTTCTGTTTTGGACAGACTTGAGCACTGTCACATCTTCCCACTGACATGAAATAGTCTCAAGAAAGCAGTCTATATTAAAATAATGATTAAATGACACTTGACACATGATCATCTGATAATATACACTATATATACAAAGGTATGTGGACACCCCTTCAAATCAGTGGATTCCACTATTTCAGCCACACCCATTGCTGACAGGTGTATTTATTTATTTTACAGGCAAGGCAAATCAGTTAAGAACAAATACTTATTTACAATGACGGCCTAGGAACAGTGGGTTAACTGCCTTGTTCAGAACGACAGATTTTTACCTTGCCCGCTCGGGATTCGATCTAGCAACCTTTCGTTTACTGGCCCAACGCTCTAACCACTAAGCTACCTGCTGCCCCGTGTATAAAATCAAGCACACAGCCATGCAATCTCCATAGACAAACATTGGCAGTAGAATGGCCTTACTGAAGAGCTCAGTGACTTTCAATGTGGCACTGTCATAGGATACCACCTTTCCAGTATGTCAGTTCGTCAAATTTATGCCCTGCTTGAGCTGTCCCGGGCAACTGTAAGTGCTGTTATTGTGAAGTGGAAACATCTAGGAGCAACAACGGCTCAGCTGTGAAATGGTAGGCCACACAAGCTCACAGAACGGGACCACCGAGTGCTGACGAGCATAGGGCGTAAAACTTGTCTGTCCTTGGTTGCAGCAATCCCTACCAAGCTCCAAACTGCCTCTAGAAGCAACGTCAACACAATAAATGTTTGTCGGGAGCTTCATGAAATGTGTTTCCATGGCCATGAAGCCGCACACAAGCCTAAGATCACCGTGCGCAATGCCATGTGTCGGCTGGAGTGGTCTAAAGCTTGCTGCCATTGGACTCTGGATCAGTGGAAACGCATACTCTGGAGTGATTAATTACGCTTCACCATCTGTCACTCCGATGGACGAATCTGGGTTTGGCAGATGACAGGAGAACGCTACCTGCCCCAATGCATTGCGCCAACTATAAAGTTTGGTGGAGGAGGAATAATGGTCTGGGGCTGTTTTTCATGGTTCCAGTGAATGGAAATCTTAACGCTACAGCATACAATGATATTCGAGACGAATAATGGCTTCCAACTTTGTGGCAACAGTTTTGAGAACACTCTTTCCTGTTTCAGCATGACAATGCTCCCGTGCACAAAGCGAGGTCCATACAGAAATGGTTTGTCGGTGTGGAAGAACTTGACTGGCCTGCACAGAGCCCTGACCTCAACCCTATCAAAAACCTTTGGGATGAATTGGAACGCCGACTGCGAGCCAGGGCTAATCTCCCAACATCAGTGCTCGACCTCACTAATGCTCTTGTGGCTGAATGGAAACAAGTCCCTGGCTCAACTGGAGGCCCATGATTTTGGAATGAGATGTTTGACGAGCAGGTGTCCACATACTTTTGATCATGTAGTATATCTGCAATGTTTTTCTGGTTAATTGATTGATTACCAATTAAGATGTTTTTGTTGTTGTCCTCAATGGGAATAGTGCCCAAAATCTGTTCCTCATGTCTCCAGAAATGCTAAAAAATTGTATTTCCCCATCATTAACAACCTAGTCAGTTGTACAACTGAAATGTATCTTCTGCATTTAACCCAACTCCTCTGGATCAGAGAGGTGCAGGGGGGGGGCTGCCTTAACTGACATCCACGACTTCGGAGCTTGGGGAACAGTGGGTTAACTGCCTTGTTCAGGGGCAGAATGACAGATTTTTACCTTGTTTACCTTTACCTTGTCAGTATTCAATCCAGAAACCTTTCGGTTACTGGCGCAACGCTCTAACCACTACCTGCCTGCCGCCCCTACACTTTAACCACTTGTCTACATGCATTATTACATAGCTCTATGAATAGATTTAATTGGTTAAACCAATTATGTTAAATTGCCTCGACTGCGGTACAGCTGCTTACAGAGCCACACTAAATCCTCCCCTGCACCGTGTGACCAGCCTCTTACCTGGTCAGACCCCTCTCTGCCACCTGGCACTACTCCCAGCTCCCTGTGTAGTCCAACTAAAAGAGCCAGATGGGGATTTCTCTGAACCTAACAGTAGGAATGAAGGTTTTTTTATGACTCTTTTAACCAGGTCGGTAATATTGAGTTGCACGCCTCCCCCCCCCTTTTTCCCTCAGAACAGCCTCGATTTGTCGGCAAGAACTCTACAAGGTTTCGAAAGCGTTCCATAGGGATGCTGGCCCATGTTGACCCCAAAGCTTCCCACAGTTGTTTTGAGTTGCATGGATGTCCTTTGGGTGGTGAACCATTCTTTATACACACAGGAAACTGCTGCATTGCAGTTCTTTACACAAACCGGTGCGCCTGGCACCTACTACCATATTCCGTTCAAGTGTACTTAAATCTCTTGTCTTGACCATTCACTCTCTGAATGGCACACATACACAATCCATGTCTCAATTGTCTCAAGGCTTAAAACTCATTCTTTAGCCCGTCTCCTTCCCTTACTCTACACTGACTGAAGTGGATTTAACAGGTGACATCAATAAGGGATCATAGATTTCACCTGTATTCATCTGGTCAGTCGATGTCACGGAAAGAGCAGGTGCTTATAATGTTTTGTATACTCAGTGTGGCTGAAGCTGTTGGAGATTGACAAGAGTGTGAGGGAAGCAGGGAATGAGCCTGGCTGTCCAGAAAGACGAATGACAGGAGTGTGAGGGAAGCAGGGAATGAGCCTGGCTGTCCAGAAAGATGAATGACAGGAGTGTGAGGGAAGCAGGGAATGAGCCTGGCTGTCCAGAAAGATGAATGACAGGAGTGTGAGGGAAGCAGGGAATGAGCCTGGCTGTCCAGAAAGATGAATGACAGGAGTGTGAGAGAAGCAGGGAATGAGCCTGGCTGTCCAGAAAGATGAATGACAGGAGTGTGAGGGAAGCAGGGAATGAGCCTGGCTGTCCAGAAAGACGAATGACAGGAGTGTGAGGGAAGCAGGGAATGAGCCTGGCTGTCCAGAAAGATGAATGACAGGAGTGTGAGGGAAGCAGGGAATGAGCCTGGCTGTCCAGAAAGACGAATGACAGGAGTGTGAGGGAAGCAGGGAATGAGCCTGGCTGTCCAGAAAGATGAATGACAAGAGTGTGAGGGAAGCAGGGAATGAGCCTGGCTGTCCAGAAAGATGAATGACAGGAGTGTGAGGGAAGCAGGGAATGAGCCTGGCTGTCCAGAAAGATGAATGACAAGAGTGTGAGGGAAGCAGGGAATGAGCCTGGCTGTCAACCGTTTGGGAGGAGCATGGAGTTATGAGTAAGCGCCAAGTTAGCAGCTGAGAGTGCTGATTCAGTTACCCCTCTCTCCCCTCTCCCTCTCCCTCCTCCCCCTTATCCCCCAGCCTCCTCCCTCTAGTACCAGGCTGCTGTGACAATGCAGGATGCAGCATTTATCTGCAAAGCCACAAATTAGATGAAGAAGTTCAGTACACCCCACCCACCCACCACCATCATCCCCATAACACGCACCTGCATCTCAAATGAAGATATTCGTTTCCTGAGCGTGCCAAATGAAATAATGTCCGATTTCAAACATCACTATGCTGACACTCTTTATTCTCCCGCTCTCTCTCTCTCTTTCCTTTATCAGATAATCAGATAAAAGGTGCTATTTTAGCAAAGGGAAAGCAGATGATTAAGATTCAATTGGTGAGAAAAAAATTGAGGAACACGTGACTGATGTGTCGGAGCGCTAGAGGGTACAACACAAACTGATGAGGCCGAGAGTGCTAACATCATGTACACTGCATCATTTTCAAATCTGAGGCTACCAGATTTTACCCAGCAAACTGGCAACATTCCCAGAACATTAGCTAACATTCCCATTGTGTTCTAGTCAGGGTTTTTATCTCATATTAAGATGGTAACATCCCCAAAAAAAACACCATCAAATAATGTTTTTGATAGCAAAATGTGTTTTTTTGTTTATTTATGTTTAAAATGAAATCCTTGGAATCTTTTCCTAACATTCACTAAAATGTTGTGCACAACATCTGTAAAATCCACCACAGAACATTCCCCTGAGGTTCTTGCTCGGTTTCCAGTTTATCCTTTATTTAACTAGGCAAGTCAGTTAAGAACTCATTCTTATTTCCAATGACAGCCTACCGGGGAACAGTGGGTTAAACACCTTGTTCAGGGGCAGAACGACAGATTGTTACCTTGTCAGCTTGGGGATTTGATCCAGCAACCTTTTGGTTACTGGCCCAACGCTCTAACCACTAGGCTACCTGCCACCCCCCAGGTAATATAATAACAACATTTGTTGCAACATCAGGCAAATGTTTTATACAAACTCAGACAGTTTTTGTGTTGTGAGAAGTTTTAGGACAACCTAACGAAGGATGTTCTGGGAATGTTGACAGGACCAATTTTGGTTTGCTGGGTATGCTTTTTAATGAACTGCAGTTGCAAGGATTTAGACTATAAACGTACTCCTAGACTGAGAAAAATGCTTCTTGCAGTAGTGTCCAGGAACAGGCTTAATATGTATTGTTTGTCCCACTTCCCCATAGTGTTTGAGACAGATTGTAACATATATCTTAAATCATGCTGTGATATAACAGAGGCTTTTTAAACTGGACATCATGACTCCTACTTGAAATGAAGTGTTAGGGCTTACTTATGTCTCCTCACATTGTATCTCTTTGATTTGTGTACTTAATGGTTGTTTTTTATCTGGATGCTGAGCTTTGACATTCTTCCTGTGGGGTGAAGATCCTCTGCTGGGTGTTTCCACCTGTCAATTTACGGGTGTATTCATTACGGCAATTCTGTTGCAAAACGTTTCGTCTGTTGCAAAGCGTTTTGCAACAGAAACCATTTTACTCCAAACGGAAAATGTTTTGCAATGAAAACTAGAGTTTCCTCCCCGTTCCGTTTGCTATGTTTTTGCTTCCGTTTGGTTCTTAAACTATAAACGGTTTCCATTGCAAAGCGTACTGAATACAACCTATTCCTCATTTACAGGGTTTGTTAACTTCCCTTACCTGTATTGATGCTGAAAATCGATAAAGCCGTGAAAGTTCCCCACAAATATATTTTTGAGATTAGTTTACCAAAATCTGTACCTATTTAGCCTCTTTCATAGAGGTCACAGGTCACTGATGTTTAATCTCGGGATTGTCATGATTGTTAAAATATTCTTTACTCCTCTGGCATTTTCACTGGTATTATTATTGCACCAACTTTACGGATCAAAGAAATTGACGTTGGGTCACTTTTTTACGAGGTTTCAAAAATCACTGTTTTATAGACTAAACTACCAAAACACAATATTGATAGATTAAGTTGTGTGGGTTGTTTCCATCCACGCAGACACAACCACTGTCATCCAGTATGTCCTAAGAGCTATCCCTAGATTAAGAACAGAAGCTGGCCCTTTCCTCCATCTCCCAGATGAATGCCAGCGAATGTTTATTTGTGGACTTGATAAGCTGCAAACTCATCTCAATAATATAAACAGAGCTACTGAATTTTCACCAGCGATACATGAATATGTCATATGAATAGGATTTATTCCCTTAGGAGAACAGCTAGTGTGGAGCTCTCTGCATGCCTGGGAATTAGACAGGGAGGAGATTCCAGAAGCCTCTATTCATCTCTGTTTCCTGTCGAGCCTGTCCAGCGCATGTTGAGGACATTTGCACAGGGCTGTATACAGACTGAAAAGATTACATGTACCCTAGTTGTGAAGTTCATCAACATCTTGACCTGATTACCATGGTAACGGTATAACCTATCTCACAGTGAGACAGGTACATAGGCTTTCACAAGAAAGCCAGGGACACAACTTTTCTTCTATGGTAGCCTACCTTTTGAGACTTTGTCCTCCCTTCATTCAGAGAACATGCACTGGATATCTGCATTACTGTATACAGTAAAAAATAAAAAATAAAACATTATAATAAGGATATATCTATATGTTTTATGGATGGTTGTGTGTGGTCCTTTTGTGTTTATAAATAAGGTGGTTTTGGCAAAATGATACTGAACAAATATATAAATGCAACATGTAAAGTGTTGGTCCTATGTTTCATGAGCTGAAATAAAAGTTCCCAGAAATGTTCCATACCCACAAATGCCACAATGCCACAGATGTCTAAAGTTTTGAGGGATCGTGCAATTGGCATCCATACTGCAGGAATGTCCACCAGAGCTGTTGCCAGATAATTTAATGTTCTTTTCTCTACCATAAGCCGCCTCCAACGTCATTTTAGAGAATTTGGCAGTACGTCCAACTAGCCTCACAACTGCAGACCACGTGTAACCACGCCAGCCCAGGACCTCCACATCCGGCTTCTTCAACTGTTTGATTGTCTGAGACCAGCCCCCCAGACAGCTGATGAAACCGAGGAGTATTTCTGACTGTAATGAAGTCCTTTTGTGGGGTAAAACTCATTCTGAGTGGCAGGGCCTTGCTCCGCAGTGGGTGGGCCTATGCCCACTTAGGCCTAAGCCCTCTTAGGCCCACCCATGGCTGCGCCCCTGCCCAGTCATGTGAAATCCATAGATTAGGGCATAATGAATTTCTCAATTTACTGATTTCCTTATATGAACTGCAAATAAGTAAAATTGTTGAAATTGTTGCACGTTGTGTTTATATTTCTGTTCAGTATATATATATTGATATTCAGTAAAGCTATGTATATACTGCATTTAATTACTGCATATAACTACTGCATATAACTACTCCATATAACTACTGCATATAACTACTCCATATAACTACTGCATATAACTACTCCATATAACTACTCCATATAACTACTCCATATAACTACTCCATATAACTACTGTATATAACTACTGCATATAACTACTGCATATAACTACTGTATATAACTACTGCATATAACTACTGCATATAACTACTGCATATAACTACTGCATATAACTACTGCATATAACTACTGCATATAACTACTGCATATAACTGTGTTTATGTAGATAAGAGAACATATTAGAACTTAAATTAACATATATCAGCCAACATAGTTAATGTATGCGCTACACTAACGTCGACTGTAGATCATTGACTGTGAACATGGTCGTAAATGCATCTCTTTTCTCTAATTAGCTAATTGACCCCCCCCCCCCCCCCCCCCCCCCCGCAGTGTTTTCCATAATTTAACTTTTAGTATTATGAAAGGGTTGGTTAGAAGAATAGCATGTTCATTAATTAAAAGTAATTGACAAAATAAACATCTAATGCATATTATGTGATATTATCTCAGTATTTACATTCTTCATATGCCTTTAAAATTTGTTTTACTCGCAATGAGGCAAGTCATTTACATTTGAGCCACAGGGTTTTCAACAGCCTTTGTTAAAATAGTCAAATGAATCCTTTGTCTCATTGGACCATTCATGCCAATCATTTGGACCGTGACTCACTGACAGGTGTGACAGAAAATAGACTCATGAAATTAAAGAGTTTCCTATGTACCTGTACACAGCATCATCTCAATGGTATGATCAAGAAAAATAGGTATGTTATATAAATGGGACTTGGTTTTAAAGGCACCTGACCAAACCATTTTGTACCCAGACTTGAAGTATACACATCTAACATTGGCCTTGGTCCATTTCCATCAATAATAATAGTTTTATTCACTTACTGTGGCTCTTGTGCAGTTTCTATGTCTCTAGTTGTCTGGTGAAGGGGTGTGAGGCAATGAGGGTTGGGGAAAGCTGGGGAGAGCTGAGGGGTGACAGAGTTCTGACCCTGAAGGTCCAGTGCTGTGAGGCCTCTCTGTCCTCAACATATTCAACCCCTGTTGGATGTGCTTTCTGGACATAGTCCCCTTTTCCATCCATGCATGTCGCCTGGAGTGTAGCGTGTTGTTTTGTTAATGCCGAAATTTAGAGATCCCACCTCCCCGAATGCTGCTATCTATCTCCTCCCAGTTGGTCACGGATAGATGTAATAACAATTGAAGAGAGGGTAAAGCCACTGTGGCTTAATGTTCTGTTGACTTTGAATAATAGAAGCGTGTTGATCAGGACAAGGCTGTTAAAACTGCATTCTGTTCTAATTAATATCACACCGCGGATGAGAAGTGCGGTTGTTTAAAGTCTGAGGGGTTGTTGGGAGTTTTTGACGTCTTCACACAGCCAAGAGGATCTTGGCTACGGTACACTTGATTTTCACCTTGGACTGCTGGGATTACTATTTAGAATTTAGATACAATTTGTATTGGTTGTTTTGGTCATACAGGTACTCAAAATGAAATCTGACATTTGACTTCGTGTCGTATTTTCCACCAATTCAATGCCTTTTGAGATGTGAACTTGATCAACAACAAAAAAACGCTTGATTTCACCTAATTTTAATATTCTGTCACATAACCATCTCAAGGTTATTATATAGAAAAACGACTATAGTAAGTGCCTATTAAGTGCCAAATAAAGTAGCAGGGTTGACAACTTCATCTTAAAGGTTGAGTAAATATGAATTATATCTGTACTTCTTAGCTCGTGCTTCTACACCTGCATTGCTTGCTGTTGGGGGGTTTTAGGCTGGGTTTCTGTACAGCACTTTGAGATATCAGCGGATGTAAGAAGGGCTATATAAATACATTTGATTTGATTTGATACTTCTCCCTATTAGCTGAAATCATATTTTTTTCAAAGCCCTTTTAGATGTCGTGCTAGCTGTTAGGTCCCGAACAGCTTCACAAATTATGGGAATTTGTTCACTATGCAGACGTTGTCTCCGTCAGAGGCACGTGTTGCTAGGCAACCCCCCAACTGACTAGGTATCCCTTTTCCACTTGGCTAAGCAGGCCTGCTCCCTCCGTGACTGAAGCAAGTGTGAGAGACATGCTAACAAACGTTTCTTCTATGAAACAAAATAAATATTGCACTCTGACCCACAAAATAATCGATGGTAGATTCATGTTAGTGTTGTTAGACAAAGAAACTTCAAAACGCGATGTATTTTTATTGTAATTTGCAGCTGTTGCTGGTAAGTAATGAATCTGCTAGCTTCTGATATTACTGACTGCATCTTTAAATCAGCCCCTTGGGACAAGGGGAATTTAAGCTTGTTGTGTGCAACACGGAGTGGCAATTGAATGCAAGCGTCACAAAAACAAAACAAAAATTAAAACATTCTAGCCTGTCTATCTATGTCTATTTTGACCTATTATGTTCGACCCGCTCAGTTTCCCACCAACAAACACCAGAAAATGGACAAAAACTGTAGAACCTGCTCACCATCTTTTATACTATGAATTTGACTATTAGATGTTCAATGTTTTAAAGGAATAGTTTCACCGTATTAAAAACGAGAGTTCATGTAACAGGGTTCAGTTCACGTAACAGGGTTGACCTTAAAATTAGGGAGGGACAGATGTAAATTAATCACTAATCAAATGAGACATTTTGGGGTTAATTGGCGTTAAAATCTTCCTAGAAGTCACAACGGATGAACAGAGGGACATTTCAAAATGCTGAAGTTTGGCACTTTAGCAAGTCTTTATACTGTACATATGGCATGTATTTACTTCTCCATGTGGTCTATATTAAAGGGCACTTCCTTTAATATAATTGGCTTTCAAAATGTAATATTGGTGCACAATTTCTGCTTAAAACATCCAAAGGGAGGCAAAAGACACTCATTTCGTAGAACAACCCATAACATAACTTCTAATGTTATATCTTTTTATGACGTTTAACTCTTAAATTGATTTTGTTTGTAATCTTAGCTCATGTAGCTAAACATATTGGACACTCTGGGGATGGTGCTGAACCAGATGATTTTGTATTCCGGTCTCATGAACACATTGCCTACATACAGTATGCTTTGGTCAAAGAAGTATTTTCTTAACTATTGATAGGGATGTGTTTTAGCTGCAAATGTCCACATTTTATCTCCTGGTTGTGTGACATAAACGAGATGCAATTTTCTCTGACATGTGTTTATATGCTGTTGTCAGCAACAAGGCACATCTTTCAGGGAGTACACAATGTGCACTACAGGCCCCCTTGTTTCTGCATTCTGTCATCAATTCGGAAAGGAGCCATTAATCAATTTTCAGCTTGCCGTAGGCAAAATAAATCATTTCCAAGTGCAACGGCGTCAGAGGCAGTTCTGAACTACAGATTGGGAGTTTGTTTTCCAACTTTTAAAACGCCTCTTTGTATTTCTTTCACAGATGAGAGCTGAATCATCTCTCTTCAAATAACCAGCTCTGCTGAGTGGTTGGGTTTTACCAACTGAGACAGGGCAGCCATTTTATCATCGGAGCATAGAGAGTGTTGTTATGATGTTGCCAGACCTACTGCGCAGAGGGGCCTTTGAGTTGTCCTAGCGTGATCGTTAGTTACACCACACCGACACCCACGTCTTCAACATCTTTATTTGTATCAGTTTGCAGTATAATGTGGCCTCGACTAAGGCAGCACCCGCACCTCTCTGATTCAGAGGGGTTAAAGCCCCCACCACCTCTCTGATTCAGAGGGGTTAAATCCCCCACCACCTCTCTAATTCAGAGGGGTTAAAGCTCCCCCACCTCTCTGATTCAGAGGAGTTAAAGTCCCCCCCACCTCTCTAATTCAGAGGGGTTAAAGCCCCCCCCACCTCTCTGATTCAGAGGGGTTAAAGCCCCCCCCACCTCTCTAATTCAGAGGGGTTAAAGCTCCCCCACCTCTCTGATTCAGAGGAGTTAAAGTCCCCCCCACCTCTCTAATTCAGAGGTGTTAAATCCCCCACCACCGCTCTAATTCAGAGGGGTTAAAGCCCCCCCCCACCTTTAATTCAGAGGGGTTAAAGCCCCCCCCCCCATCTCTCTAATTCAGAGGGGTTAAAGCCCCCCCATCTCTCTAATTCAGAAGGGTTAAAGCCCCCCCCCCCCCACCTATCTAATTCAGAGGGGTTAAAGCCCCCCCCACCTCTCTAATTCAGATGGGTTAAAGCCCCCCCACCTCTCTAATTCAGAGGGGTTAAAGCCCCCCCACCTCTCTAATTCAGAGGGGTTAAAGTCCCCCCCCCACCTCTCTAATTCAGAGGGGTTAAAGCCCCCCCATCTCTCTAATTCAGAGGGGTTAAAGCCCCCCCATCTCTCTAATTCAGAGGGGTTAAAGCCCCCCCACCTCTCTAATTCAGAGGGGTTAAAGCCCCCCCACCTCTCTAATTCAGAGGGGTTAAAGTCCCCCCCCCCCCACCTCTCTAATTCAGAGGGGTTAAAGCCCCCCCCCACCTCTCTAATTCAGAGGGGTTAAATCCCCCCCACACCTCTCTAATTCAGAGGGGTTAAAGCCCCCCCACCTCTCTAATTCAGAGGGGTTAAAGCCCCCCCCCACCTCTCTAATTCAGAGGGGTTAAAGCCCCCCCCACCTCTCTAATTCAGAGGGGTTAAAGCCCCCCCCCACCTCTTTAATTCAGAGGGGTTGGGTTAGATGCGGAAGACACATTTCGTTTGAAGGCATTCAGTTGTACAACTGACTAGGTAACACCCTTTCCCTTCCCTTTCCAGTCCTCCACTGTGTTTCACTGAAAGTACATTATATACTGGTCATTAGTGCCACCACCTCCTCTCTTATCATTAGATCCTCTGTGAGGAAAATACTGTAGAACCAGCAGTTTGTCTCTTCAAAGAACCATTAGTGTCGGTCAACCCTAACCCTTACACTACACCATACACATGTTTTGAATAGATGCATTATAATTATTGTGATTTTACCTGTGAAGCACCACAGCTATGATGCAGAATCAGAAATACATCTGTGCTGATGTTCTGTTCCATTTTATCCCTTAACCAAGAGATTCTCTGAGAAAGCACGTGCATCAAACATGGTCCGGCATTAGCTTATCTCTTTGTGTAACCTCTAACTTAATTTGACCTGATTTGATTTCGCCTTGTTTCAAGCAATTGGATTTATTTGTTATTTATTATATTGTCTGGCTAAACAGTCTTCTTTCTTTCCCCCAAACAAGTTGTTGTAGCAGGCTAGCAGCAACAACACCCTTTGCACAGAGGGTGAAATTATACTGCAGAGTGTAAAGTGGTGTTTAACATCTCTTTGTGGGAGTTCTGAAACTGATTTGAACACCCAGTCAGAGATGTCAGACTGAACATTCCTTAGCAGAGTTCCTTTTGTCTACAACAAAAAAATAGTCGGAGACAAGTGATTTACCACATGACATCATGACTCATGCTACCGAACAGCAGAGGTTTAGGCCCTCTGGAGCCACCACTGCATCAATCTTTAATTTCCTCTTAATATCTACTGTATTTCATTCCCATGCTCTCCTCTATCTATTTTGCCAGTTTCCTTTTTTTTCCGTTTGATTTGTCAGCTGGCAAAGTGAAGGCCCATTTGGTAGACTGCTCCAGGTCTGTGCACAGATCATCTGAGCTCCTAGCTAGACAGATAAATGCTAAGTCCCAGAGTAAGCCGCTGCATTGGCCGCCAACTCAAGCAGGACTTGGCTCTAGAAAAGACCACTCTTATTGACACAGCTATTGACTTCCCGCTGAGAATCACTGTTCTGGCCCCACACCATGCATCAGAAATGTTTACTTTACACCACGTACCAACCACGGTCTCATTAGATGTTGTAATCCAATCCACTCTGAAGCACTCATTTTGGGAAAAGTGCCGTGGCCCCACCAACTCAGTGTGTTTTCTGTCTTTCCGACTAAACCCTTCATTCATCAGGGCTAAGAGTAATGAATATGATACATTTTCCACCTCACAGTAAAGCATGCTGGGATCCTTATATGACAGGCTCTGTAGTAGCGATCACGATAATGCTAGATCAGTGTAACATCATACCCACTTTGAGGCCGCAAGGATGGCAAATACTGCTCCATTCAAAAACTCTCACTGGGGACCAAGAAATATGTAAAAACCCATTAAAAGCTTGGCAATTCATTTCTCCTCCAAAGCCTGGGTCCTGCCATCCTTATGCTCATAGTTATTCTCTGCGGAAAAATACCCAAAACGCATTAATCAAAAAGTCAGGCCTCCTCTACTATCATGAATTGATGACAGATGTACATTTTCTGTACAGAGCTATAACACTGTCAGATCATGTTTATTTTTAACATACATTTGTGTAATTTAGATCTATTGAAATTCATATTTTATAAAGGTGTCCATTTGAAATTAATAACAGAATAGTAATGGTTTTGCTTCATCCCCTTATTTGCTGGATTGTAGATAAAATCAGCCACTGCAATGATTGAAGAAGATTGGGTAATTTCCTTTTACATATTCCACCACAATTTTCCACCACTTTTAAGTTCCTGGCTTCAAATAAAAATATTTATTCAGAATTTCCGCACAGTAAACTTTTCTTCTCCTGTAGGACCTTGTTTCTGGAGTGTATGTAGCGTAAACGAATGATGTGCTTATCATACTGCCCCCAGACCCTCTCTCCCCTAAAGATGCTACAGTAATAAAACAAATCATTTATAAAACTTTTATAGTGCTTTTCATTACAGACAGAATCTCAAAGTGCTTGTTAAGCAGAATAAAATGCAATAAGTAATATAAAAGAGAGATACGGGGTACAACAGTAGCTAGATCAGATCAAGTCTGATCTAGAGTGCTTCTTGAAGCCGCCAGTTTACACACGCAGCCCAATTCTGATCTTTTACCCAATTATTGCCAAAAGTGCAGATCTGATTGATCAAAAGACCAATTAGAGGGAAAATAATCAGATTTGGGCTGCCTGTGTAAATGCAGCCTTAGTGTTGCGTTTACGCACTGAAGGAGGAGTCAAACGCAGGAGAACAGAGATGTCAGTGTAGCGTATATTTTAATCAGGGTAAGTCCAAAAACACAGTACAATACCCCAAAACAATGGGAACTAACAGTACTCCACTGAGGAAAGCCTCCACAAGCAACAAGAAAAATAATCCCGCACAAACCTAAGCGGGGAAACAGGGGTAAATATACACACAGAAATGAAAGCAAATGAAAACCAGGTGTGAATGAACCAAAGACAAAACAAACGGATAAGGAAACATGGATCGGTGATGGCTAGTAGGCCGGCGACGCCGACCGCCAAGCACCGCCCGAACAGGGAGAGGAACCACCTTCAGTGGAAGTCGTGACACTTAGTGACTAGAGGTACCTTGAAGACTATGATGTCATGTCCTGGGAGGCAAAAAGTCCCACCTGCATTTGTAGCCCATAATTACTATTGTAATGTCTGTCCTATTTGACCTTTATCCAGAGGCAGGTAATTTGTTCTAAAAGAACTCTCTGTTGATAGTGAAGGTCAGTTAATGCCCCTGGGACACATTGTTTAAAGGCATCAGTCCACATCCATTATAAAGAGATGACAGAGCATCAGTGGATGAATTTGAGGTTTCAATGGCTACTGTATCATTTGCATGGATCTGCTGCATGGCTTGAACAGATTAGGGTTTACCTTCTTTTTTTAAATCAATTCACAGAGTAATGTCAATATTTATTTGGCGCAACAAGCGACCTAAAATTAAATAAGAAACAGTCAAACTGCCAATCAAAAAGTGAGGTTTAAAGACTGGTACAAAGCTGGAACCACGACACAGAATGATTTATTCTACACACCATACTTTTTCTTCTTCAGCAACTGCAACAAGAATATGGTTTTATCACATTCACAGTTTTTCAGTTTCCTTCAACGGCAGAGATGTATTTGCTTGACTTCCTTTTATACAGATGGATCTGGCCCTAACAAGCTGGGGCTCATCTAGTACCAACTGTTCAGGTGTCTGGTTGTTGCCTTGGAGATGGGCTTTTTTTTGTGGCATTTCGGTGTGGACACCGGGGCGTGTTGGGGTGGCTGTGGACCAACTGGAGGGCCCAGGATGTTTGAAATGTTGTCTCGTTGTAACATGTTTGATTGTCTTTTTGGAGGACTTGTTGTTGTTGTTGTTTTGTGTTGTTGTTGTATGCTTTGTGTATGAGGTACATGTGTCATGTTGTTGATAACTGTGGTATGTTGAACATATTAATAAAATGTTTGAAGGAAAGGGATGACCTGTTGGCCTGCTCAAATAAAAAATGATTTGTCACATGCTTCGTAAACAAGAGGTGTGGACTAACAGCGAAATTCTTACTTACAGGCCCTTCCCAACAATGCAGGGGTACGAGGTAATTGAGATATAAGTAGTGACTAGGCAACTGAATAAAGTGACAGATCATAAACAGTAGCAGTAGCGTATGTCATGAGTTAAAAAAGTTGGTGCAAAAAGGGGGGAGATAGTCCGTGTAGCTATTTGGTTAACTATGTAACTCACTATTTAGAAGTCTTATGGCTTGGGGGTAGAAGCTATTCAGTGTCATTTTGGTTACAGGTCATTTTGGTACTGCTTGCAGTGCGGTAGTGGAGAGAACAGTCTATGACTTGGGTGGCTGGAGTCTTTGACAATTTTTCGGGCCTTCCTCTGACACCGCCTCGTATAGAGGTCCTGGATGGCAGGGAGCTCGGCCCCAGTGGTATTGGTATTTGGTATTTTATTAGGATCCCCATTAGCTGTTGCAAAAGCAGCAGCTACTCTTCCTGGGGTCCACACAAAACATGAAACATAACACAGAATGACATAATACAGAACATCATTAGACAAGAACAGCTCAAGGACAGAACTACATACATTTATAAAAAGGCACACGTAGCCTAGATATCAATGCAGACACACAAACTATCCAGGTCCAATAGGGGAGAGGCGTTGTGCCGCGAGGTGTTGCTTTATCTGTGCTGTACTGGGCCATACACACTACCCTCCGTAGTGCCTTTCGGTTGCATGAGAAGCAGTTGCCATTCCAAGCCGTTATGAAACCAGTCAAGAGGCTCTCAATGGTGCATCTGTCGAACTTTTTGAGGATCTGAGGGCCCCTGACAAATATTTTCAGCCTCCTGAGGGGGAAGAAGCATTGTCGAGCCCTCTTCACAACTGTGTTGGTATATGTGGACCATGATAGATCCTTAGTGATGTGGACACAGAATGGAATGGGGGCGTGCTCTGTCCCCCATTTCCTGTAGTCCACAATCAGCTACTTTGTCTTGCTGACGTTGATGAAGAGGTTGTTGTCCTGGCACCACACTACCAGGACTCTGACCTCCCTATTGGCTGTCTCATTGTCATCTGTGATAAGGTCTACCACCGTCGTGTCATCGACAAGCGTAATGATGGTGTTGGAGTCGTGCATGGCCACGCAGTCGTGGGTGAAGAAGAGAGGACTAAGCACACACCCCTGAGGAGCCCCGTGTTGAGAGTCAGCATGGCGGATGTGTTGTTGCCTGCACTCACCACCTGGGGGCGACCCGTCAGGAAGTCCAGTTTCCAGTTGCAGATGGAGGTGTTCAGTCCCAGAGTCCGTAGCTTAATTAATGATGAGCTTGGAGGGCGCTATGGTGTTGAATGCTGAGCTGTAGTCAATGAATAGCATTCTCACATAGGTGTTCCTCTGGCCCAAGTGAAGTCAGGTGTCAGAGAAAATTTTGTGGATTTTTTAGGGAGATACAAAAGTCCCTTCTTCTGTTCCGGTCCTTTCCACGATAAAGTCTCTGAAATTAGTCCTGACAAAGAAAAACCATCTGATTGAATCATTCCCTGTCCCAAATTCTCCTTACTATTTCTAAGTAGAAACAAATTGTAAAAATTGCTGAAGCTGGAGACTTATATTTCCCTCACTAACTTTAAATATCAGCTATCTGAGCAGCTTACCAATCGCTGCAGCTGTACATAGACCATCTGTAAATAGCCCACCCATCCACATATTATTTTTTATTTACTTTAATGCTATTTTACACACCAGTATTTCTACTTGCATATCACCATCTGTTCGTCTATCACTAAATTGTAATTACTTCGCTACTATGGCCTATTTATTGCCTTACCTCCTCACGCCATTTGCACACACTGTATATAGACTTTCTTTTTTCTATTGTGTTATTGACTGTACGCTTGTTTATTCCATGTGTAACTCTGTGTTGTTGTTTGTGTCGCACTGCTTTGCTTTATCTTGGCCAGGTCGCAGTTGTAAATGAGAACTTGTTCTCAACTAGCTTACCTGGTTAAATTAAGGTGAAATAAACATGTTTTTAAATAAAAAGGACACACACCAATCAGTGGAGCACATCAATTACGTCATCATGGCTGAATCAAACCTGATTCTTGGCTAGTTGTTGGTTGCCTCAAAAACTAATTTTTACCAACACGAAGTGCAACGGACCGGAGAGCAGTTCTCCTGACCTCTTGTCATCTGGCATCTGTCTATGTTCAAGGGCGCAGACGTATAATGTTCCCATGAGTAATAAACCCACAGACTACTGTGACAGAGATACTGTATATAATGATGAGATGTTCTTGTCTCCCCCCTAACAATGGGAGTCGTTGTCGCAAAGGCAAGAAAGCAGTTCTGCTTATCACTCTGCTTATCGCTGTATTCCCGCGCGGACAGTTTTTGATGGAAGGAACCCTCTCGCTTCGCCTCTTCCTCTCAGACTGTTATCATATACATGGTTCCACACCACCAGGGAATTCTGGGTAAATGGTTGCCTCACACTAACACATTTGACTCTGACAACGTGGAAAAAAATCCAAAACGAGACCAAATCTCCCAAAGCAGAGGGGGAAATTAGGTAAGGAGTTTTATAAAATCAGAATCTATTAATATAGGATTCTTTTTGTTAAGCAACACTCGGTACATTTCAACAAAGAAATTGTCTAAGATCTGAGAATTATGATCATTCACTATATTCATAATTTAGTTTGATGCCTGTTTATAGCTTTGTGTGAGTGTTCAAACTTAGTGACTCGGCTCCTATTCCCCCTGGCTGTCCCTTTGATGGAGGCCTGTGTGTGTGTGTGTGTGTGTGTGTGTGTGTGTGTGTATCCACAAGGATAGTAAAACAATGAAAATTATACCTTGTGGGGACATTTCCCACATCCCCATGAGAACAAAGGCTATTTTTAGCTTAGGGGTTAGGGTTAGGGTAAGAGTAAGGGGTTAGTGGTTAGAGTTAGGTTTAGAGTTATGGTTACAGGTTAGGGTTAAGGTTAGGGTAAAGGTAAGGGTTAGGGTTAGGTTTAGAGTTATGGTTACAGGTTAAGGTTAGGGTAAAGGTAAGGGTTAGGGTTAGGTTTAGAGTTACAGTTACAGGTTAAGGTAAAGGTAAGGGTTAGGGTTTGGTTTAGTGTTTAGGGAAAATAGGATTTTGAATGGAAATGAATTGTAGGTCCCCACGAGGATAGAAGAACATAACGTGTGTGTGTGTGTGTGTGTGCGCGTTCGTGTGTGTGTGTGCGTTCATGTGTGTGTGTGCGTGTGCGTTCATGTGTGTGTGTGTGCGTTCATGTGTGCGTGCGCGTTCATGTGTGTGTGTGCGTTCATGTGTGCGTGTGCGTTCATGTGTGTGTGTGCGTTCATGTGTGTGTGTGCGTTCATGTGTGTGTGTGTGTGCCTATATAAGGACCTGCAAGTGTGAAAACATTAAGTTATGATGAACAAATCCCCTATATAAAAGTCTTGCTTTTCTACAGATCAAACGGAGTAAATCATCGACTAAGCCTTCAAGATAAATTCAGTTTGACTCCTGATAGTTTATCTCTCCAAACATTTGCGAGGTTGTGAACTCTAAAGTACATTATTCGTATTAACTGTCAAATGAAAAACAGGTGCTAAACATAAACCTCTTTTAAGATCAATGGATTTGGAGACTGTGGAGGAATAGGACTTCGACCTATGTCCTACAGGAACTGCTGTTTCTAACTGAGTGCTGAAATCAACTGTTTGTGTGTTCTTGGCTGTGTTCTCAGTGAATTGCATCTCAGTTTAAGATACTGCACTTCTCGTTTCCCACTAGTACTGACTTTTTTGATAAATACTTTTGTTGAGGGAAAAATGTGCGTGAAACGATTGTGACGTGTTGTTGTCTCACCTAGCTATCTTAAGATGAACGCACGAATTGTACGTCGCTCTGGATAAGAACGTCTGCTAAACAAATGTAAAGGTAGATGGATGAATTATGATGACTTATATCTAGATTCCATTACCCAAGCATCTCAAGAGTGCTCAAGTCTGTAAACGTCCCTTTAATAATTTTAAGTGAAAGCTGTTCATATCACACACGCACACACAATGGGACCTTAAAGTTCAAAGTAAGGAAGAATCCCTGTTGAACAATTATAGTATCAAAATATATGTTTTTTCCAACGTTCCATTAATCCCAACAGTAAATACCACAGTAAATTCCATGCTAACATTTGCGTTCTTTATTAAAAGTCAACAACAGAACAGTCTGCCAATGATGTCAGATCTGATGACAAGTTCATGTTTGAGTACCAAGCTACAAATACGGACATATATGCTTCTGTTATTACTGTAATGTAATGGAATGGGCATTTCTTTATGGCCTGTTTGCAAATCAATGTATTCTTTGTGCCATGGAAATTACATTATCATACTTTAAAGATTTATCCTATGAAATATGCTCATTGGTTGGTGCACAACCAATCCCGTGGCGCTCGTACAGAAGTCCAATAAGTGCGGCTGGATATATTTACTATTTGGGAGTCTCTCGCTCTGACATTGACGATATTTAAAGAGAAACACAAAACCTCTTAAAAACATCAGCTCCAACACCAGGCCTGAAAGGTCTGGGTGCTTTAGGACATGGTCAAATGAATGAAGTGAGCTAAAGTGAACTCATAAATTCAAATTGAAACAGAAAATGAACATTTCAGAATCGGAAACTGTTTGTGAGGGGTGGCGGGGTTAAAATGGACTGTATACAGCTGTTTGTTTCCAACCCTCTTCGTAGCTCTCAGTGTACAGACAGGCCTCTGCTCTGTGGGAGGATTGCATCATGGAATCCCAGTCAGCCATTTTGGCTGATGTCATATATCACCTCAAGTCTCCCTCCCCCATTCATCAACCTGAGGTAGAGTTGAGGGGAGGAAAACGTAATCACTTCAATCCACTTCAGTGTTCATCTATTTGATATCTTGGCTACAGATCAAGAGTTTTAATATGAGGTATAGTGTGTCTTTAATATTTATATCCATTCTGCCTCTGTGCTGTATATTGACTGTTGCCTTGGCTTGGTATTCTACTGTGGTCAGCACTGATCTCTCGTGTCAAAATGCATCAGACTCCCACCCACCCACACACCATCCATAACTTTCCCTGTTCCCAGGCTCCAGTGTAGAGGTTGCCATATTGGATCGATCTTAGAGAGCTGAGGGGTTTAGCAGGGCCGTCTAAGAATAAAGAAAAATGACTGCAATAGAAACAGAAAATGACTGCAATAGAAAGCCAGGACTACAGGAGGCCTAGACACACAATGAATCAGCGTTCTCTCCTCCTGGTTTACCAAAGACTTATAGTTAAGACTTAACTTAGTTATCCTTAGTTGCTACATCAAATTAATAAATGAATGACCGATACCCATTGGTTCTTGAAATATATAACTTATCAATGAGCTTAGTTCAACTGTCGTACCACATGAGAAACCCAAAATATAATCTTGTTTTACCACAACATTTGTAAACAACGTAAATGTAAACAAACACTGTATAGCTTCAAGACATTGTTAAAACTATAATGTTGATATCATGGATGGTCAGTCCTTGCATCTATAGCTCTGTGGATACAATTGATAGTGATTATGTTTCTCCAGACCCTAACCCATAGATTTTTAGCGAAACAGAGGCGGGGAGGACGCTTTGTTATTGTTCAATGATTCTAGCTTCAAACAAAGATGCTAACCTATATTTTAATTTGATGTAGTTGTGTTTTAATGTAGTTGTGCTTTAATGTAGTTGTGTATGCTATTTCACTTTTATCAGACCTCTTTCAAAATAGTTTTTCATCCCAAGTTTTGTAAGGGCCCAGAGCCATGATCGAAAATAAACATTAACACAAAAATACAAATAAACATCAGTTTAGGTTACTTTGTAATTTATTTTCCTACTATTTGAGGAGCATTCCCAGGTGTTTGCATTAAATCAGACATCCCAGGTGTCTAATGCTACTGAAAATAACAAAGATTTTGTCACGATCGTCTTCCTGTGAGAGATTGGACCAAGGCGCAGCGTGTGCAAAATACATCTTCTTTTATTTCAGAAGAGAGAAACAACAAGAAACTAACAACTATACACAAACTAACAAAATGACGACCGTGAAGCTATACAGACAAATAGTGCTGACACAAACACTACACATAGACAATTACCCACAAACAGCTAAAGCCTATGGCTGCCTTAAATATGGCTCCCAATCAGAGACAACAATAACCAGCTGTCTGATTGAGAACCAATTCAGGCAACCATAGACTTTCCTAGACACCTACACTGAACACTAACCCATCTACTCTATTTAACCCCCTAAACCATACAACACCCTAGACAATACAAAAACACACAAACTTCCCCATGTCACACCCTGACCTAACTAAAATAATAATGAAAACAAAGATAACTAAGGCCAGGGTGTGACAGATTTGGAAGATAATCTGTTTTGAAATATAATATTTGGCCTGCGAGAGACTGTGTGTCAAATTAAATCAAATTTTATTGGTCACATACACCTGGTTTGCAGATGTTATTGCGAGTGTAGTGAAATACTTGTGCTTCTAGTTCCGACAGTGCAGCAATATCTAACATGTAATCTAACAATTCCAAAACCTAATACACACAAATCTAAGTAAAGGAATGGAATATATATTAAAGTGCCATTGTGTGTGTGTGTGTGTGTGTGTGTGTGTGTGTGTGTGTGTGTGTGTGTGTGTGTGTGTGTGTGTGTGTGTGTGTGTGTGTGTGTGTGTGTGTGTGTGTGTGTGTGTGTGTACAAAAACTCTTTTATTTAGAATGAATTTACTCATCTTCAAAGCAACTTCTCTTTGCTTTCACTGGAATTATAATGGAATTATAATAATATAATTACTTTATGCAATTGCGGATGATTTGCTGAAATATTTGTCCACACTGTCATCCTTTAATGCTGGGCTCCAGAGTGGCTGGGACAGGATCCACGCGACTGCCTACCCCTTACGCTATTCATTTGTGGTAGCCTACTACCAACAAAAAAATGTACTTGTTGTGCTAATAACAAAACACAAACAGTGTTGGGGTGTAGTGAACTACATGTAGTTGAACTAGTGATTTAACTACATTTTGCAGTAGCTTGGTGGTAGTTACCTAAATTCAAATCTAGGTAGTGTTTTCAGGAGTTAAATACTTTTTTTGTTAACTACTGGAACTACACACTACTATTTTTTAAATAATAAAATATACACTGTAAAAAAAAATCATGTTGTTAACAAAGTAAGTTACTGGCAGCCACTTACCTGTAAATTACTGGCAGCCACTTACCTGTAAATTACTGGCAGCCACTTAGCTGTAAATTACTGGCAGCCACTTAGCTGTAAATTACTGGCAGCCACTTAGCTGTAATTTACTGGCAGCCACTTAGCTGTAATTTACTGGCAGCCACTTAGCTGTAATTTACTGGCAGCCACTTAGCTGTAATTTACTGGCAGCCACTTAGCTGTAAATTACTGGCAGCCACTTACCTGTAAATTACTGGCAGCCACTTACCTGTAAATTACTGGCAGCCACTTACCTGTAAATTACTGGCAGCCACTTACCTGTAAATTACTGGCAGCCACTTACCTGTAATTTACTGGCAGCCACTTAGCTGTAATTTACTGGCAGCCACTTACCTGTAATTTACTGGCAGCCACTTAGCTGTAAATTACTGGCAGCCACTTACCTGTAAATTACTGGCAGCCACTTACCTGTAAATTACTGGCAGCCACTTAGCTGTAAATTACTGGCAGCCACTTAGCTGTAAATTACTGGCAGCCACTTAGCTGTAAATTACTGGCAGCCACTTAGCTGTAAATTACTGGCAGCCACTTAGCTGTAAATTACTGGCAGCCACTTAGCTGTAAATTACTGGCAGCCACTTACCTGTAAATTACTGGCAGCCACTTAGCTGTAATTTACTGGCAGACACTTAGCTGTAAATTACTGGCAGCCACTTACCTGTAAATTACTGGCAGCCACTTAGCTGTAAATTACTGGCAGCCACTTAGCTGTAAATTACTGGCAGCCACTTAGCTGTAAATTACTGGCAGCCACTTACCTGTAAATTACTGGCAGCCACTTACCTGTAAGTTACTGGTGGCTGCCAGTAATTTACAGGTAAGTGGCTGCCAGTAATTTACAGGTAAGTTACTGGCAGCCACTTACCTGTAAGTTACTGGCAGCCACTTACCTGTAAGTTACTGTAAAAACAACAAAAGAGAATAGTATGCTACCGTACAATATTTTATGGTATCCAATACTTTTACTGTAATTGATTTACACCACCAATAATGCTACTGTAGTCTTTTTATGGTAACATACTCTTATTGTAAAGCCTTATTTGCATATTTCCCAGAGTGCCTTGCCTTTTGAATGAATTGTAGAGTTACCACCCATGACTGTGTTAGTGACAGAGACATGACTGTTGCATTCATCAATGTTCAGGCCTGTGGCCTTCACCAAGTGAGATCCTCAGCGAGTATGTTATCATTAATGTTACATTCTTTAACACAACACAATATATATTTCATAAGGCCTTTGAGGGCCTAGTTTTACCCTAATAAAGCAGCCTGAAACTCATGGTTTACAGGCCACCTCATGCCTGCAAGTAGGCTTGCAAAATCTGGTTGAAGTATTCCGGATTTCCTGCTTATTCCCTCCAGTTTCCAGGAATTTTCCAACTGGGATTTATGGAAAACCTGGACATTTGGGGAAAGTTGTCCGAATTTTGCAACCCTACCTGCAAGTCACATTACGCTGGCTTGCAAAGTGATGTGTAATTCCTATTGGAATCCAGTCAGAGTTAGAAAATCCAACAGTTGAAATGTATTCACCCGCATCCTGCGTTCAGAATGACTGTCAGGATTAGGAACATTGTGAGGTGACTACCTAAGCCATTTAAACTGGAACAAGCATTTCACTAACGGGTGCAAAAAATGTAAATGAATGATTGAATTAGTTTAGAAACAAAAGGTTATTTTTTGTAGCATAAGATTAATCAATCAAAAAAAATACACAGATATTAAAAACAATTCCAAAAATTCTACCTGTAGTAGAGGAGCTGGGAAATATAATGAAAATGATTGCTGTTGTTTTACAGTAACTTACAGGTAACTGGCTGCTAGTAAGTTACCGTAAACAAAACAGTTTTATGGTACCAATGCCATTACGGTAATCATTGAAGGTGCCATTACTGGTATTGTAATCTATTATATTGGTTGAGGAGGGGAGGGAGTGATTTGTTTGAATTCAGGCTAAGTGATGTTGCAATTTGCCTAATTTCCACAAGGGGCCTGCATTTTACATGTAACTCCTATTTTGTGTGATGCTTGGTTTACTTATGATGTGCCTTTCTGATTGTATTTTTTTTGTATAATATGAAACAGCATGACCACAAACAAAGCATTTAAAATAACAAAACTAAGAATAAAATATTACAATGACTCTAGAGTGATCTGTTCTTGCAATTAACATCTGACTCCAGAGTGATCTGTTCTTGCTGTTAACATCTGACTCCAGAGTGATCTGTTCTTGCTGTTAACATCTGACTCCAGAGTGATCTGTTCTTGCTGTTAACTTCTCTGATCTACGGATACCAAATACGGGTTCACTTCCCTAAACAACGGCTGAATTGCAGGGCGCCAAATTCAAAAATATTCCTAAAAATATTTATAATCATGCAATCACAAGTGAAATATACCAAAACACAGCTTAGCTTGTTGTTAATCCACCTATGGTGTCAGATTTTGAAAATATATTTTACAGCGAAAGAAATCCAAGCTTTTGTGAGTGTAGCTTTCAATGCTATAACAGTTTAGCCTTATATTAGCTTGGCTAGCTTGGTCACGAAAGTAAGAAAAGCAATCAAATTAATCGCTTACCTTTGATAATCTTCGGGTGTTCCCACTCACGAGACTCCCATTTACACAACACATTTTTTTTGTTTGTTCGATAAATATTACTTTTATCACAAAAAAACACCATTTGGGTTGCGCGTTATGATGAAAAATCAAAAGCCGTGTTCCGTTCGACAAATCCCAAAAAGTATCCGAAATGGTCGTAGAAACATTTAAAATGTTTTTTATAATCAAACCTCAGGTTGTCTTTAACAAACATAATCGATAATATTTCAACCGGAGCATAACCTATTCATTAAGAGACAAAAGGAAAATGGGGAGCCCCTCTCTCGCGCGCAGGAAATATTCGGAGGACACCTGACCTCTTTTGAAACATCTCGCTCATTTTTCAAAATAAAAGCCTGAAACTATGTCTAAAGCCTGGTCACAGCCTGGGAAGCCATTGGGAAAAGAATCTGGTTGATACCCCATTAAATGGAGGTTAGAGGGGAAAGGAAACAAATATTATTATTTTTTAAATATCACTTCCGGGTTAATTTTTCTCAGGATTTCGCTTGCAGAATAAATATTATTTTTCTCACAGACAATACTTTGACAGTTTTGGAAACTTTGGAGTGTTTTCTATCCTAATCTGTAAATTATATGCATATTCTACGATCTGGGCCAGAGAAAATTTCCGTTTACGTTGGGTACGTTATTTGAAGAAAAAAAAGAAATTCTGACCCCTAGCGCTAAGAGGTTTTAACATCTGACTCCAGAGTGATCTGTTCTTGCAATTAACATCTGACTCCAGAGTGATCTGTTCTTGCAATTAACATCTGACTCCAGAGTGATCTGTTCTTGCAGTTAACATCTGACTCCAGAGTGATCTGTTCTTGCTGTTAACATCTGACTCCAGAGTGATCTGTTCTTGCTGTTAACATCTGACTCCAGAGTGATCTGTTCTTGCAATTTGTAGTCAATGACATTTCAGATGTGGATATAATGTATCACAGTAGTTTTGGATTTAGTGAAATAATTTTTCAAAGTAACTTGAGTAAACAATATTTTTCTCATTAAGGTTAGCTTTAGTGTAGCTTTAATTATTAAAGTGTGAAGTAGTTGGGAGCTTGGTAAACATATATTTTCAGAGTAGATTCCCCAACACTGAACAGAAAGTAGTTTGAATGATTATAAAGGTCCAACTTTCAGGTGTAGGCTGTGCGTGATGGTCCCTAAAAGATATCCAAAGTGTAGTCTAAATTATGTAATCACAATCAATTGTGCATTAAGTTTGTGTAGATTGTAGCCTAATTATGAGACAATGACTACACTGAGTGTACAAAACATTAGGAACTGCTGCTCTTTCCATGACATAGACTGACCAGGTGAATCCAGGTGAAAGCTATGATTCCTTATTGATGTCACTTGTTAAATCCACTTCAATCAGAAGAGGAGGAGACAGATTAAAGAAGGATTTTTAAGCCTTGAGACAATTGAGACATGATTGTGTGTGTGTACCATTCAGAGGGTGAATGGGCAAAACAAAAGATTTAAGTGCCTTTGCACAAGGTATGGTAGTAGGTTACAGGCTCACTGGTTTGTGTCAAGAACTGCAACGCTGCTGGGTTTTTCACGCTCAACAGTTTGTATGTGTGTTAAGAATGGTCCACCACCCAAAGGACATCCAGCCAACTTCACACAACTGTGGGAAGCATTGGAGACAATATGGGCCAGCATCCCTGTGGAACGCTTTCGACACCTTGTAAGGTAGGGTAAAATAGGGTGCAACTCAATATTAGGAAGGTCTTCCTAATGTTTTGTACACTCACTGTATATCATATGTGTAATCACCAGCAGGCCTACAGGTTAGTGATTTGATTTGTGGTCCTTACTATAGCAATGCAACACTTTATTGTTGTTGCGCTGGCCTTGACACATACTGCGTAGGGTTTTAATGCAGCATTCAAAACAACTGGGAACTTGGAAATCTCCGACCTCCCATTTGTCTTGAAAGCACCATAGATATATCATATAATAATTGGCGTGTTGATGGCACATGCTATTGCATATGCCTGTGATTTAAATTACCGGTTGATATAGCCATGTGCTTCTCAGTTTCATGATTCCCGTATTGGTCAGTCTTGGAAACAATTTTGTGAGGGCATGTCAGATGACGTCCAGTGGCAATATGTTTAGGTCTGTGAAGAAAGGGGAGGAAAGGTTGTATATTGTGAACATGGATGCGGGAGGGGTCAGACGGTGGTGTCGCTGCGTTTCGACAGCTTGTCGGTGGCAACGCTGCAGAGTAGAGGAGGGAACGGAGTGAGAGGCGACAGTCACGACGACTGCAGCAGCTGGTTAAAGTGATATAATCTTGTGTTATGAAATTTAAGTTTTCCGGGAAACACCAGGGGATTTTGGAACCACACCATAGAAGGTCATTGCGCTTTTTCGATCAGTTTTGCGCTCATTCTTAGTAATTGTTTTAATTTCTAAAGCCACTTGAAATGAAGAATACTGGTGATTTAACAAAATTAACAATGTGTCTGTGTTGATCTATGGATTTACACTTATCTGGTATGGAGGAACCTGGTCATCAACATGAGTTTTGATACTGCTAATGATGCCAACTTCTGGAGTAACGGGTCCTCGGAGCTGTACGCAGAGACACCAGGACTGTTGTCTGCAAATAATTCCAACTTGACCACAGCGAATTACACAGACACGAATCCTCTGGACCTTACCAGAGCCGTGTCAGTTGGTATGGTTCTGGGCGCTTTCATTTTGTTCGCAATCGTGGGCAACATACTCGTAATACTTTCCGTTGTGTGCAACAGACACCTACGTATCCCAACGAACTATTTCATTATCAACCTAGCCATTGCGGACCTGTTGCTGGGTACCACAGTGCTGCCCGTGTCCGCAACACTGGAGATTCTCGACTACTGGGTATTCGGAAGGATCTTCTGTGACATCTGGGCAGCAGTGGACGTGTTATGTTGCACGGCCTCCATCATGAGCCTGTGCGTAATATCCATAGACCGTTATATAGGCGTGCGCTACCCACTGCAGTACCCCTGTATAGTAACGGAGAAAAGAGCCATTTTGGCCATGCTCGGTGTGTGGGTTCTCGCCACTGTCATCTCCATCGGACCTCTACTCGGGTGGAAACAACCACCCTCAAATGATGACACCGTTTGCCCCATCACCGAAGAGCCCTTTTACGCACTCTTCTCCTCCCTCGGTTCATTTTACATACCTCTGGCTGTCATCCTGTGCATGTACTGCCAGGTGTATGTAGTTGCCAAACGGACCACTAAGAACTTGGAGGCGGGGGTCATGAAAGAACGCATGGACTCGAATGAGCTCACACTCAGGATCCACTGCAAAAACGCACAGCTGCAAGAATACTGCGTCACGGGCAAAGGCCAGGCGCGGAGCACACTGACGGTGAAACTGCTCAAGTTCTCCCGGGAGAAGAAAGCTGCTAAAACTCTGGGTGTGGTGGTGGGCATGTTTATTCTCTGCTGGCTGCCATTCTTCCTCGTGCTGCCCATCGGTAGGTTTGGAGTTTTTTTTGTTGCAAACTTGTGTCACAATTTCTCACTAGTTGTTTTAGGTTAAATTTAACCACATACCTGTTAGATAGATATGACACTGCACGCATACATGTTGTTTTTCAAATAAACCTTGAGTGTGTGCGTGTGTGTGTGTGCGTGTGTGTGACATGACAGGACAGCGTCTAACCGAACAGCCTATTCTCTGCTAGTGTCCTCCAATCCAAGTATACAGCACATATGGAAAGTATTCAGACCCCGTGACTTTTTCCACATTTTGTTATATTACAGCCTTGTCCTAAAATGGATTCAATGTTTTTTTCCCCTCATCAATCTACAAACAATACCCCATAATGACAAAGCAAAAACTGGTTTTTAGAAATGTTGGCAATTAAAAAAAAAAAACTGAAATATGACATTTACATAAGTATTCAGACCCTTTCCTCAGTACTTTGTTGAAGCACCTTTGGCAGTGATTACAGCCTCAAGTCTTCTTGAGTATGACGCTACAAGCTTGGCACACCTCTATTTGGGGAGTTTCTCCCATTCTTCTCTGCAGATCCTCTCAAGCTCTGTCAGGCTGGATGGGGAGCGTCGCTGCACAGCTATTTTCAGGTTTCTCCAGAGATGTTCGATCAGGTTCAAGTCTGGGCCCCTCAAGGACATTCAGAGACTTGTCCTGAAGCCACTCCTGTGTTGTCATGGCTGTGTGCTTAGGGTCGTTGTCCCCAGATGAACTCTGGTGCTTTGTTAGAGTGACCACCGGGTTCTTGGTCACCTCTCTGACCAAGGCCCTTCTCCTCCGATTGCTCAGTTTGGCCAGGCAAAATTCACAAAACCTGTTTTTACTCTGTCTTTATGGAGTATTGTGTGTAGATTGATGAGCATTTATTTTTATTTAATCAATTTTAGAATAAGGCTGTAACGTAACAAAATGTGGAAAAAGTCAAGGGGTCTGAGTACTTTCCCGAATGCACTGTATAAACACTTAAGCACTCAAGCAGATATACACACAGACAAAAACACTTTCTCCCTCCCTCTCTTGCTCTCTCTGACACACACACACACAGAATCATTTTTTTCCACATACAACAATATAGAGTTTTCATATTAAGGTTTTAATAAGAAGCAGTATGTACCCATCCCAAGCATGTAGGGTATTAACTTTTCCATGAATTAACTTGCCAATAATGTTAAGATTGATAAATACACACACACACACACACACACACACACACACACACACACACACACACACACACACACACAGTCACATTCTAACACACACACTCTAACACACACAGTATCTTTCAAATAATACAAATAAAGCACTAAAGCAAAAACATCAATAGCCCTATATCACTAGGCAGGAGACTATGTAAATAGCTACAAAAAACATCAATAGCCCTAAATCACTAGGCAGGGGACTATAGCTACAAAAAACATCAAATATGATCAATTATTGATTATACTCATTATTTTGTGCTTTTACTAAACCAGTTTGTCCATCACATAAATAAATCCAGAATTCTCCTTTTTCAAGCTTGATATCGATCATTCCTCACCGTGCTTAAGATAACAGAAGTTGGTCAGTGTTGTGGCGATAAGCAGGTTATTTGGAACTGCTGAAATTACCCAGTGTTAATGTCCAATCGAGGATCCCTTTTGTTTCCTGAGGCCTCATTTGGGGTGTAATATGGACCATGAGGCTGTGTGGGTGACAGAGATGGAGACGTATATGCATTGAGGCAGAGCAGTCACCTAGCCTGGCCACACCATGGAAGTGGAAGCAATGTGTAGAGGTGGTGACAGCCAGTGAAGATTCACACAGAGTAAATGGATGGTGCAAAATTAAGACAATGCTTTGGGTAGTAACCTAATTAGTCTGCCGTTTGTCCGTGTCTTTGTGTGTACCGTCCGCTATAGGCACCCTGTTGGACCCTCCCCCGAGAGGCTCAGGGACATTTTAAGATAATAAAAATGTCATTGGTTTGAAGGATTACAGCTTTCCTGACGCTGGTTGTAATTTCCCCCTCCTATCGGGGTTTTGGAATAGGATGTTTGATATATGTGTTATGTATTCTGGGAGCAACAATAAGCCCTGAATAGCCCTGTCTTTGCTTTCTCTGCCCTCACAATGCTTTCAGACTACCAGTATATCAGTGAATATATAATCTACAGAACATTATATTCAATTATTATTTACTTGAGGTATGGAGACTGAGAGCAGTTATTATCTCTATTATGCAGTAAAACCCAAGATATAAACCGTAATAATTGGCATATATGGTGTTTTCATTGGAAATGATTGGGTCCTTACAAAGCACTCACTCATATGTTTTTAGTCGTTAACCTACTGTGTAGCCATTCTCTCAGACGAATTGGATCAAAATAGCTGGGTCAAATATTCTTGGTGTCCACATTCGACAGACTATTGCAACTGGCAGGATTTTAAATAATCTCTTTGAAAGCTTTTGCAGATTGTGTTTGACGATAGCGCCACTTTTCACTGCCAGTATAAACTATGCAATTCTCAAGCTGTCTGCACTGACCCGACAAAGGCATGTTTTGTTTGTATCACCCAACATAATGTAATTACCACAAACAATGGTGCTCTGTGATCTAGTATGCCTGTATCTTACACCTTGTCCTCATGCGGAGGTGGTGAACAATAGATGGATAATTTTGTGGGGAAAACAGGAAACAACATCTGTTCAATCAAACACAGACGATGGTAATCAGGATAGAAGAAGTTGAGAGTTTTTGCTTTTTTCATCGCAAAACTCACCAGATGAAACTAAACATTACATACTAAAGATATTGCTCTTCGATTGTCGCTTTCCATGTTATGTAACCAATATTTACTGTTTTGTCAAGGTTACAAGTTGAATATATACCCTCTTAGAAAAAAGGGTTCAATAAGGGTTCTTTGGCTGGACCACTAGAGAACCCTTTTTGGTTCCAGGTAGAACCCTTTTTGGTTCCAGGTAGAACTATTTTGGGAACCAAAAGGGTACTACCTTGAACCAAAAAAACATTTTTTTAAGGGTTATCCTATAGGGACAACCAAAGAACCCTTTTAGGTTCTATATAGCATATTTCTTTTCTAAGCGTGTACGGACAATAATATTGCATTCCCACCATATTTAATAGATGATTCCCAGAAGGTTTCAGACTAGTTAACTAACCAACCCAAATTCTCCAATGAGCTGTAATTTGAGCGTGATATGATGGTGATGGGTCCCTTATGCTTCTAGAGCAGTGGTTCCCAAACTTGTTATAGTCCCGTACCCCTTCAAACATTCAATCTCCAGCTGCGTACCCCCTCTTGCACCAGGGTCAGCGCACTCTCAAATGTTGTTTTTTTGCCATCATTGTAAACCTGCCACACACACACTATACGATACATTTATTAAACAAGAATGAGTGTGAGTTTTTGTCACAACAAAGACCTCTTATAGGACCAGGGCACAAATAATAATATAATAATAATCAATAATTTTGCTCTTTATTTAGCCATCTTACATATAATACCTTTTTGTTCATCAAAAATTGTGAATAACTCTTCACTGGTTAATGAGAAGGGTGTGCTTGAAAGGATGAACATAACTCTGCCATGTTGGGTTGTATTGGAGAGAGTCTCAGTCTTAAATAATTTCTACACACAGTCTGTGCCTGTATTTAGTTTTCATGCTAGTGAGGGCCGAGAATCCACTCTCACATAGGTACGTGGTTGCAAAGGGCATCAGTGTCTTAACAGTTTGATTTGCCAAGGCAGGATACTCTAAGCGCAGCCCTATCCAGAAATCTGTCAGTGGCTTCTGATTAAATTCAATTTTCACAGAACCACTTGTTGCAATGTCGATGAGGCTCTCTTGTTCAGATATCGGTAAGTGGACTAGAGGCAGGGCATGAAAGAGATAACGAATCCAGTTGTTAGTGTTGTCTGTTTCGGGAAAGTACCTGCGTAATTGCACACCCAACTCACTCAGGTGCTTCGCTATATCACATTTGACATTGTCCGTATGCTTGAGTTCATTTGCACACAAAAATAACCATAGTTAAGGCTATGAGGCTATGATGGAACGACCTGTGTGTTGTCCTTGTTAATGCAGACAGAGAAGAGCTCCAACTTCTTAATCATTGCCTCAATTTTCCCGCACATTGATATAGTTGCAGAGTCCCTGTAATCCTAGATTCAGATCATTCAGGCGAAAAAAAACATCACCCAGATAGGCCAGTCGTGTGAGAAACTATCATTGCATAATGCAGAAAATACACGAGAGTTCAGGGGCCTTGCTTTAACAAAGTTAACCATTTTCATTGTAGTGTCCAAAACATCTTTCAAGCATTCCCTTGGCAGCAAGAGCCTCTCGGTGGATGCAGCAGTGTACCCAAGTGGCGTTGGGAGCAACTGCTGGCACACACGTTACCACTCCACTATGTCTCCTTGTCATGGCTTTTGTGCCATCAGTACAGATACCAACACATCTTGACCAACAAAGTCCATTTGATGTCACAAAGCTGTCCAGTACTTTAAAAATATCCTCTCCTGTTGTCCTGGTTTCCAATGGTTTGCAGAAGAGGATGTCTTCCTTAATTGACCCACCATAAACCTAACGGACATATACCAGGAGCTGTGTCAGGCCTGCCACGTCTGTTGACTCATCCAGCTGAAACGCATATAATTCACTGGCTTGTATGCGAAGCAGTAATTGTTTCAAAACATCTTTTGCCATGTCACTGATGCGTTGTGAAACAGTGTTTGTTGAAGACATTGTCTGTATAGTTTTTCTGGCCTTTTCCCCCAGCATTGTCTCAGCCATATCCGCAGGAGCAGGAAGAATTAAGTCCTCCACTATAGTATGGGGCTTGCCTGTCCTAGCCACTCGGTAGCTCACCATATAAGACTCTTCTAGCCCCTTCTTATTAATGGTATCTGTTGCTTTTATACATGTCTTACTACTCGAAAGTCGTCTTAATTTTCGCTCAAAAAACTCCCAGGCTTATTTTTCAAATTGTCATGTTTCGTTTCTAAATGTCTGCGCAAGGTTTCCCGCGAGAGAATAACGGTTAATGTGATTGGATTTTAATTATTTGACTAGGCTACCTGTATTTGACATTTTGGCAGTGAAACGAGGCTACTCAGGCAAGAAAAAAACTCACCCAAATGTATAGCCACGTTTTTTAATTTTTTATAATATAACCATTTTATTTAAAAAAAAAATGTGAATCACATTTTTATTTGGCGTACCCCCGACGGCATTGCACGTACCCTAGTTTGTGAATACCTGTTCTAGAGTAATGCAGTTGGAACGCCAGGGCCCTCATACAGTAGTGCCCCACTGACTAGCATACCTCCTTAGGCCCTCTTTAAATATGGCTTTGGACATGATCTTTTCTCCATGCTTTCGTCCATTCGTGGGTGTGTGAGGACCGGTCCGAGGGTATTTAGTTCCCAGGTAGATCTCAGGGTCTTTCATAGCCTACTCTATCATAGTCAAGTGTGTCTTAGAAAAGAAACCTAAACTAGAACAAAAGATAAACCTATCTGCTCCTGGTTGAATCTGTAGTCAATGCTTCTGTCTTGAAAATTAACAAATGCCAGTTATTTTCTCGTGCCATGTTACTCAATCAATACCCGGACATAAAGTTCCTCTAATGAGTTCTCCTCCCCGTTCCTCTAACATTCTGTTCTTTAGCAGCACTCAGGGTGAAGCCAGGAGATGTGTTGAAACCTGGCAGCCTCACAGGGCACTGCATACTGTAAGACTACTGTACATTTAACTGCCGTCTCTCTTTAGAGAGTCTAATGTATTTCACCAGTCCTTGCTTTGTTGTTCACTCCATCTATAGAGCAACATCGACTACCTTCCTTTGTTTGGCTCGATAGTCAGCCAGCGTTAAGCAGCCGTCAAGAAGGACTCAGTCAATTTGTAGATAAGAAAGCCGGAAGCATCTGGTTTCTGGATGTGTGAAAGACGTTGCCAGTAGATTAAGTGGTGAATTAGTGATTAAATCACTGAGAGATAGACTGTGGAGTTGACAGAGAAATTGTACAGAGAGCTGTGATTTGTTGCCCTGGATCCCACAGTTGCACGGCACAGAGGAGCATCCTAAATCTTGTCACGTGAGCACTATCAGAACATAGTGGAGGGTTTGGGTTAATTCTATTTCAATTCTAGTCAATTCAGAAAGTAAACGCAATTTCGAATTCCAAATTTCCCTCATTGAAAAACATTGAAGAGAATTGGAATTGGAATTTCAGTGTAGAATTTGCAGAATTTAAATGGAATTGGCGCCAATCCCGGTATAGTGGGTTGTTGGCTTCATGTGACTAGGGAGGTTCGGGGGTGAGGAGGTTACAGTGTATGGAACTGTGCTGGAGAACTGTACACACGTTGCACTGGAAAACAACCCGAGCCAGAAGCACATCATTAATTACTGCAGTGGGCTAAATCAGGGTCACACAGTGTGTTTCTTGGTTTGAAACAAATCTACTTTGAAACAAAGGTATACACCTCACACTCATTTTGGCTCCCGAGTGGCGCAGCAGTCGAAGGCACTGCATCTCAGTGCTAGAGGCTTCACTACAGGCCCTGGGTCAATTCCAGGCTGTATCACAACTGGCCATGATTGGGAGTCCCATAGGGCGGCGCACAAATTGGCCCAACGTTCTCCGGGTTAGGGTTTGGCCGGGATAGGCCGTCATTGTAAATAAGAATTTGTTCTTAACTGACTTACCTAGTTAAATAAAGGTTAAATAAAGGTTCAATTAAAAATACTCATAGTTAAGGGCTTTAAAAAATAAGACACCTGTACCATGTCAGAAATAGAGTTGAAATGTATTCAATTTTGAGTTTGCATCCTAATATTACACTTTATATACATCACAGAAGACTGGCATATAAACAAAACCGTTTGACATAGAAACACCAGATTTTTGGCGTTTAAAAAAAATAATGTTTATAAAAAAATATATTAATAACATTACACCCATGGGGCCACTAGGTCATTTTACTGCAGGAAAGGGCTACAGTGTAACCACAGTCTCTCCTCGGGCCAGGCTGAGAAATTACAAATGTGTCCTTGAATTAGATGGTTCTATGAGCCATGGTTCTATTATGAGAAAACACAGTAATAACTCTTGTTAAACATCTCTCCATCCCAGAGTCTAAAGAGAGAACCAGGATGGAATGCCACATCTTTCTCTTCAGGTTTTCATCCAATAACGTGACAGCCAGGGTTTCTGTGGCAGGACATACCAAAGTGGATGAGTACCCACAATGCCGAGTCCAAAAAGGCCAAAAAAGGGGATGTGATGTTCAACAAGGGAGGAGTGCAAGGGCAGTAAAACAGTGGACTCCCAGCAGTGAAAGCCTCTGGGATTAGTCCGCCTGTAAAATTAGGAAGACTTTGGAATGATGACGGATCTCTGTGACCTTTGTTTATGAGCTGGAGACAGTAAAGATTAAACTCCAGAAAGTGCTTCTCTGAAACTGATACTATCGCATGCCAGCGCAGTAGTGGCATTGCTTACTGTAATGATTTCTTTATTGAATGTGAGATTGCTTGTAAATCCTGCCTTATCTTTAACTTTTTCCACATTTGCAGTTTTACAACTTTTATTCTTTAACATTCAAGGTTCAGTAGCTTATTCAGAATCAGTGAAGGCTGATGTGAGGTCGGTAGAGTTGACCTCAGTGGTTAAGGAGACCATAGTACAGTAATGATGAGTGCCGTCAGTGAGTCACGTTATCTTTCTCCATCTAAAACATTCCGAAACAGGAAACAGCCAAGACAATAGAATCAGTACCAAGATGGTAGTCATTGGAATCCCTGTGTAGCCATCATTGTAACCGTTGGAGACCCACCAATCTCCATCTCTCTGTTATCGGGGGGGGGGGGGGGGGCTGTGTATATCAGGTGCTTGAGGTAGGTGTGTCGTATCACACACAATAGAATGTACCTTTCATGCTTGAATGAATATATGATTAAATATAAGAAATTATTTTGTCTTAAGTTCTATCGAAAAAAATATGACGCTTCAAAAATACCAGCAGACAGACAATCTGTCTGTACTAAAGAGTTGAATAAAGACCCCCACCCTGCACTCTCTAAAACGTTTTCTCATCTCATCTCCTTTGTCGCTGATCATTGATCTGAAAGGTCTGGGAAGGTGAAAGCAAGCCTATATTTCACCTTTCCCCGTCTCTCTAGATCAGTGGTGCGGAGTGAGAGGAGGATGCCGGTGAATAGCTGCTGGTAACGTTGGCTTTCTGTGAGGTTCTATTGAATGCTGCCATCTATTGATCATCAAAATGAATGGATTGAAGAGATGGTTCCTCGTTTACGTCATTGTCTCAAGATACATCTACCACAACAGTACATAGCACATCTTAATCATTTCTCAAATGTAAAGTTGTGTGTCATAAAAAAAAGTTATGCATAAAAGATGCATAATAACATTTGTTTTTCGATAATATCTCTCAATTGATAACTTATTTTCACCATGTACTCTCTCAGGGTCGTTTAACGCCGACCTGCGTCCCTCGGAGACGTTCTTCAAGGTGATCTTCTGGCTGGGCTACTTCAACAGCTGCCTCAACCCCATCATCTACCCTTGCTACAGCCGAGAGTTCAAGCAGGCCTTCATACGTATCCTTAAGTGCCGCTGCCATCAGAAGAAGAAGCAGAAGGGTTGGAGGGCCTACTACAACCAACGTTCCTCTCGCCTGGGCTCCACCAATACCTCCTACCTGAACGGAAGTCAGCAGACCCTGTCCTCCATCAACCCCAGCCCTCGCTGTGTCAGCAAAGGGACCGGCTCTCGCCTAGAGCCTGGGTTTGACCTCAACTCCCCATCCCCCTGCACATCTCTGCCTGGGAGCCCCTTCACTGGCCAGACGAGGGCCCTCCCTGGGGCTGTCTACCAGAGCGCCAGCAGAAACAACAGAGTCCACCTGGTCTCTCCCCTGGCCAGGGAGCCAGTTCATGCCAATGGACAGAGTAGGAATGGAGAGGTGGAGCATGGATCAATCAGGGCAACATCTGACACAATTATGTAATGACTGTGTGGGGCACCAGTCATAAGCCTGAACAATATCGTTTGATAGTCTGTACTAATGCTGGCATGATACTTTTTTTTAGAGAGACTATACATTGGATCTTTGTAAATGTCTAAATGCAATATGGACAGTAGCCTAACTACTGTAGCAGTATGGATTGAAGATCAAATCAAATGTTATTTGTCACATACACATGGTTAGCAGATGTTAATGCGAGTGTAGCGAAATGCTTGTCATCACAATGTACACATCACAATGTGTCCCTAAGTATTTATTACTAAGAATCTGGTTGTTTCTAGTTCCATGTCCTCCAAATGTCATCCTCAATAGGTCTTTTGGACAATTTTAGACAGAACACTGAAGTCCTCTGCTACTGCACAAGACATTTGGTAGAACAATGTTTGCAGCTCTGGCACATACTAACTAGGCCCTTGAAAGACTCCATGAAAAAGGGACCAACTGTGCCCACGTTTTGACTTGAGTTGCACTGGTCTGCATTTGCAACAGATACTGTATATATACAGTTGAAGTCGGAAGTTTACATACACCTTAGCCAAATACATTTCAACTCAGTTTTTCACAATTTTTAACCTTTCAATCCTAGTAAAAATTCCCTGTCTTAGGTCAGTTAGGATCACCACTTTATTTTAAGAATGTGAAATGTCAGAATAATAGTAGAGAGAATGATTTATTTCAGCTTTTATTTCTTTCATCACATTCCCAGTGGGTCAGAAGTTTACATACACTCAATTAGTATTTGGTAGCATTGCCTTTAAATTGTTTAACTTGGGTCAAACGTTTCGGGTAGCCTTCCACAAGCTTCCCACAGTAAGTTGGGTGAATTTTGGCCCATTCCTCCTGACAGAGCTGGTGTAACGGAGTCAGGATTGTAGGCCTCCTTGCTCGCACACGCTTTTTCGGTTCTGCACACACATTTTCTATAGGATTGAGGTCAGGGCTTTGTGATGGCCACTCCAATACCTTGACTTTGTTGTCCTTAAGCCATTTTGCCACAACTTTGGAAGTATGCTTGGGGTCATTGTCCATTTGGAAGACCAATTTGCGACCAAGCTTTAACTTCCTGACTGATGTCTTGAGATGTTTCTTCAATATATCCACATAATTTTCTGCCTCATGATGCCATCTATTTTGTGAAGTGCACCAGTCCCTCCTGCAGCAAAGCACCCCCACAGCATGATGCTGCCACCCCCGTGCTTCATGGTTGGGATGGTGTTCTTTGGCTTGCAAGGATCCTCCTTTTTCCTCCAAACATAACGATGGTCATTATGGCCAAACAGCTCTATTTTTGTTTCATCAGACCAGAGGACATGTCTCCAAAAAGTATGATCTTTGTCCCCATGTGCAGTTGCAAACCGTAGTCTGGTTTTTTTTATGGCGGTTTTGGAGCATTGGCTTCTTCCTTGCTGAGCGACCTTTCAGGTTATGTCGATATAGGACTCGTTTTACAGTGGATATAGATACTTTTGTACCTGTTTGCTCCAGCATCTTCACAAGGTCCTTTGCTGTTGTTCTGGGATTGATTTGCACTTTTCGCACCAAAGTACGTTCATCTCTAGGAGACAGAACGCATCTCCTTCCTGAGCGGTATGACGGCTGCGTGGTTCCATGGTGTTTATACTTGCATACTATTTTTTGTACAGATGAACGTGGTACCTTCAGGCATTTGGAAATTGCTCTCAAGGATGAACCAGACTTGTGGAGGTCTACAATTTTTTTCTGAGGTCTTGGCTGATTTCTTTTGATTTTCCCATGATGTCAAGCAGAGGCACTGAGTTTGAAGGTAGGCCTTGAAATACATCCACAGGTACACCAATAGGCTAATTGACATAATTTGAGTCAATCAGAAGCTTCTAAAGCCATGACATCATTTTCTAGAATTTTCCAAGCTGTTTAAAGGCAAAGTCAACTTAGTGTATGTAAACTTCTGACCCACTGAAATTATGATATAGTGAATTATAAGTGAAATAATCTGTCTGTAAACAATTGTTGGAAAAATTACTTGTGTCTTGCACACAGTAGATGTCCTAACCGACTTGCCAAAACTATTGTTTGTTAACAAGACATTTGTGGAGTGGTTGAAAAACGAGTTTTAATGACTCCAACCTAAGTGTATGTAAACTTCCGACTTCAACTGTATATATATATAAAAAAGACATGTCTCTACAAATGTTTTTAGGGTAAAAAAAGTTTCCTTGTTGTCATAATGTATTTGCTCTATTGTATGTTTGGTGAAACATTTCTGGAGTCATGGCATTGTGTTGAGATCATTCAGGTTCATTATTGACATGAATCCCAGTGTGCATTTGGGTTTGTTCTCTCAATTTAAGAATCTATTTGGAACATTCCATAACAACCACTGTGTAATGTAATATTTTAATGCATTTTTAGGTATGTATCGCATGTGGTGTATCTTGATATACAGTGTCTTATAGCAGCGTTTGTAGCTCACATCTGCTAAACTTGGGATTGATGTTTATTTATTACAATTTAGGTGGTGATGGAAATGTTGTTTTATGTAAAGGGGAATGTACTTTTAATCTCAAACAATTTAGAAGGACAGTGCAGTAACAACATAACTATGTTGACAAATAAAATGTATCTTAAAGATGCTCAGTGGCTGTTCAGATGGATCTACAGTACATGGATCTACAGTACATAGATCTACAGTACATAGATCTACAGTACATAGATCTACAGCACATAGATCTACAGCACATAGATCTACAGTACATGGATCTATAGTATATTTAAGGATATTGTCAACTCAAATGCCCTAATTGCTCTCTTGAAAATATGTAGTCATATTAAAATGTATCAATCTTAATTCAGACCAAATATTATTATTTTTCTTATCCCACTATGGTGACTTTAACCAAGTGAAGGGGAACGGAAACGTATAATATAATATTTCATTACACACACACACACACACACACACACACACACACACACACACACACACACACACACACACACACACACAATAACTCGTACCATTCACTGTACATTCTTTCAAGACACAGATAAGACAGCACAGAGGTGAAATGTGTCAAAAGAAATGGCTTAGTTGTACATTATGTTCTTTTGTAAATGGTTTTGAGTGCAGAGGTTAAATAAACTTGATTCATAAATGTTTCTGGGTGTTCATCATTTTTTTCTCAGCTGCATTATTATGATGAAAGTTATACACATAAACACCCTCCTTTTAAGGGCATGGGACAAATCTTTACACATTCCAACATCCAGTGTATTTTATTGTGGGCAAGCAACAGCATTGATGAGCAAGGCCAGGAGCATAAAACAATCTCCTTATTAAGTGTGGCAATACAACATGTTTCTTGTTTTTTCTTACAGTTGAGGAATTTGGTAGCTTCTTGAAACAAATAAAATATGTTCAGTCTGTCCAACGGTAGCATGAAAGCATATGCAACACAGGTCGAGGCAGGATGTTCAACACCAGGGTCAGGAACACACACCCCTATGCAAATATGGCCCTTATCCATTCAGTGATGCAGCATATTGCGTACATCTTGAACAATAGATGCTCATCACAGAATGTCAGAGAAGTTTCTATGCCAGCAATAAGGTACATTTTGAAGATATTTCTTGCATATAATCCGAAAATCATATATAGTCCACATCATGTGATCTTAATAAAACAATGTTCTCTCACACACTCTCTCTCACTCTCACTCACTCACTCTCTCGCTCACTCTCTCGCTCTCACTAAATGGCCCCACTACTTTTATAATTTGTAAACAAGATATCAGCATTTGAATTTGGGGAGCAAGCACCATCTTTCTGGAGCATTTTTAAAAACCTTTTACTTTTTCAAGCAAATAGTAAAAAAGTGATCTCAGAAGAATTGTTGATGACGATGCATGAGACATGTTTCAGAGTTACAGTACTAACTGGGTGTTTCAGTTACAGTAATAACTGGGTGTTTCAGTTACAGTAATAACTGGGTGCTTTAGTTACAGTAATAACCGGGTGTTTCAGAGTTACAGTAATAACCGGGCGTTTCAGAGTTACAGTAATAACCGGGCGTTTCAGAGTTACAGTAATAACCGGGCGTTTCAGAGTTACAGTAATAACTGGGCGTTTCAGAGTTACAGTAATAACTGGGTGTTTCAGAGTTACAGTAATAACTGGGTGTTTCAGAGTTACAGTAATAACTGAGTGTTTTAGTTACAGTAATAACTGAGTGTTTTAGTTACAGTACTAACTGGGTGTTTTAGTTACAGTACTAACTGGGTGTTTCAGAGTTACAGTAATAACTGGGTGTTTCAGAGTTACAGTAATAACTGGGTGTTTCAGAGTTACAGTAATAACTGGGTGTTTCAGAGTTACAGTAATAACTGGGTGTTTCAGAGATACAGTACTAACAGGGTGTTTTAGTTACAGTACTAACAGGGTGTTTTAGTTACAGTAATAACTGGGTGTTTTAGTTACAGTAATAACTGGGTGTTTTAGTTACAGTAATAACTGGGTGTTTTAGTTACAGTAATAACTGGGTGTTTTAGTTACAGTAATAACTGGGTGTTTTAGTTACAGTAATAACTGGGTGTTTTAGTTACAGTAATAACTGGGTGTTTCAGAGTTACAGTAATAACTGGGTGTTTCAGAGTTACAGTACTAACCGGGTGTTTTAGTTACAGTACTAACCGGGTGTTTTAGTTACAGTAATAACTGGGTGTTTCAGAGATACAGTAATAACTGGGTGTTTTAGTTACAGTAATAACTGGGTGTTTCAGAGTTACAGTAATAACTGGGTGTTTTAGTTACAGTAATAACTGGGTGTTTTAGTTACAGTAATAACTGGGTGTTTTAGTTACAGTAATAACTGGGTGTTTTAGTTACAGTACTAACTGGGTGTTTTAGTTACAGTACTAACTGGGTGTTTTAGTTACAGTACTAACTGGGTGTTTTAGAGTCACAGTACTAACAGGGTGTTTTAGTTACAGTAATAACTGGGTGTTTTAGAGTCACAGTACTAACTGGGTGTTTTAGTTACAGTAATAACTGGGTGTTTCAGAGTTACAGTAATAACTGGGTGTTTTAGTTACAGTAATAACTGGGTGTTTTAGTTACAGTACTAACTGGGTGTTTTAGTTACAGTACTAACTGGGTGTTTTAGTTACAGTACTAACTGGGTGTTTTAGTTACAGTACTAACTGGGTGTTTTAGAGTCACAGTACTAACTGGGTGTTTTAGTTACAGTACTAACTGGGTGTTTTAGTTACAGTACTAACTGGGTGTTTTAGTTACAGTACTAACTGGGTGTTTTAGTTACAGTACTAACTGGGTGTTTTAGTTACAGTACTAACTGGGTGTTTTAGTTACAGTAATAACTGGGTGTTTTAGTTACAGTACTAACTGGGTGTTTTAGTTACAGTACTAACCGGGTGTTTTAGTTACAGTAATAACTGGGTGTTTCAGAGTTACAGTAATAACTGGGTGTTTTAGAGTTACAGTACTAACTGGGTGTTTTAGTTACAGTACTAACTGGGTGTTTTAGTTACAGTAATAACTGGGTGTTTTAGTTACAGTAATAACTGGGTGTTTCAGAGATACAGTACTAACTGGGTGTTTTAGTTACAGTACTAACTGGGTGTTTTAGAGTCACAGTACTAAATGGGTGTTTTAGAGTCACAGTACTAACTGGGTGTTTTAGTTACAGTAATAACTGGGTGTTTTAGTTACAGTACTAACTGGGTGTTTTAGTCACAGTACTAACTGGGTGTTTTAGAGTCACAGTACTAACTGGGTGTTTTAGTTACAGTAATAACTGGGTGTTTCAGAGTTACAGTACTAACCGGGTGTTTTAGTTACAGTACTAACCGGGTGTTTTAGTCACAGTAATAACTGGGTGTTTTAGAGATACAGTAATAACTGGGTGTTTTAGTTACAGTAATAACTGGGTGTTTTAGTTACAGTAATAACTGGGTGTTTTAGTTACAGTACTAACTGGGTGTTTTAGTTACAGTAATAACTGGGTGTTTTAGTTACAGTAATAACTGGGTGTTTTAGTGATACAGTAATAACTGGGTGTTTTAGTTACAGTAATAACTGGGTGTTTTAGTTACAGTAATAACTGGGTGTTTTAGTTACAGTAATAACTGGGTGTTTCAGAGATACAGTAATAACTGGGTGTTTTAGTTACAGTAATAACTGGGTGTTTTAGTTACAGTAATAACTGGGTGTTTTAGTGATACAGTAATAACTGGGTGTTTTAGTTACAGTAATAACTGGGTGTTTTAGAGTCACAGTAATAACTGGGTGTTTTAGTTACAGTAATAACTGGGTGTTTCAGAGTTACAGTACTAACTGGGTGTTTTAGAGTCACAGTACTAACTGGGTATAATGGCTGTGACTCACAGCGCAGTAGCACTAGCTGGGCTCCCTGAGAAAAATATATACATATATATATATATATATATATATATATATATATATATATATATATATATACTGTGTATTGTCTCCATCACGAGCCAAACTAGTCAGGTCAACCAAGACCATTGGTCATCACCACCCTGCAATGTGCTGAATGTAATCTTTACACTTATGTCAGATATTTCTGAATGGCTAGTCTATATATTATGCTGATTCATCAGGTTTTTCAAAGGTCCAATGCAACTTATTTTTTTAAATCTCAATATCAAATCATTCCTGGGTAACAATTAAGTACCTTACTGTGATTGTTTTCAATTCAAATGTTTAAAAAAATAAACAAAAATAGCTTCTTAGCTTAGGGCAATATCTCAAGCAAGAATTTTGGTAGGACTGTCTGGGAGTGGTCTGAGTGAGGAGGGGGAAACTGAAAAATAGCTGTTATTGGCAGAGAGGTTTGGAATTCTCTTTCTTATTGGTCTATTAACCAATTTACCGCCTGGTGATGTCACCAGGCAGCAGTGGCAATTTTAGCATGTCAATCTTGGTGGGGCAAAATCTATATTTTTTTGTTAGATGGATGCCAGCAAAGCCACTACACATCACAACCCCAAACAATAAATTAATTGTACTATGACCGTGACAAACGGTGCCCACAAACTGTTAGGCCCTACATAAAGCTTTCACAACAGCAGAGCTTTCTTTCCAGCACCACGTAGTGAATCCTTACCACTGCTACACCTGGCTATCAGAGGAGCCTTGTCTGGCAGCGACACAGTTCATTCAGCCTCATTTACAGCCTTTTTAAAAACAAAAGCTGATATGGCTGACTTGCTTAAATAAATATGGTTTCTGCTGACTCCTTATGAATTTGTGTAACTCTATAAGAACTGCATTCTCTTTCGATAATAACAAATGCCGACATGAGTTTTGACTTTCGAACCATACACAAACATGATTACATTTATGTTCAGTAAATTCATAATGTTTGTTCTTATATCATTAACACTAAGCTCTAAGTTTAAGCAAGCGCAAGCAAACAAGCTGCGACGAGGAAGGCTTATTCGTTCCACACTTTCAAAATGGACACCGACAGAAATTCAGATAGGTGGTAATTCAGATAAATTCAGCAAGATGTTGAGGCCTTAACTTTACTCTTCTTTAAGTCACCACAGAGAGAGAGAGAGAGAGAGAGAGAGAGAGAGAGAGAGAGAGAGAGAGAGAGAGAGAGAGACGAGACAGACGAGACAGACGAGAGAGACGAGAGAGAGAGTTAGAGAGAGGAGAGAGAGAGCGACAGAGAGAGACGAGAGAGAGAGCGACAGAGAGAGAGGTGGAGAGGGAGAGAGAGAGAGAGAGATGAGAGAGACGTGGTTAGCCTATCATTCGAAGTATTTTATTAGGCCAATGTGGTCTAAAAAGGGAGGAAAATACAATCACGAGGATCCACTTTTATAGACTATACACAGACACACAGTCAGCGCACGGCACAAACAAAACATCCTTCGCAATAAAAGCTGGAATTACATGGGTCTATTACTGAACTTTCTGTTGAAAATAAATATTTGAATGGGAAGAGACTGTCACTGGCAAACATGGTTACAGACCCAACAACATTATATAGTATCCCTCCCCGTGGAGAAAAGCACATGATCTAATTAAAATACACAAAGTAAGCAAAACAATGAAATGCATCATTCCAACATTGCCTTAAATTATTAATTAGATACTAATGAGATAGACCTAAGCAATATAACAATGGAGATGTAAAAACTATGGCATGAGGAAAAGCGGAGCGGATAAGAGGCAAGCCGTAATTTTGATTAAAATGGATGTAGTCGATATGCCTATTTGTTCCGCCCTTTCGAAATGGACTGCGAAAGTATTCAGAACATGGCCCGGTCTTACATTATTCTCCCTGTACACCAAGTCAGAACCAAAGGTTAAATAACGGGGGCATATAAGCAGACAATGAAAGCTCTTACAATATCCAATGATTTCATTTCTCTAAAACAGTCTATAGGCTACATGTGCACCACCAAGTCAGAACAGTAGACTAAGTTCTGAGGGGCAGGACAAAATTCTTAGGTTGAGACACATGGACTACTAACAGTTTACGACACAAAATACACTTAGTATTACTTTCTTAGCTACAGTTGAAGTCGGAAGTTTACATACACCTTAGCCATATACATTTAAACTCAGTTTATCACAATTCCTGACATTTAATCCTCGTAAATATTAGGATCACCACCTTATTTAAAGAATGTGAAATGTCAGAATGATAGTAGAGAGAATGATTGATTTCAGCTTTTATTTCTTTCATCACATTCCCAGTTGGTCAGAAGTTTACATACACTCAATTAGTATTTGGTAGCAATGCCTTTAAATTGTTTAACTTGGGTCAAACATTTCGAGTAGCATTCCACAAGCTTCCCACAATAAGTTGGGTGAATTTTAGCCTATTCCTCCTGACAGAGCTGGTGTAACTGAGTCAGGTCTGTAGGCCTCCTTGCTCGCACACGCTTTTTCACTTCTGCCCACAAACTTTCTTCAGGACTGAGGTCAGAGCTTTGTGATGGCCACTCCAGTACCTTGACTTTGTTGTCATTAAGCCATTTTGCCACAACTTTGGAAGTTTGCTTGGGGTCATTGTCCATTTGGAAGACCCATTTGTGACCAAGCTTTTTTTTCCTGACTGATGTCTTGAGATGTTGCTTCAAAATATTCACATAATTTTTCTTCCTCATTTCTTCCTCATGATGCCATCAGCCTCCCCTTTTTTCCTCCAAACATAACGATGGTGATTATGGCCAAACAGTTCTAATTTTGTTTCATCAGACCAGAGGACATTTCTCCAAAAAGTACGATCTTTGTTGCAGTTGCAAACCGTAGTCTGGCTTTTTTTAGGCGGTTTTGGAGCAGTGGCTTCTTCCTTGCTGAGCGACCTTTCAGGTTATGTCGATATAGGACTCGTTTTACTGTGGATATAGATACTTTTGTACCTGTTTCCTCCAGCATCTTCACAAGGTCCTTTGCTGTTGTTCTGGAATTGATTTGCACTTTTCGCACCAAAGTACGTTCATCTCTAGGAGACATAACGCATCGTCTTCCTGAGCGGTATGATGGCTGCGTGGTCCCATGGTGTTTATACTTGCGTACTATTTTTTGTACAGATGAACGTGGTACCTTCAGGCGTTTGGAAATTGCTCCCAAGGATGAACCAGATTTGTGGAGGACTACAATTTTTTTTCTGAGGACTTGGCCGATTTCTTTTGATCTTCCCATGATGTCAAGCAAAGTGGCACTGAGTTTGAAGGTAGGCCTTGAAATACATCCACAGGTACACCTCCAATTGACTCAAATTATGTCAATTAGCCTATCAGAAGCTTCTAAAGCCATGACGTCATTTTCTGGAATTTTCCAAGCTGTTTAAAGGCACAGTCAACATAGTGTATGTAATCTTCTGACCCACTGGAATTGTGATACAGTGAATTATAAGTGAAATAATCTGTCTGTAAACAATTGTTGGAAAAATTACTTGTGTCATGCACAAAGTAGATGTCCTAACCGACTTGCCAAAACTATAGTTTGTTAACAAGACATTTGTGGAGTGGTTGAAAAACAAGTTTTAATGACTCCAACCTAAGTGTATGTAAACTTCCGACTTCAACTGTATTTCCCTGGCGTATTGCATCATTTATGCAGCAGCATTCAAGACATATTTTTGGACTCACCGTTGTTGTGCTGTGGCGCGGCGGTCCTTCATGTGGGTAACCTTGAGGTCAATATCCTTCCAGGATACCCGGGCCAGGTCGATTAGAAAGGCCTGCTCGCTGAAGTGTTTTAGGGAGCGTTTGACAGTGATGAGGGGTGGTCATTTGACCGCAGATCCTGATCACTGAGATCCTGGTTGAAGACAGCTGAGGTATATTTGGAGGGAAGGTTGGTTAGGATGATATCTATGAGGGTGCCCGTGTTTACGGATTTGGGGTTGTACCTGGTAGGTTCATTGATAATTTGTGTGAGATTGAGGAGGGGCAATCAATTCACATATGGCGTCCAGGGCACAGCTGGGGGCAGACGGTGGTCTATAGCAAGCGGCAACAGTGAGAGACTTGTTTCTGGAAAGGTGGATTTTTAAAAGTAGAAGCTCGAATTGTTTGGGCACAGACCTGGATAGTATGACATTACTCTGCAGGCTATCTCTGCAGTAGATTGCAACTCCGCCCCATTTTGCAGTTCTATCTTGTCGGAAAATCTTATAGTTATGGATGGAAATTTCAGGGTTTTTGGTGGCCTTCCTAAGCCAGGATTCAGACACGGCTAGGACATCCGGGTTGGCAGAGTGTGCTAAAGCAGTGAATAAAGCAAATTTAGGGAGGAGGCTTCTAATGTTAACATGCATGAAACCAAGGCTTTTACGGTTACAGAAGTCAGCAAATGAGAGCGCCTGGGGAATGGGAGTGGAGCTAGGCACTGCAAGTCCTGGATTAACCTCTACGTCACCAGAGGAACAGAGGAGTAGTAGGATAAGGGTACGGCTAAAGGCTATGAGAACTGGTTGTCAAGTGCGTTCGGAACAGAGAGTAAAAGGAGCAGGTTTCTGGGCACGGAAGAATAGATTCAAGGCATAGTGTAGAGACAAAGGTGTGGTACGATGTGAATACAGTGGAGGTAAACCTAGGCATTGAGTGACGATGAGAGAGGTATTGTCTCTAGAGACACCATTTAAACCAGGTGAGGTCACCGCATGTGTGGGAGGTGGAACAAAAGGGTTAGCTAAGGCATATTGAGCAGGGCTGGAGGCCCCAGTCTCTCACTGTGAAATAAGACAATAATCACTAACCAAAACATATTGACATTAGGAAGAGGCATGCATAGCCGAGTGATCATGGGGTCTAGTGAGTAGCTAGGCAGGCTGGAGACACGGCGATTTAGACAGCTAGCGGGCAGGGGCTAGCAGGCTAGCAGAATGTCCTTAGAGGGACATCGCGACGGAAGAGTCAGTTGTAGCCCCCTTGGGCAGTTACGCCGGCAGACCAGTCGTGATGGATCGGCAGGGATGTTAGCCAGGAATAGCCACTCAGATAGCAGCTACCTAGCTACGATGATCCAAGTGAAAAGGTTCAGAGCTTGTGGTAGGAATTCGGAGATGTGGAGGAAAAGAGTCCAGTATGCTCTGGGTTGAATCGCGCTGTGCAGACTGGCAGGAGTTAAGGTTAGCTTAGTCCGGGCCAAAGGTTAGCTGATGACCGCTGGCTAGCTGACTACTAACTAGTAGCTAGTTAGCTGGCTAGCTTCTGTTGGGGGTTCCGGTTCTAAAGTAAAGAAAATAGCAGATCCATAACACATTGGGTGAGGCGGGTTGCAGGAGAGTATGTTGGAGTTGAGGTTTAAAAAATATTTTAAAAATATATATACGAAATACATGCAAAGAAAAAAGTTATATACACGGGACAAGACAAAGACAAAGACGCCTGACTGCTACGCCATCTTGGACTAGGGAGAGACATATAATCTTGAGCATATGAGTGACAGAACACTGAGCAAATCACGGCGCAACTAGAGAAGATTACCAACGCCTACACTATGTGCATTCGCTGGCTGCCCCTCCACCACAGAAAACACCTGCATGTTGGAGCTGCCTTACTCAATAAGAGACCATGTTTGTATGCGGCTTTATTAAGTAAGGGAATGTTTTTTTTTACACTGTTTGTAAACTGATATGTGACACGCAAAAAACAGGCTAACTTTTATTTATTTATTTTTCTATTTTTTGGGGGCTAAACAGGTAAGGCTCTGCACCACCTGCCCTGAATGACGGGTCACCACTACCAGGCAGGCCAAAACTCCTTCCCACCAAAACAGGCTGAAATTTCAGGCGGTCTTTTCAAAATGTTCTTACATTAAAAGGGCATTATCATAATTTTCACAAAATTATTCCAACCTCAGTGTGGAAATATATTCACAACACGAGATTATCATGTTTTTGACTGCACTGGGACTTTAATGATTATGTTGAAGGTGAAACGTTCTTTGAGCCAACTGTTTCCTTAATGACTACATCTCCCAGAGTGCCTCAGCGTCGTATTGATTTGTTAAGCCGGAAAAGATGTTTACAGAGGAAATGTCATCCTGAGTACAGGTAGGACTGTAGCCACAAGGTATAAAATATGCAGTATTATACCCATTAACAACCCATTTTTGTGTATATTTACGTTGGTGTATACATAGTTAAGTTTCAAGTATTCAAAGATATAGAAAACATAGAAAAGATGTCACAATATGTATCATTTGGGTCTGTAACTGGTAGCTAGCATTAGCTGACTAGCCAGAAAGATAGCTTTGTCGCTGAAGTAAAAAAAAAAAATGGGATAAAGTTAGCAGCTAGCTAGAAAAACATACCTACTGGTAGCTATTATTATGTTATATGTCATGTCGCTGGCCTAGTAGCAGTAAAAACAGTACCTCTACTACTTTTGTGTTAAAGAGCAAGCTGACGTTATTAGGCTAACGTTAGCTAGCCGAGGGTGCAACTGAACAGTCAGAAGATTATGGATATACTGACAAGATACATGTCTCTCTGACTTAACAATAGGAGCCGTCCAGCTCCCGCCTATCGTTGGGCTCCCGAGTGGGGCAGCGGTCTAAGGCACTGCATCTCAGTGCTAGAGGCGTCACTACAGACCCTGGTTTGAACCTGGGCTGTATTACAACCGGACGTGATTGGGAGTCCCATAGGGCGGCGCACAATTGGCCCAGCGTCGTCCGATTTAGGGTTTGGCCGGGGTAGGCCGTCATTGTAAATATAATTCGTTCTTAACTGACTTGCCTAGTTAAATAAAATAAACAACTATATATATGCTCAAGGTTATATATATTTATTTCATTTTCTTTGGCTTGGTGAACATCTCATTATTGTAATCCCTTTTTGAATATTCGATGAGGGGTGTTGACGTCAACCGCCTGTATTCAATGGAGAGAAATGCTATGTTACTAGCCTCATTTCACGAATATCCATAGCCATGTTGAGACAACTCCGATATAAAGTGTTTTTTCTCAAAGTTGCCTGGATGTCACGTGTTTTACTTCTATCAATAAACTCATAACATTGAAATACTTATTTGAGCAAATAAACCTCACATAGCAAAAAAGCCATTCATGTTTTGTTGACAATTTGACACTCATTGACCTCCATACAAAAGGTCCTTGCTAGGTGGGCGGAACAACGAAAAAATGCCAGATTTTTTGCTGAGTTGGGCCTCTCTTCCTCTCTGACTGAAAGCTAGAGACCACTGATCTAGCTAGCAATGTCACTAGCACAGAATTGATAGAGAATGTGAATTATATGATTGCTATGGTCAGATTTCCATATCTCAGTGTAGTGTGACTGACATAATCTATCCCAAGATTAAACTGAGATACAGATTAAATTGACAATGTAAAAACTGACTGCAATTCCTCCTATGTGAAGTTTTGTACAGGGAGAAAATTCAATGGAATCCTCAGCAGACAAGGAGTCTGAGGCACTCCTTGACAGAATGACCGACTCTCTGACCAATGTTATGAGATTATCTGAACAGCATGAATGTCCAGACGGCCAAAGCACTGCAGCCCACAGAGCTACTGAGCAGGGGGACGATGCCTTCTTTGACTGTGAGGAGTCTCTGGATGGAGCAGACGGCTCCATGGGTGACAGGCAAAGAAGGACTGACTGTTCAGAAGCCCCAGCATTATGCCAGGAAACAGAGGGATGTTCACCAAACACAGAGAAAAAACACGTCAATGCAGAGTTAGGAGAAGAAGCTGAATTGTCAAGGGAGAGAACTACATTATTGGGAGGTGAAGAGGAGGAGGAAAAAGAAACTTGGGATGAGTGCACTGAAGAAGACAAGAGTATGGCAGTTGAAGGGGGAGATTCTGATACTGAACTGAATGAAGAAGAGAACCCCCCCCCTGAATTTGATGAGGAGTATCTGAGACAAGTGGAGAAAGACATGACAGAGGAGGAAACAGAGGTGAACTTCTTCATCCTAGTCAACAACAACAACAAAAAATTGCGCCATTTGAAACTCTACAACCATCATTTTGGTGGTCAGTAAGTTTGGCATTACAAGAGCTCAATCTGATGTGTTTGTTGTTTTTTTGCTGTGCCATAGAGCCGCAGAGAGGAGAGCATGAGCCTGAAGGACAAGGGGAACAGTCAGTTCAAGAGTGGAGGTAAGCTGCTGTAGGCTAAACTGTATACTGCTAGAGGATGGATGTTTGAGAAAACGTGGCCAACAGGATCTTAGAGAATGATTCACTTAAATTTATGCTGATATGTCATCTTTTTACGTGAGTAAAGTACACGTCGGTAAAGTTAATTATGCGAGAAATGTCAGTGGAAACGCATTTGTGCGTAGATATTGACATAATAACCATCAAAGTGAACTTGGAGTCACGCGATGACATGTTGTGTGGTCCTCCCACTACGACTCGTCGGGAAAAGCATGCAGTTTATGGAGCTACAGATTAAATAAATGATGGTTAACTTTACAGGGTGATGGATGAGCTTCATGCTTCTTTCCAATAAATATCGAGGGTCTTAGTCTGGTGACATGATGATCGATACTTGGTTGCTGGTTGACAAATAAAAATAATCTTGCTCTTTTGTCCATAATAATCTCATCAAGTATAACCAGTGGTTCCCAACCAGGAGTACTAGGACCCCTGGGGGTACTTGGTCTATCGACAGGGGGTACTTGAGAAGACTCATGAGACCAATAGGATACTGGTAAAATGCACAAGAGGGGGTACTTCAGGGGTACTCTGGACAGAGCATCATTCAGTTGGTGGTACAGTAACTGAAAAAAGTTGTAACCCGCTGATAGTGGCTATACCCACACTGTATCTGCGAGCTGTTGGCTAAAAGGCATTTGCCAATACCAGAGTGGGCACACTCACTATATAACGCAATTTTTTTGTGAGAAAATCATCAGTAGAGTTGAAAATGCGATGGAAACCCATTTAACTTGTATTTTTTATTCAGTGTATGTGAATTTAACCACAAAAGGTATTTTTATGTGCACTATGTCATCACGCACAGTCTTTTATCCACAACAAGTCAAGTTTTCTGATTTTTGAATATTCACATGAAAAACCGTCACCAATTGGATGGAAACCAATTGTGAGAAAATAGTGAGAGTCGGCCCCAAAATGTGCTTTAGTGTTAACATACTGTTCACATTAAGGCTGTGTCTGTGTATACAGTGCATTCGGAAAGTATTCAGACCCCTTTCCCTTTTTCCCACATTTTGTTACATTACAGCCTTATTCTAAAATGGATTCAATCAAAATTTTCCTCATCAATCTAAACACAATACCCCATAATGACAAGCGAAAACAGGTTTTTAGACATTTTTGCAAATGTATAAAATATGTGTGTATGTATGTATTCAGACCCTTTGCTATGAGACTCGAAATTGAGCTCAGGTGCATCCTTTTTCCATTGATCATCCTTGAGATGTTTCTACAACTTGAGTGGAGTCCACCTGTGGTAAATTCAATTGATTTGATTTGGACATGATTTGGAAAGGCACACACCTGTCTATATAAGGTATAGACACAGTTGACAGTGCATGTCAGAGCAAAAACCAAGCCATGAGGTCGAAGAAATTGTCCATAGAGCTCCGAGACAGGATTGTGTCGAGGCACAGATCTGGCGAAGGGTACCAAAACATTTCTGCAGCATTGAAGATCCCCAAGAAGTGGCCTCCATCATTCTTAAATGGTTTGGAACCACCAAGACTCTTCCTAGAGCTGGCCGCCCGGCCAAACTGAGTAATCGGGGAGAAGGACCTTGGTCAGAGAGGTGACCAAGAACCCGATGGTCACTCTGACAGAGCTCCAGAGTTCCTCTGTGGAGATGGGAGAACCTTCCAGAAGGGCAACTATCTCTGCAGCACTCCACCAATCAGGCCTTTATGGTAGAGTGGCCAGACGGAAGGCACTCCTCAGTAAAAGGCACATGACAGACGCTTGGAGTTTGCCAAAAGGCACCTAAAGGACTCTGACCATGAGAAACAAGATGCTCTGGTCTGATGAAACCAAAATTGAACTTTTTGGGCAGAATGCCAAGTGTCACATCTGGAGGAAACCTGGCACCATCCCTACGGTGAAGCATGGTGGTGGCAGCATCAGGCTGTGGGGATGTTGTTCAGCGGCAGGGACTGGGAGACTAGTCAGGATCAAGGGAAAGATGAACGGAGCAAAGTATAGAGAGATCCTTGATGTAAACCTTCTCCAGACTTTTCAGGACCTACGACTAGGGCAAAGGTTCACCTTCCAACAGGACGACGACCCTAAGCACACAACCAAGACAGCGCAGGAGTGGCTTCGGGACAAGTCTTTGAATGTCCTTAAGTGGCCCAGCCAGAGCCCGGACTTGAAACCAATCAACCGATCTCTGGAGAGACCTGAAAATAACTGTGCAGCGACGCTCCCCATCCAACCTGACTGCTTGAGAGGATCTGCTGAGAAGAATGGGAGAAACTCCCCAAATACAGGTGTGCCAAGCTTGTAGCGTCATACCCAAGAAAACTCGAGGCTGTAATCGCTGCCAAAGGTGCTTCAACAAAGTACAGAGCAAAGGGTCTGAATACATATGTAAATGTGATATTTCATTGTTTCTTTTTATACATTTGCAAAAATGTCTAAACCCGTTTTTGCTTTGTCATTATGGGGTATTGTGTGTAGATTGATGGGGTGAAAATGTACTCAATTTTAGAATAAGGATGTAACGTAACAAAATGTAGAAAAAGTCAAGGGGTCTGAATACATTCCGAATGCACTGTATACTGTATGTATGTGTGCACCAGCAGCAATGCTTACTTGGATGGATAATTGACTGACACTTCTTCATATCTTCCCAGAGCACACTGAGGCAGAGGAGTCGTACACTGCAGCTTTAGGATTATGCCCTGTGTGTTACAGCAAGGAGAGAGCTATCCTCTTCTCTAACCGTGCTGCTGCCCGCCTGCACCTGGTAAGAGTGATAGCTAGTAACATTTCAACTTAAACAAGTGGGGAACTCTGAGGACCCATTTCAGGTAATCAGGTTGGGTAGTTATAACCCTTCTGAGGTCTCCTGAATGTCAGTCTCAGACAGCTGAAGTCTACATTTTATTGCACATTTATATCACGTAAACCCAGTGCTTACCGGACATTACTTTGACACTGACAGAGTCTGTGATCAATAAAAACGACCTTGTCTTGAATCGATCAATAGCCTAGGTGTGTGGAGACATTGTAGGCTACAATATGAGGAGGAAAATACAGTCCTAAAAATGCTTTCCAGTTTCACTGACTCACCCAGTGATGCGCAGCTCAGTCGCTGGTGATGGCCGACGAGCTCGTGCCAAAAGCCTCTCTTGTTTTACTTTGTAAAACAATATTTGAAAGTCAGTGGAAGTGCTGAGTGGAGGACGGCTCATAATAATGATCGGGATGGAGTCAATGGAATGGTATCAAACACATGGTTTGCATGTTTGATACCATTCCATTTATTCCATTCCAGACATTATTATGAGCCGTCCTCCCCTCAGCAGCCTCCACTGTTGAAATTTGATCGAATATTTTGGTAGCCTACAAACTGATTTAGTCTTCTCTTTTCAGCAGGAGCCATTTGCTTTCCAACCTGTGTTTTCACACGATTGTATTTTAAAATATTGCTCAAGGCCTGTTTTGTCTGCATGCTGTTCGCTGACAGATTTGCCACGCATTCCCGACTGTAGGCATGCCTTGTTATTGGGCTACATACCATCCACAGCTAGGCTATTTTTAAAGAAGCTATTGATCCTCTGCGGCCAAATTATAGGCATTCTCATGGTGTACTAGGCTATTCAGAACCCTTTATATAGCTCCTTCAGAACCCTTTATATATGATCTGTAAGGAAATACATGATGAGTTGCAGGGTCAAGTCTATCAGAGCGGAGAGAGGGAGAAAGATCACATAAAGGGGATTTCATTCCAGTTCTGTGAGAGATACTGGTGTGCTTCTCACACAGCCACGGCCACTTGTTTGGTCTCAAGTATAGGTTACAACGCTGTGCAAACCTTAAGCCCTGACCGGCCCAACCCGAATCAACTCTTAGAATATCAACCCTGGGCTGGAAATCTACTTTTTATCACATCACCTCTTTGAGGGGGGGGGGGGGGGGGGGGGGGGGGGGGGGGGGGGGGGGGGGGAATTAACAATGAGGCAACACGAATGAACTTTGATCTCTTTTATCTGCATTTTTACATAGCAAAAAGTGAAAATTATGTTTTATGCCACGATAGGTACCGGATCCGGTCAAATAGGTTCCGGAATTAAACAGTCCAAAATGGAGAGGTGCTGGATCCTGTTCTAGCAGGCTAAAATGAAGCGCTGAGTAAACCACCATTATCTCCCAAGAGGGTGGGGCTAAGAGAGACAGATCTCTTGTGACCCCTAGTGGTGCTCTACTGTAGCTACATACTACATAAGTTTAGGATAGGTTTGACTGGCAAACACAATCCTACCTGGTTATTCAGATGGCTCGGGTCAAGACATCAACAGGTCATTTGGAGTTGATGTCATCTTGTCATAACCTTTCCACCCAAACAAATACATAACAAAATGGTGACTGCTGAGTTTGAAACACCTTCCCCCTCCCCCCCTAATAGGATAAGAATGAGAGAGCCATCGCTGACTGCACAAAGGGTGAGTCTGTTACTTCTCTGTTCTAATTCCACAATGCCAGACGATTGAACTGTCTGTGACATGGTGTGTGCTTCATTCCCAGTATATTGTGTGTGAAGAAGACACAATTCCCACTCCAGAACACTGTTAAAAAAAATATTTAATAATAATAATAATTCTGTTCAACCAATCCAGGCGTATCGCCTTAAATTACAGTTGCTATGATCAAAATCACAAACACCAGCTGCAGATTTGGATAAATGCCATTTTTATTATTCATACCCATCGCTACGTAACTAGCACTCTGAACATGTGTCCTTGTTTCGTCACCTCCAGCCATAGAGTTGAACCCAAACTACATGCGAGCGATCCTGCGGAGGGCAGAGCTCTATGAGAAAACAGACAAGCTGGATGAGGCTTTGGAAGACTACAAGGCTGCTTTGGAGAAAGACCCCGACCTGCCTTCAGCCAGAGAGGCCTGCATGGTTAGTAGCAACCACTGACATTTAACTCTAATATATAATTGTTAGCAGAATAGAGAAGGCTTACATTTTAAGTCACTCTTTGCCTCCCGAGTGGCGCAGAGGTTTAAGGCACTGCATCACTACAGACCCAGGTTTGATCCCGGGCTGTATCACAACCAGCCGTGATCGGGAGTCCCATAGAGCGGTGCACAATTGGCCCAGCGTCATCCGGGTTATGGGAGGGTTGGCCGGGGGGGGGCTTTACTTGGCTCATCACGCTTTAGAGACTCCTTGTGGCGGGCCGGGTGCCTGCAGGCTGACCTCGGTCGTCAGTTGAACAGTGTTTCCTCTGACACATTGGTGCGGATGGCTTCCGGGTGTTAAGAAGCGCGGTTTGGCAGGTCATGTTTCGGAGGATGCATGACTCGACCTTTGCCTCTTTCGACCCGTTTGGGAGTTGCAGCGATGAGACAAGATCGGGGGACAAAAGTAATACCCTCCCCCAAAAAACATATACAACAAAACAACACTCTAAATGCACATTTCAATGTCGGAGTTAACACATGAACAGTATTGTGTAAGGGTTGGTTTTACATTTTCTTCTTGCTTACCAACATTGAATGTTGTTAGGTTTGCCTTTGGCAAAACCCGAAGAGTCATTATAATCAATAATAATATTTGATATATTATTGATATTAGGCGTTTGATATGAGGCCCAGTTATTAAACCATTTCATTGATTTTGCTTGTTTAATAGCTAGGGTGTCAAATTCATCAAATAAAAAAATGCATTACTGTTTAACATGAAATATTGAATGCTAGGCAAACTGAAATGTCTTGGACAAAGACGTGTTTTTCATCTTTCCATTCAATGAGGTTTGTGGTTGACTGTATCTATGTTCCTGATTTTGTTCTGAATGAGGCCCTGCAATAATAACAGGAGCCGAGCAGCAGCTCTTACTAATGTAGCCATGAGGGGGAGGCTTACACAACACAAGCTCACAACGTCTGCATCCCAAATGGCACCCTATTAGTCCCTACTAAGTGCAATATATAGGGAATAGGGTACCATTTGAGGCGCGGCTTGGACTGGCCTGGAATAGAAGCTTTTCTCCATCTGAAATGCACCATCTGACACTACATGGTCTCAAAATACTCTCGTCTTATCTCCCCAGCCCCGACACACACGTGTACGCACACATACACTTACCAGAGAATCCACTCCTCCCAACAACTCCACAGTTAATTATACTGAACAAAAATATAAACGCAACAAGTGTCAGTCCCTTGTTTCGTGAGCAGAAATTTTCCATACTTACAAAAAGCTTATTTTTATCTAATTTTGGGCAGAAATTTGTTTACATTCCTGTTAGTGAGCATTTCTCCTTTGCCAAGATAATCCATCCACCTGACAGGTGTGGTATATCAAGAAGCTGATTAAACAGCATGATCATTACACAGGTGCACCTTGTACTGGGGACATTAAAAGGCCACTCTAAAATGTGCAGTTTTGTCACACAACACAATGCCACAGATGTCTCAAGTTTTGAGGGAGTGTGCAATTGGCATGCTAACTGCAGGGATGTCCACCAGAACTGCTGCCAGATAATTTAATGTTCATTTCTCTACCATAAGTCACCTCCAATGTTTTTTTAGAGAATTTGGCAGTATGTCCAACTGGCCTCAACCGCTGGCCACGTGTAACCACGCCAGCCTAGGACTTCCGGCTTCTTCACCTGCAGAATCGTCTGACACCAGCCACCCGGACAGCTGCTGAAACTGTGGGTTTGCACAACTGAAGAATTTCTGCAGGAACTGTCAGAACCGTCTCAGGGAAGCTCATCTGCGTGCTTGTCGTCCTCACCAGGGTCTTGACCTGACTGCAGTTCGGCGTTGTAACCGACTTCACTGGGCAAATGCTCACCTTCAATGGCCACTGGCATGCTGGAGAAGTGTGCTCTTCACGGATGAATCCTAGTTTCAACTGTACCGGGCAGGTGGCAGACAAGTGTGTATGGCGTCGTGTGGGTGAGTGGTTTGCTGATGTCAACGTTGTGAACAGAGTGCCCCATGGTGGGTTTATGGTATGGGCAGGCATAAGCTACAGACAACGAACACAATTGCATTTTATCAATGGCGATTTGAATGCACAGAGATACCGTGATGAGATCCTGAGGTCCATTGTCGTGCTATTCATCCACCGCCATCACCTCATGTTTCAGCATGATAATCTGTATACTACTTGGAAGCTGACAATGTCTCAGTTCTTCAATGGTCTGCATACTCACCAGACATGTTTGGGATGCTTTGGATCGATGCGTACAACGGCGTGTTCCAGTTCCCGCCAATATCCAGAACCTTCGCAAAGCCATTGAAGAGGAGTAGGAAACCATTCCACAGGATTTCTTATAAGCTTCCAGGTTAGAGTCCCGCACCTTGAAAGCGGCAGCTCTACCCTTTAGCTCAGTGCGAATGTAGCCTGTAATCCATGGCTTCTGGTTGGGGTATGTACGTACATCCCACGATCAACAGCCTGATCAACTCTATGTGAAGGAGATGTCGCACTGCACGAGGCAAATGGTCACACCAGATACTGACTGGTTTTCCTGCACCCCCAGGAAAACATTTCAAAGATATATGTGCAGTGCTTCTTTTTTTTTAAAGGTTTCTGTGGCCAACAGTTGAATATCTGTATTCCCAGTCATGTGAAATCCATAGATTAGGGCCTAATGACTTTATTTCAATTGACCGATTTTCCTTAAACTTTTTCAGGACCCTGTCTTTAAAAGATCATTCGTAAAAATCCAAATAACTTCACAGATCTTCATTGTAAAGGGTTTAAACACCGTTTCCCATGCTTGTTCAATGAACCATAAACAATTAATGAACATGCACCTGTGGAACGGTCGTTAAGACATTAACAGCTTACAGACGCTAGGCAATTAAGGTCACAGTTATAAAAAGTTAGGACACTAAAGAGGCCTTTCTACTGACTCTGGAAAAACACCAAAAGAAATATGCCCAGGGTCCCTGCTCATCTGCGTGTGAACGTGCCTTAGGCATGCTGCAAGGAGGCATGAGGACCGCAGATGTGGCCAGGGCAATAAATTGCAATGTCCGTACTGTGAGACGCCTAAGACAGGGAGACAGGACGGACAGCTGATCGTCCTCGCAGTGGCAGACCACGTGTAACAACACCTACACAGGATCGGTACATCCGAACATCACACCTGCGGGACAGGTACAGGATGGCAACAACAAATGTCCGAGTTACACCAGGAATGCACAATCCCTCCATCAGTGCTCAGACTGTCCGCAATAGGATGAGAGAGGCTGGACTGAGGGCTTGTAGGCCTGTGGTAAGGCAGGTCCTCACCAGACATCACCAGCAACAACGTCGCCTATGGGCACAAACCCACCATCGCTGGACCAGACAGGACTGGCAAAAAGTGTTCTTCACTGATGAGTCTCGGTTTTGTCTCACCAGGGGTGATGGTCGGATTTGCGTTTATCGTCGAAGGAATGAGCGTTACACCGAGGCCTGTACTCTGGAGCGGGATCGAGGTGGAGGGTCCGTCATGGACTGGGGCGGTGTGTCACAGCATCATCGGACTGAGCTTGTTGTCATTGCAGGCAATCTCAACGCTGTGCGTTACAGGGAAGACATCCTCCTCCCTCATGTGGTACCCTTCCTGCAGGCTCATCCTGACATAACCCTCCAGCATGACAATGCCACCAGCCATACTGCTCGTTCTGTGCGTGAGTTCCTGCAAGACAGGAATGTCAGTGTTCTGCCATGGCCAGCGAAGAGCCTGGATCTCAATCCCATTGAGCATGTCTGGGACCTGTTGAATCGGAGGGTGAGGGCTCAGTGCGAATATTCCCCCCAGAAATGTCCTGGAACTTGCAGGTGCCTTGGTGGAAGAGTTGGGTAACATCTCACAGCAAGAACTGGCAAATCTGGTGCAGTCCCATGAGGAGGAGATGCAGCTGGTGGCCACACCAGATACTGACTGTTGCTTTTGATTTTGACCCCCCCCCCCCCCCCCATTGTTCAGGGACACATTATTTCATTTCTCCTAGTCACATGTCTGTGGAACTTGTTCAGTTTGTCTGTTGTTGATTCGTATGTTCATACAAATATTTACACAAAATAAACGCAGTTGACAGTGAGGACGTTTTTTTGCTGCGTTTATGAACTGTAACTCAATAAAATATTTCTATTTGCGTTTTTATATTTTTGTTCAGTGTAGTTTGATCTAGAATGGATAATGTGTGATGAGAACTTCTGTCCTTGGAGGCGTGCTGTGTAGACCTGCAGCACCCTAGATAGAAGATGCTGTGTAGACCTGCAGCACCCTAGATAGAAGATGCTGTGTAGACCTGCAGCACCCTAGATAGAAGATGCTGTGTAGACATGCAGCACCCTAGATAGAAGATGCTGTGTAGACCTGCAGCACCCTAGATGGAAGATGCTGTGTAGACCTGCAGCACCCTAGATGGAAGATGCTGTGTAGACCTGTAGCACCCTAGATAGAAGATGCTGTGTAGACCTGCAGCACCCTAGATGGAAGATGCTGTGTAGACCTGCAGCACCCTAGATAGAAGATGCTGTGTAGACCTGCAGCACCCTAGATAGAAGATGCTGTGTAGACCTGCAGCACCCTAGATGGAAGATGCTGTGTAGACCTGCAGCACCCTAGATGGAAGATGCTGTGTAGACCTGCAGCACCCTAGATGGAAGATGCTGTGTAGACCTGCAGCACCCTAGATGGAAGATGCTGTGTAGACCTGCAGCACCCTAGATAGAAGATGCTGTGTAGACCTGCAGCACCCTAGATGGAAGATGCTGTGTAGACCTGCAGCACCCTAGATGGAAGATGCTGTGTAGACCTGCAGCACCCTAGATGGAAGATGCTGTGTAGACCTGCAGCACCCTAGATGGAAGATGCTGTGTAGACCTGCAGCACCCTAGATAGAAGATGCTGTGTAGACCTGCAGCACCCTAGATAGAAGATGCTGTGTAGACCTGCAGCACCCTAGATAGAAGATGCTGTGTAGACCTGCAGCACCCTAGATAGAAGATGCTGTGTAGACATGCAGCACCCTAGATAGAAGATGCTGTGTAGACCTGCAGCACCCTAGATAGAAGATGCTGTGTAGACATGCAGCACCCTAGATGGAAGATGCTGTGTAGACCTGCAGCACCCTAGATGGAAGATGCTGTGTAGACCTGCAGCACCCTAGATGGAAGATGCTGTGTAGACCTGCAGCACCCTAGATGGAAGATGCTGTGTAGACACGCAGCACCCTAGATAGAAGATGCTGTGTAGACATGCAGCACCCTAGATGGAAGATGCTGTGTAGACCTGCAGCACCCTAGATGGAAGATGCTGTGTAGACACGCAGCACCCTAGATAGAAGATGCTGTGTAGACCTGCAGCACCCTAGATAGAAGATGCTGTGTAGACACGCAGCACCCTAGTAAGAAGATGCTGTGTAGACATGCAGCACCCTAGATGGAAGATGACAGTGATTACAAAGCAGAGGAAAGGGCTCATTCTGACTTGAGATGGATGAGGTGTTACTGTGAAGGGTTACCTCCCGCTAACTCTAGTGCAGGGGTTAGGTGTAATGCAGTGTTCCCACCACAATGATGTTACCAAGACAACCTGGAGGTAAAGTAGTAGAAAGTGTTTTATTCCGTTGAAGTTCCATTCCAAACAGTGCTGGTAGGATGAGTAGAATATAAGGTTGTTTGTGGTAAGATCAGCAGAAGGTAAACCGTATCTGCCGTGAAGACTACTGGCAATCAGGCGCATGGCTAGTCATTTACCTTGACTGTCTCTCTCCCTCTCCTCCATACAGCGGCTTCCACAACAGATCCACGAGCGAAATGAGAAGCTGAAGGACGATATGATGGGTATGAGATCACCAACTGCTTTTGTTTTGCGTAGATTGCACCCCCAGGAAAACATTTCAAAGACATAAGTACAGTGCATTCGGAAAGTATTCAGACCCCTTCCCTTTTTACACATTTTGTTACGTTACAGCCTTATTCTAAAATGGATTTAAAAATCCTCATCAATCTACACACAATAGCCCTTAATGACAAAGCGAAAGTAGGTTTTTAGAAATGTTTGCAAATGTATTTTTTTTTTAAAACAACAGATTGCTTCTTTACATAAGTATTCAGATCCTTTGCTTTGAGACTCGAAATTGAGCTCAGGTGCATCGTTTTTTCCCCATTGATCATTCTTGAGATGTTTCTACAACTTGTTTTTAAAGAATAAAGTACATTCACTGACTAGCACAACAAAAAAAACAATGGTGCCTTGTGATATGTTTTAAATCATATTGTTGGCAGGTGAGGGTGGACCTAAAATAACATAAGTGTAGAGCTGGTTCTGTTCCATCATGGTCAACTATAAGGTGGTGTGGACCCAGATGTTACTCACTAGGCTGGGAGTGGGGAACACATATCAACTGCTTGGAATTGAAATTGACCACAAAGCGGTGTGTAGGGAGAGAGGCCCGAGAGGTCCTATATCAACATTTCCTATTAATTTGGCTGCATTAAGACCCTTGGAGCTGTGCTGGGGAAAACTCACTTCTAAAGTACTACGTTTGTGGAGTAGAACAAAACTTAAGCATACAGTGTATCGGAATATCCTCTCATTTGCAATTGTCAATAGAAAAATACTGACTTCAATTAAATGTTTTCATGTGTTATTGGTCGTTTTGTTTTCATCATCGTTTTTGTCATTATTTAGCTTTTTAATGTCTCTCCCTATCTATCTGTCATCAGGCAAACTGAAGGACTTGGGCAATATGTTCCTGCGGCCATTTGGTCTGTCCACATCAAACTTCCAGGTAAACCAGGATTCGGGCACTGGATCCTACTCTGTCAACTTTGTTCAGAATCCTAACAACAACAACAACAGATCACAGCATGAGGAGCCTGTCTGAGAGCCGTCGTCACACCTGGCTTGGCCACCAGAGCTAAGAGACAGTCAGGACCCTCCACTGGTGTGTCAGAGTGGGATCCGTTTGAAATGTAAAAGACAGTCTTTCATGGTTAAATAAGATTGTGTGTGTGAGAGATGGCGGACAGTCTGAAAGGGCCATTAAATGATCAGTGACTGTTACTTTGCTGCGTTATCTTTTTTTAAATTTTTATGGAGCGATTTCATTTGCCACTTTGACGTTAGGATTTGAGGATTGAAAGTGTCATTGGCCTGTAAACACTCAGGTTATACAATTGATGTACAACAAATTTCACAACTTCTCAAGAATATATGTGGTATCACACCATTTGTCAAATGGGTTGTACAACCTCGGTGTGTAAAGGGCCATAGTGTAGTTGTTAAAATTGTATTGAAAGGATGAATTACTTTGTAGGCCTTTTTATTTATTTTTTTACTTAAATATTCAGAGGATGGCGAAGTACAATATAGAATAAAATACTCACACACCAAGTACAAAGGCAAACAGCAAATTTACTGATTTTTTTTAGATGCAGATACAGTAATAACAGGATGTCCCACAACCACCAGTCAGTCGTATGTTTAGTCAAGAAACGATTTGATTGTATTGAAACGCATATATATGTGCACGAGAAAGAGAGATGAGCCGATTCAGTCACTGTGGCTCTCTCTTCAGCTGCTCCTGACTGACTGAACGTTTCCCTTTTGGGAATCCCCAATCTGGCCTGTATCACATAATGGCCTCCAGGGGTCAAGTCAACTGGCCCTATGTGTCTTGATGTGAGGAGGAACTCGGGGAGGAAGAAGACTACTGTATGTAGGTTGGTTTGACCCTAGAGAAAGGGAGTGAGGGACAGCTGGCAAGGAAAATGACATGGATTCTTAAATTCGCACATTTTAATGTCATAACCTCTTTGAGCTGGATAAGGGGGAGAGAACAAGGGAAGGTGAAAGACAGTGTGAAAGTCACACGACACTGAGCGGGGGGAGTGTGATATAGGCCTATCTTTGTTTTCCTGTATTTGACTGTCAACTGTAGACGACACACCTCAAGTACTGCGACACTCCAGCTGCCCAGGAACATTCTAGACATTTGGAGGTGTTCAGCAGGGCTCAATTCGATCCGTGAAGAGCTGCGCTACAAGCGCGATCGAAATGTAAAAGCAATGTTCCCGCGTTACTAAATGTTAAATCGCGTTATAAAATGCTGGACTTCAGCAATACGGATTGAATCGAGCCCTAAGGCTGCTGGTAGCTCAGCTGGTAGCTCACTGGAATAACAGGAGCTAATTTAGGGTTGTGGTAGCGACTGGGACACCGGGATAACTTTTCCCGCACAACAAAACCCATTTTTCTGCGACTGCACTGCAATAGCATAGCACATGCAATCTCTATTGCACTACATATTTTATTTTACATAGTATTGTTTTTTATTCCTTTTTTTTTTTTTACATTTACATTTTTGTCATTTAGCAGACGCTCTTATCCAGAGCGACATACAGGAGCAATTCGTATTCAATTTTCACCTAGTCGCCTCAGAGATTCGAACAAGCGACCTGTTACTGGCCCAAAGCTCTCTGTCTTTGCATTTCAAGATCACTGATCAACCTACTATAAAACCCTGCAAAGTCCTGTGTCCTGTCACAGATATCAATAACAGTCAAGAGAACCCACGTGTGCTTGTCTACTGCAGAAGTCTCCACTCAAACGAAGATCACATTCTTGAGGAAATGGACGCCTGCTCAAATCAGATGGATAGGCCTGGAGTAGTAGGTCTGCTTTCCATTATAAATATATATGTTCCTTCTTCCGATACTTAAATAAAAAATAATTATGTCCATGACATGTCTCCATCAATTCTGGACACGTCCTTCCGTCCGACAGTCTTGCAACCAATAGCGGTGTTAGGAGTGAAGGACCCATCAGCAGCCCTTCAGCGTTGCAGCGCTGGAAGAGAAGAGAGAGAGATGGACACATCAGGGATCTTTTCATCCAAATCAGAGGACATGTTCTTGCTGCATTTGGCCGGAAGAAAGCACATTCAATAGCCATAAAAAAAAGCCTCTTTTTTTTTTTTATCCAAGCACAGACATTATTGAAAAAGGCAATCCTATGGTACCTGGCAGGACGGCCATTCATCCAAATACTAAAATGTTCATTGAATATGACTGTAGGTCATTAGTCAGCCAACAACACAAGGTTTTTGAGGGGACTCCAGTGAACTCAGGAATTAACCTTGTACTCCTTGAGTAAACGGTACATTGTTCACGCTACAATGGCTTTACTTGCAGACTGGAGAACACTTCTAAGGCATTTTGGGAGGGCTCATGTATGTCTCAATGAGGGATCTCTACCTGAGTTGTCCTGTACGGATGTCTCAGCCTAGCAAGTATGTGACAGTGGCAAACCAAGATAGACATCACAAATGAGTCATCGTGTTCCGTCATAAACGTTTCAGCAGTTTGCTGGTCTGCCATGCATTTAACTCAACGGAATATTCAAATGTCCTTGACATTCAAGCCAGATAACATAGACTGCTGCCGAGTGGATTGTTTTATTTAAGTAAGGTTGTGTATGCTGCTCAACATAAATATATATAGGTTGTCTTTTAATTTGTATTTCAAAGCAAAACGTTACTTCACAGTACCATTTCATTTACAAAAGCATTGCTTGAGCAATGGCTCTTTTTCCATTAGCCTATGAAGTCAATGACCTGCCATCCAGGACCTCTATACCAGACGGTGTCAATCATACTGTTCTCTCTGCTACCGCACGGCAAGCGGTACCGATGCACCAAGTCTGGAACCAACAGGACCCTGAACATCTTCTACCTCCAAGTCATAAGACTGCTTGTGTACATATTTACCTCAATTAACTCGTACCCCTGCACATCGACTCAGTACTGGTACGCCTTTACTTTTATATTATGTCTCTATTTGCTTTCTCTCTGCATTGTTGGGAAGAGCCCGTAATTAAGCCTTTCACTGTTGTTCCACACCTGTTGTTTACGAAGCATGTGACATATAAAGGTTGATTTATTCTGTATGACCTAGCTATTAAATTATTGCCTAGTCAGACAATTATTACTGTAAGGTCTATCAGCCAGTTGGAACAGTAATAATGGTCTGACCAGGTGATATATTTAATAGATAGGTCCTATATCTGTTTGCAGGTAAGAAAATCTGTTCAATAAAATGAATGATTTGGCGCAACATTTTTCTACCATATTCCCCCTTTTCCTCCCATTATCGTTCATGTGATAACAGCCCCAGGTGACAGACAGGGGCTTGACTGGCTAACAGCCCCAGGTGACAGACAGGGGCTTGACTGGCTAACAGCCCCAGGTGACAGACAGGGGCTTGACTGGCTAACAGCCCCAGGTGACAGACAGGGGCTTGACTGGCTAACAGCCCCAGGTGACAGACAGGGGCTTGACTGGCTAACAGCCCCAGGTGACACAGGGGCTTGACTGGCTAACAGCCCCAGGTGATAGACAGGGGCTTGACTGGCTAACAGCCCCAGGTGGCAGACAGGGGCTTGACTGGCTAACAGCCCCAGGTGGCAGACATGGGCTTGACTGGCTAACAGCCCCAGGTGACAGACAGGGGCTTGACTGGCTAACAGCCTCAGGTGACAGACAGGGGCTTGACTGGCTAACAGCCACAGGTGACAGACAGGGCCTTGACTGGCTAACAGCCCCAGGTGACAGACAGGGGCTTGACTGGCTAACAGCCCCAGGTGACAGACAGGGGCTTGACTGGCTAACAGCCCCAGGTGACAGACAGGGGCTTGACTGGCTAACAGCCTCAGGTGACAGATGGGGCTTTGACTGGCAAATGCGTTTTTGTACAGGTCTGCTATTTCATAAAAGCCCCACAAAATGTTGCAGTAAAATCGCAGCTAATATAAAGACCACAAGCCCCATTTTAAAAGGCGTGGTCATTGTCAACTTAAAAGGCCCCCCATTTGGTGCAAAAGAGACAATAGAAGTATCTCAAATTCCAAATGACCATCAATGTCTTTACAACAGCTTGTTTCAAGGTGAAACTGAAGGCTTATAAACGTCATTGGATTTGTAGGTGTTAATGGAAGGAGCACTAAAATGACGACAACTAGGGAAGATTCTTTTAAAGTTTACATTTTATTTATATACTTTTTTAAAAACAGCAGAAAACATTTACACAAGTGTTCATCAAATGTTACTTTTCAACGGTTTTGTCTCCTATACAGCATTCTCTGATCTGCAAACAGATGATCGAAGTCAGAAAGAAACAGAGCCAACTGTCATAACCATAAATGTGTCTGCTTGTAACAATGGTCAGGTCAGTGTGTGCTACCAAGCAATAGGCCTCTGATCTCTACCTGTTCGGGCCAAAGGGGAGGCAATGCTAGTCTTACTGTATGTCGTTTCATATTTAGTCAGAGTGGCTAGTAACATATTTAGGAAATGTAATTCATCATTTTTGTGATGAAATGGTCAAATCTGAAGTGAACCCATAATTACAGAACAGATCATCTTTACCCCCCCCCCTTCAGCCAGGATAGGTCATCTTTCCTCACCCCCCACATCCCCCCCCCCCCCCCCCTTCAGCCAGGATAGGTCATCTTTCCTCACAACCCCCCCCCCCCCCTTCAGCCAGGATAGGTCATCTTTCCTCAACCCCCCCATCCCCCCTTTCAGCCAGGATCGTTCATATTTCCTCAACCCCCCCCCCCCCCTTCAGCCAGGATAGGTCATCCTTTCCTCACAACCCCCCCCCCCCCCCCCCCCTTCAGCCAGCAGGAGAGGTCACCTTTCCTCACCCCGCCCTCCCCTCAGTCAAACTAAAGAAAACCCTTTAACATGAATCATCATGAAAGTTGTAAATAATTTGATACAGATTGTACTGTACATAATATATCAAATCAAGATTCACAGTCGTACGAGATTAGCCAAGCAGTGAAGGAAGTGATAGAAGATAAAGTTCAGACGCACCAAATAAAGTCAGCACACATTTCCCACTTCAAATTAGGGTGGAGTAGGTCTAACAACGGAGACTGAGAAATCACTGGGCAACTTAGTAAATCAACAAGATATGGCAAACCCATAGTAAAAGTTTAACAAAATTAGCAAAAAAATGTAACGTGCTACCATATCACATCGGTTTATGAGAGGAGTAACTAAAATGGCTTCCCACTGCCAATGCTAGTCGACTCAATTATCATTGGAATGGGAAGCTTTCACTGCATCAACTAAATGTTTGTTGAAAATGTCCCGATGCAGACAATTCATTAAATCAGTGATTTTAAAACAATTGGGCATCGTTTTATGTATGAAAAACCAAGGCGCTAGCTAGGAAGATTAGAGAAGTAGGAATAGAACAGTCTTGGATAACTCAGTAGAGCATTAGGTAGACAGGACATAGTCAGATAGAAGAACAGAGACAGGGGGAGTGAGGAGGCCTGAGTCAAGGGAACTAGATTATGTAGTAGCAATGTAGAAATATGGGTGGAGGGGGGTACTGTATCAATAGCCATCTCTATTTTGAGAGGGGATGAGGAATGGCACACCATCCTCCTCTCACCTCCACTTGAGGCGACTTTGGCTTAAAAAGACACCTCCTCTCCTCACCACCCCGGCTCACCTGTCTGGCTTAAAGGCACCTCCTCTCCTCGCTACCAAGGCTCAACTGTCTGGAAAGTCCTGGCTGGCAGCTCCCACAGCCAGGCAGCTATGACTATGTCCGAGGTACAGCAGGTACATAAGCCCCTACATCTGCTCTCTCTTCAAATCCACAAGTGTCCACTTCCTGGTCACATCACAGCTACAGCATGTCTTCCACCCGTACAGATACATAATATCTACTCCTGCTCAGATTCTGTATCTTTCCATTCACAGTATCTGACACTGAACCGTTTGTTGCATAGACGGAAAGAAATACCTTTTTTGTCTCTAAGATTTTGACAATTGGCAGCGGAACTCGATTGATTAACCTATGAACCCGCAGTGTTAGAACATGACGTAAGTTTCCTTGAACAAAGAGTGACATTTAAAGGCTTCAATTTAAGAAGGAGAATATTCAAAATCACTGACCAGTGAATAAAAATGTTCCTAAAATATACAATTACCAGATTTCCACCAGGTTGGAAAAAAGTGATACTTGATAGGATAAAGTAAAAATACACTGCCATCCTTATATACCCAGCAAGGTTCATAAACCCCATACCATCCAGTCCCTTTTCAAGCGTACAAAAAAAATTATTACTGGTGGTGTTCTGGCCTGAATTATTTTGTTTCTTTCTCCCTGGAAGGTGAGGGGGCCCGGTAGGTGACGAGCAGGGGAGAGATGCAGGGGGGGACGAAAGTGGGTGCCATTTTTGCCTACCTTTCCTTTTCCCCCAAAGCACACCACCTCACGTCTCGAATTGCGTAAGCAAGGCACGAACCTCGGGAGTGAGCTGCTTGGCAGCCTTGGCTGCCTCTGTGATGGCTTTACGGTACAAGCCCTTTCTCTTCTTGTCAAAGCGTGACTGGAAGCTTTCTAGGAAAGGGGCGACCTGTGCAAGAGCCAGGAAGGAGGTGGTGGGTGAACCGAACCAGGCGACACGGGCCTCCTGCCTGACTAAGAGCCCATTATCTTTGCGACTGATTTGGATGCCTAAGACGCGGGCTGGCCACCAGGGAAAGCCATATATTTTGGCCCAAACAATGTCCCCTACGCAAATGGTCCTGCCCTCCAGAGAGACACACTTAGACACATTTTTAGAAAACACTTTCTGAGATTTACAGGGCTTTTTCTCTTCCGTAGGGGCAGGCGACGGGTCAGCGACTGCTGAGGACGTGCCGGGGACGGGGGGCGAGGGGCGACCGGGAGGGGGAAAGTTAAAGCTCTCCGTAGAGCTACACTCTGAGTCTGAGGACTTTAGGTCGTCTGCACTATCAACGCTGCACATGGAGGTATTAGAGGAGTCCGGCTGGCCGGGGTTAAGGTTCATGAAAACGACAAGGTTGCCAGCCTTGCTGCCACGCGTCTCCCGCCTCTCCTCCTGCCCCCCCTGCTCCTCTGGCTCCGCCTTGGGGTCACTGTGCTCCGTGGCCGTGGGGGGCTCCACTTGGGGCTGAGGACAAACCTCAGGTTCTGGCCCGTTATCTGGGCCCTGGCTTTCAGCAGCAGCGGCCTGGCCTGTGGAGCAGGAGGAGGAGCGTGTGGCGGTGCAGCAGGGCGCGTCTGGCTTTGGAGGGGACAAACAGCCAATTCCCGGCACTTTCTCCAGGCAAGGCAGCTTACATGTAGAAGAGTCATTCTCTTCATTACGGTACCTTTGAGGCTTGATGCGCATCCTGGGTGGGAGAGGAGTGGCGTTGCTTGGTCCCACCCCGCTGATCTGCTGCAGCCGCCGGGTGAAGTGGACCTTCTGGTGTGCGTGGGCCTCCTGCAGGGCGGCTGCCCTCGTCACCGTCTTGGCGTTGCCACTGCTGTCAGTGACCGTAGTCTCCCTCTGCCTCTTCTGGGTCTTGGCCAGTTTCAGCACCTCCCGGGCCTTGGAGTGATCAACATTTTTGCTCTGCAGCATTTTCTTGGCATTGAGCTGGACTCTGGAGCCGCTGTTCACCGGTGATGATGTTGTGGTGGAGGTCGCCCTCAGAACCCTGTTCCCTCCAGCTCCGCCCTTCACCTGGCCCAGAGAGGAGGAAGAAGAGGAGACCTGTCGTTTGGCCACCTCAGCAGCACGGCTCTTCTCCTCTGAGCGGGGGTCATTGCGCAGCCGCTTGCTGACAGTGGCTGCACTGTCGTTGCGTCTCCGCTTGGCATCCTCGCTCCTAGAGTCTGACACAGGGCCTCTGCGTGGCTCCCTCTTGTCCACTGTCGTGACAGCGCCCTTGCACTTGTCACAGAGCACCTGACGGGGCCGCAACTTGATGGCATTCATGATGGAGGTGGGCTCCTCGCGGTACAGCCTGCGCTTGGGCCGCCTGATCTTGCGGGGAGGCGGCTGAGGTAACGACTGGTTGTAGGTGTCCCTGATGAACAAAGGGGGAGGGTAAGGGGCTCCTTCCTGAAACAGTGGGGGAGGTTTTGAAGTCCATGGGTTAGGCTGGGGGTCAGGGTTTGGTTCGGGCACTGTGACGACTTGGCCATCAGGGTTTTCCTGGATTGGCTTTTCCACATTCTCAGTCTCTGACTGGAGTTGTTCCGTCTTTAGCTGCATAGATTCAGGTTTATCCTTGTATTCTCTCTCGGGGAACAGAGTGATTGGAATTCCATAGGGTCCAAACCTGAGAATAGAAAGTTGAGGATTTAGAAACTGTGGATAACTCAACAACAACAAAAATAACTCATATCATTCATTGGCTAAGGTTTGTTTTTAGTTTCTCTTGTATTTCTGACATTTCATGCTAAATTCAAGACATTTCTAATTTCAGGCCTACATAAGTACATTTAGTACATACATCTAAAGCCATTAAATCGTGAACATGCAAGGAGAAAAGTTTCAGACGTAAAAAGAGTGCTGTGAAGAACAGCAGCACACTAAACTAGTGTTGCAGGAGATCAAAGCAGTTCCCACAGACAAACACAAAACCACCGTAGGTAACTAGAGTGCACAAGGGCCTGAAAACACAGCAGGAAACCAAGCTTTGTTTACAATATTAATGCTCAACTTCCCTCCAACTTTATTCATTAGAAGAGAAAGTGAGTCAGAAACAATGAAGTCTTAAAATCGCTTAAATGTAATCTACGTAATCCCCGAAAGTAGTTATTTATCATGAGAAGACCCTAAACAATAACTAGTAATGTTGCATACTCCAAGAAAGGTTAAAATCTCACCTTTCTGGTCAAAAACCTATTCGTTATTTTGGATTAATGGCTATAAATCGATCTCTGAATGTGCTATAGTGATGAAAGCACACTCTCCTGCTGCGCTACAATGTAAGGATTGCAGGATGGGTCATATCCTACCTCTAGTGGGCCTGTACTGAACCACCCCCCCCCCCCCTTTGGAGAATCAATCAAATGTATTTATAAAGCCCTTTTTACATCAGCCGATGTCACAAAGTGCTGTACAGAAACCCAGCCTAAAACCCCAAACAGCAAGCAATGCAGATGTAGAAGCACGGTGGCTAAGGGAAAAACTCCTTAGAAAGGCAGGAACCTAGGTAGAAACCTAGAGAGGAACCAGGCTCTGAGGGGTGGCCAGTCCTCTTCTGGCTGTGCCGGGTGGAGAACAAAACATTGGATCTATACTCTTCCTTAAAGAGATTGAATGGGATCTTAAGCATTTACAAATTCGTAACATATTGTACAAATTGGAATTACAAATTTCAGGATTTTTATTTGATTTTTGCAGTACGTAATATATATATATATACACTAAATGGAAGACGTTGTACAAAATTGTTCACAATTTTTCGGGGCCGTTTTGGTTTGTGAGCTACTTTCAAAACTACTGGCTAAAATTACACAAAAAGCTCTGCTGCATCCCTTTAATAGGAGCATTCATTGTAACGTGGTATTAGGAGATAGTCCAATACTAACCCATTTCCTTATGTCATGTCTACATGAGCATCTTGTAAATTAATGCAACGGCAAAACATGATTATACAAATGGGAGAGTAAACGTATGCCGAAAAGTGTTGCTTTTCAATGCACTTGACATTCATGGGAGGGCAATTTCAGTAACGGATCAAATTGCAGTCACAGCAACCACTAATTATAATGATATAATTTCTCTAATTTGAAGAGAGATTGTGCATTGTTTACATAGGCGAGGAGACGGTATGAAACAATACCAGTCAAGATTCAGGTTGAGGATGGAGGATCAGGGCTGAAAATATTTTTCCCCAGCAGAGCAGAGATGATGAGCCATGGTGTTTTAGCTAACCACCAGATGACTAGGAATTATACATCACAGCACTGGGTCAAGGTGTGAAACAGTCTGCACAGGATAGATAGAGAATATTCTCTAATAGAATAGGGGGAAAGGATTCCCCAGAAGTCACCTTGACGAGGCCTGGACTGCACTGAGCCATCATGGAAACTGAAAATGTAACTGGACAATAGTGGTAGGCTACGGCCTTTTTCAGAGCATAACATTAAACGTGGAGGGTTGGGATGCTTGTACTTAATTACTGCACTGAAGGCTACATACAAACATTCAATCTCTCCAAACCAGAGGGATGTGTCCAGTTGAAATTAATTGCTTCCCTGGCAGTTACATAAAGCAAGTACATCCATCCTTGCATTAATCTGGCCATGAGCCCATCCGTTCCTACTTATAAACATCCTTGAAACCGTCGAAAGATGCAGATTCCTCTGTGACAGCCTCTGTGATTGCACAAGGATTAGGAAGACTGATCACAACTAATGAAACAGCCATGAACAGGAGAACATGCCGTTCCTAGCCACTGCCTTTGCTTTCCATCACAGCAGCCTCCTTATCAACCAACACCTTTCATTGTCACACAACCACCATCTTCTCCTTCCTTATTAAGGGATGCTGGACAAAAAGATGGCTTGGTCAAGAAACAGATTCTACCCCTAGATCTGAAATAGGCTTATTGGATAGTATAGGGCTGGGAATGGCCAGAGACCTCACGATACAATATTATCACGATATGTAAGGGCCGATACGATATGTATTGTGATTCTCACCATTCTATATGTATTGCGATCTGATGTTCCAAACATATTGCTCACTATATATTTGTTGCAGAGAGAAGAGAGAGCTTTGAGAAAATGGAGTTTTGATCAGTAATTTAAATAAAAGTAGTGAAAATATGTTGTCTCACACAAGCTATAGGAGCTATAGGATGAAAAATACTGGGGTTTTGGCACAGGTACAGCCGACTAGCACTAGTTAGGGAAAGGGAGATACCCTAGTCAGTTGTACAACTGAATGCTTCTTCCGCAATTAACCCAACCCCTCTGAATCAGAGAGGTGCGGGGGGCTGCCATAATCGACATCCACGTCTTCGGCGCCTGGGGAACAGTGTGTTAACTGCCTTGCTCAGGGGCAGAACGACAGATTTTTACCAAGTCAGCTCAGGGATTCGATCCAGCAACCTTTCAGTTACTGGTCCAACACTCTAGCCACTAGGCTACCTGCCACCCCAACACTCTAGCCACTAGGCTACCTGCATGCTACAGAGCAACAAAAACAAGCAAACATTTAAATCCATACTTGGAGTTATAGGATCAATATAATATCATCCCAAAAATAATATTGCGATATGTAACTATCGACCCCCTCCCCCCATCACTATTGGATAGGTGCATGCAATATGGTAGTAGTGTCACCTTATGATAGGTGGGTGGAATTTCCACCATCATTTGTAATACCGATTTTTTTCCTGATGTTTCAGATAAGTGCTTAAGTAGAATATGGAATGTTCCAGGGCCTGGTTTCCAAAATGCATCTTATGGCTGTTCATCGTTAGAACCATTGATGATTCTAACGATGAACTTATTAGCCTTAAGATGCTTTTGGGGAACCGGGCCTAGGTCTATGTCTATAGTTCAAACCGACAGTCTATTGAGCACACATCCAATGGGGAAAACAACACCATATGATCTGTCGAGAAAGACCGATAATCGGCCAAGACGATATATCGGGCCGATATTGGCCTTTTCTAGTCTATCGGGCCTTCTCTTGGGAGGCGGCAGGTAGCCTAGTGGTTAGAGCGTTGGGCCAGTAAACGAAAGGTTGCTGGATCGAATCCCTGAGCTGACATGGTAAAAATCTGTCGTTCTGCCCCTGAACAAGGCAGTTAACCCACTGTTCCCGAGTAGGCCGTCATTATAAATAAGAATTTGTTCTTAATAATCATTTTGAACATGCACCATTTTCGGCAACGAGCCATCTGACTTGCGATGTAACATTAGCTATTTACTGGTGTGTTAATTTGACCAACAGGCAATTGTATCCGTAAATTGACAGTTGACAGTTGGATTAGATTATTGTCATAATAGGGAAAGAAGCAAGTGTTTTAAAATACCTAAATATAGGTTGGCAATGGGTTTAGCTAGCTAAAAATCTTCCTGCATGTTTATGGACCAAGAAAGCTGTAGAGGGAAAGGGGGATACCTAGTCAGTTGTACAACTGAATGACTTCAACTGAAATGTGTCTTCCGTGCTTGTGTGCATTCTCACTCCTCAGATTTGAGTCATTCGAACAGAACTTGCATCGTCATGTGAGTCTTTTTTTCCTAGCCTCGCTCTCGTTAGATATTATGCACATTATGACTTGGTAGCAAATGTCATCGCCATTGAGATACTGCTACTATGAGAACTAAATAGCACCAAGTGATATGAGCGATGGAGGGATGTGAAAGGAAGTGGAGTTACAGCCTAACTCTATCCAATCGTAGCAGTAGAATCAAGTTACAACCCGCCCAATTCTTGACAGATAGCTGAACTAGCCAATTGAGTTGTTTCATCCTAGCAGCAGAGCTGTTTAGAGATGAGTCATGACATCTGAAAAAAATACGTTTTCCTACTCACGGAAAATTACCAAAAAAATACTAGTTCCATAAGCATCCGTGATCCCAAATCATTAGGTTACATCGGACCCATTTGGATTGAATAGATGTTATTTAATATAGTCAAACTAAAAGCCTATATGATGTCCTTCCATACCGGCTTGACATGGAGTGATGCTTCTATGTAAACGTTGTTGATCAGTAGGCTAATAGAAGTCCCACATGGAAGGAATACAGATTGTCCTCTGTAGCACCATAGACACTGGTCAGCCAAAACAAGCTCAAATACTCCTATTGAATATGCATTCACCTGTATTGTGAGTAAGCCTTTGCCATCTTAATTTACCCAGTTTATCAAAAGATTTACCATTCAAATAAAATTATCACCATTATGTTGTAATGTAGTTCGAATATTTTATCAAAATCACATTTTTTGTTAGATTTTTTAAATGAATGTATACATGGCTGTCTCTGGGAAATTTTGTAATCAACATTTTTAAATTTAATGATATTGAATATCAGTCTAAAATATTGTCAGTTGGCTTCCTTGATCCTCAAGAATCGCTATCGGCCCTAAAAAAAATCCATATAGGTCATTCTCTAATGACCTATGTTATGGAACACACTCTGGCCAATCACAGGCACAAGGCCTGCACTCAGGGGACTTTTGGAAAACAAAAGCCATAAACCGATCCCTTAAACTAGAGAGGAAATGGCGAAACAAGAGGTTTAACTCTCACCAAAATCTATCTAAAATAAGCCCAATGAGTTTCTATGTTGCCTGCCTTCCCCTCTTTGGGACAACGACTCCTATTGTTAAGGCGGAGAAATAAGCATCTTGTCATTATATACAGGTCTCTGCTTAGACTCAACAATGAGAATCTAAAAAAAAAAGTATTTTGTTTGTAGAGGGTGCTGATTATCTACAGTGCTGTAAGATTGGAAAAGGAAACCCTAAGGTTTTAGTGGCCTCCATCTTGTCATTGCAATGAACTGACCATTGTCTTTGAGATGACCGCTGCTCAGGATCTTATCATAGCAACTTAAACTAATGTGGCTTCCCAAGTTATAGCATATATTATTCCATGTATTGATATACTATATTAATAGCCTAGGTCTACACGGTATAACACTAAAAATTAACATATTTTGACATTATACTCTGAAATGATATGAAGATATCCTGAAATTATATCAAGATATCAAATCAGCGTATAATATCAGGATATCTTCATATAATTTCAGAGTATAATATCAGATAGGATATGAAGATATCCTGATATTATACCCTGAAATTATATGAAGATATCCTGAAATGATATGAAGATATCCTGATATTATACCCTGAAATGATATGAAGTTATCCTGATATTATATGAAGATATCCTGATATTATATCCTGAAATGATATGAAGATATCCTGATATTATATGAAGATATCCTGATATTATACCCTGAAATGATATGAAGATATCCTGATATTATATGAAGATATCCTGATATTATATGAAGATATCCTGAAATGATATGAAGATATCCTGATATTATATCCTGAAATGTAATGAAGATATCCTGATATTATACCCTGAAATGATATGAAGATATCCTGAAATGATATGAAGATATCCTGATATTATACCCTGAAATGATATGAAGATATCCTGAAATTATACCCTGAAATGATATGAAGATATCCTGATATTATATCCTGAAATGATATGAAGATATCCTGATATTATATCCTGAAATGATATGAAGATATCCTGATATTATATCCTGAAATGATATGAAGATATCCTGATATTATATCCAGAAATGATATGAAGATATCCTGATATTATACCCTGAAATGATATGAAGATATCCTGATATTATATCCTGAAATGATATGAAGATATCCTGATATTATACCCTGAAATGATATGAAGATATCCTGATATTATATGAAGATATCCTGATAGTATACCCTGAAATGATATGAAGATATCCTGATAGTATACCCTGAAATGATATGAAGATATCCTGATATTATACCCTGAAATGATATGAAGATATCCTGAAATTATACCCTGAAATGATATGAAGATATCCTGAAATTATACCCTGAAATGATATGAACATCTAAAGCACAACTCCACAAAGAGCCGCTTGTGAAGGGAAACGAAACACCACAAAGTGTTGATTTCCTCTTAATAGTTTAGTAAAGTTTGTGTGTGCAGATGTCACCTTTGCTTAACATAATAAGGATAATTTACATAGGCCCCAGGCAAAAATAAGAACGTTTAACGATGACCCTAAATATAGATCTGCAGCTGATAAGTGAGAGAAAGAAGTGTGGGGGGGTGGAGGAAAGGTGTTGATGAGGCGGGTGATAAATGACAAAGAGGAAAATAAGACAGAAACCGAGGGGGGGGGGGGTAACAGTAGCATAGTTCTACTCTACCAACTGCACCATTCTCCAATGCTGCTTTTCGACTGTAACACCAGTGTTACCAGTGTGTATACACCCTTATGATATACTAGGGGCATTGTGTTTACATAGCTAGGGCTGACAGTGAGGACTTGTGAAGAGCAGAATCAACAACCTCTGCATAATAAAAAGTGTTGCTTTGTGCGAAGGTGTTAAAAGTTCACAGTTAGCCATTGTTATGTAAAATGACAGCTGAAAAGTACCAGTGGCCTGGCTTTGGCCCTAAGTGAGAGCAGGGCTGCCGGAGCCATGGCCCATTGAGGCTCAAGTAAATGGAAACAGAAAAGTCTCTGAGCCTTTTGGGTAAAACGCTAGGGTAAATCCTGTATGGAAATACATCATAAGACTGACCTTACACTATAGACTGTTCATGTGATCCTCCTCTCCAGTTGACCTCTGATATAACTGGACTTTGTAAATAAAACCAAGATGAGTTTTGTAAACTGAAAAGACTAAAACCGAAAGCACAGCCCACATAATTGGGGATACGAGCAGTTACTCTCTGTATTTTTTGTGACTTGGTTGTCAAGCTATAGAGGTCACTTGGTTGCTTGACCCCTCGCCCTGTGGCAAGAGTAGAAAACGGTGTCTGTTAAGGTTAGGAAGATGGGACATGGGTTTGCAAAAGCACAAGTTAGGAATGTAGACGCACCACATATTTCAGGAGTGTACATTTGTATGTGCCATGGATGTCAGTAGTAAACAAAACAAAGTGATATGATTCCAGGTGTAGGCCTAAACTTAAGAACAGAAAAGTGACAGAAAGTGACAAAGCTAGAAAAACATAATAAGAGACATTTCTGACAAGGATCATAATATACCTTTTAGATAGGTCCATCAGAACCCCGGAGAATATTTTCTTGCCTAACTGAAAGGACACCACCAGTGCGTCGTCGATTATGTGATCCAGAGATACTCGAACCTCGGACCCAGGTATCAGGTTGTGCACAGAATCCGGCTGTAGCTCCTCAGTTTCAGCACCAGACACAGGGAGAGAGGGTTTCGATACTGGATCGCTTTCATTGAAATTCGTTTCGAACCTCTGTGATGAGCACGAGTCTCCAAGTTCTGCCGAGGAGTGTACCTGGTCCACTGGCATTACAGGAACCTCGGGTCTCGGAATGTTCTGGGTTGTTATGCTCGAAAAGTCACACATGTAACCAGCCTCCACGGGTGTCCCAAGGACTGTCTCCCTCTCTAGAATTGGTAGAAAGTCGACGTGGTCTATGGACTGGGGACGTTCAAGCGAAGCAGCTTCTGAGGAGTCGTCATTCTTGTACTCGGAGACAGAAGGAAATTCATCTGCGGGTTCGGGATCCAGTTCAGCCTCGTGAGACGGTTTAATTAAAGCTCTATAGTCACACTCGATATTAGTAGGTTGGGTTAATTCTGGGTTCTTATCGTAATCTATAATGGGTTCTGCTGGTTCTGCTAACGACAGCTCAGCCTCCGTAGCCACAGGTTGCGCAGGGAACGAATGCAAAAAGACCACCGATGGCTGTGAATCGGAGATGGAGCTATTCTGAAGGCAGGCGTAGGGCTCGTGCTTACTGACCTCGTTTGCAGGTTCAACATTCGGCGAAAAAAACTGTTTCAAACGTTCCGCTCGCGACATGGTGTATTTGGAGCCAAAGCCCTCGAGAGCATGGTTCTCCGTTTTTTCTACGCCGACCCCGAGACAGCCTGCCTCGATCTGTTCATCCTCTGCACTAGCAGCGAGGGCTTTTCCCGCTGCTTCTAGGTCTGGCCTGCTCACTAGCTCCATTTGGACCTGGTTGCATTCCTGAACTGCATCCCCATCCTTGAGTTGGTGAACATGGTCCATTACTGGTGCGTACTCCTGCGTCGCATCGAAGTCGATTTTGGCCTCCGGCACCGGTTCCGGTTCGAAATCACCACTGTTCCCCGCTGTTGTTGTTGATGCCGCAGCAGCTCCTGGCTCCGGAGCCACGGCCGCCATTTTCTTTCCGCTTTGCTTGTACGGCCAGGTCCTCTCCCTGTGATAGCGATAGAGCCCGCCCACTTGAAACCCAAGACCACTTGGGATTGGCCAGCAAACTACAAAGTTGTAGTTGACTGGTCAATGTCCACGTCATTCAACAGAAACCCCTGGAAACACTTTTGTAATTGGCTCCCTTTGTCTGGTTTTGTAAACATTTGCCACAAGGGGCGATATTGTATTGTATTGTATTTTAGGCACCAGCGATGTTCAAGCAGAAATGTTACAACATTTACAGTAGGCCCATTGACATTAGGACCTTTGTCTTTGGTTCAATACTGCCCCAGTATCTGTGCGTTAGAGATGTCTAAAGCCCAGGAAGCTCGGATTCAAACTCACAATAGACAGCTTTGCAAACGTTTTAATGTCAAATATGGAGTTTCGTTGAGCAACTAGCTTCATTTACTCCGGTATGTACTTCTAAAAAGGTGTAAATAAAAAAATTCAAGTAACCGAAAAAATGCTGCTTCGGCACCTCAAAAGTATTTGTTGGGCTCCCGAGTGGCGCAGCGGTCTAAAGGCACCTGCATCTCAGTGCTAGAGGCGTCACTACAGACTGGTTCGAGTCCAGGCTGATCACAACTAGCCGTGATTGGGAGTCCCATAGGGTGGTGCACAATTGGCCCAGCGTCGTCATTGTAAACAATAATTGGTTCTTAACTGACTTGCCTAGTTAAATAAAGGTAATACATGTAGCTGTTCTAGCCTTCCAACCCGTATTGGCAGTAATGAGTGATCAATTGGTGGTGCCGAATAGGCATATTTTCTGTTGCTTGTAAATTCTTATTTTGGGAAGTACATACTGTAATGACCCTGGGTCGTTACAATACATTACAGGCTTAAATGAAGATAGATGCTCAGCGAAACTCTATATTTGATGAGTAGAAAAACGTATTTTGACATTATACCGCTTGGAGAGATGTGTACTGGGAGTTTGAATCGTAACTTCCCGGGTGTTAGAGAGGAGACCCTTCATACTCATCGTCGGCATTTCTACTGGGGCAGTTCTATCTGTCCCTTCCAAAAAAATACAAAATTCAGAGCAACACTCAATGCATTGCTTTAAACATAAGTCACTGCAAATTCACCAGGAAGGGACTCTAGTAAAAAACTGAGAGCAAACACAATATACAGTAAAATTCCTGCAATGACTTTGAGCAGTCTCCTCTTACTGTTCAAACTACAACAAATGGCACAATCAATGGCTCGTCCTTGGTGTAGCCTCAGCTTCAGGATTACTGGGTGGTGCAAGGGATTTCAATGTCCTAGGCCATAATTGCAAATTTGTATTTTTTTATCTTATTTTCTCACATTGTTTGTATGTCTCCATAGAATCCCCAATTACCAGAAGGTCTATGTATGCTACAGTTTCTCCGTTTCTGAAGACAGGATCCCAAAAAACGAGGGGTCGTATCAGCTCTACCATTTATGTCATCTACATAAAAAGTGTTTGAATGGATCAATTGTAGAAATACAATGCAAACTACTGTATATCCCTCATCTGGTTATTCAATGGATACAGGGTTTTTGTATTTTTTATAGCAGCTCTGGCTGTTGATCAAACTGATAGTGTTTGGTCAACAGTGTTCCCTCTGAAAAGCACCGTCAAAGCATCTCAGCAGGAAATACCGTTGGGGCTGGATGGGAGATAAATTATTTGACTAGGCAGCTGAACTACATTTTGAGTTGAGGAAATGTGGACATATTCAAATAGTTTATTAGTACTTTGCAAAGAAATCAGACAGATACAATCACGCCACAGATACTACATGCTATAAGGTTTGAGAGCACAAATGTGACATACTCCTTGCAGATTGCATACTATGGAATATGAGAATACAGTATAGGCCATATTTTATGGACAAAGACAGTTAGTTGTGTCAGTTGTGTGAATTACAGATTATCAATAAGAGAGGAGCACCTACTTACGATTTGTATGAGATTTGGCAAGTATTACATTTGTCATTTTATTTAACTAGGCAAATCAGTTAAGAACACATTCTTATTTTACAATGACGGCCTACCCCGGCCAAACCCTCCCCTAACGATTCTGGGCCAATTGTGCAACCCACCCTATGGGACTCCTAATACATAGCCGGTTGTGATACAGCCCAGGATTGAACCAGGGTGTGTAGTGACACACTGAGATGCAGTGCCTTAGACCGCTGCGCCACTCGGGAGTCATTGGTAAGGTGTACTTTGAATTAGTATGGTGCACTATAAAAGTTGATGTTTCACAGTGTTTTATATTCTTCAAACTGATTCAACCCTGAGAGGGGAATAAAATTATTTGGCTCAGCGCTGAAGGACACTGTTGAGCATACAATCATGAAAGAGATTTATGTTTTCTCATGGCATAGTACAACAACGACTCAAGTGATGAAATCAAAGGTGACACAGTTTAAGTCAATGAGTAACTGATACCCGAATAGACTTAGGGATGACTTCGTCTCACTGTTGTAAGCATTTCAAATGAGCATTTAAAAAATACAAATTATTAGAGCATTACGTAAATCAAGGAATGATCAAAAACATGGGCAGAAAGCCACAGTCTTGTGGCTTGCAGTTTGAAAAGGCATACACCAGTAGAGATTATATGATGAGCAATGGGTTTTACCCCTATCACTTAAGGCTATTGACCTGGAGTATGTGTTGCTTCCTCAAAAACGACTTTAGAATTCTGAAACACACACTGTGTGTGTGTGTTAAGAGATACTCTGAGTAGTGGAACACTGAATTGCATTGGTGTGTGAATTTCTGGAAAAGGTCTGAGGCTAGGTGTGCTTTCCCATGTGCTCGAACTCACTGTCCACACCTGAAGATCATCCCTGGTGTTGTGGCTGTTGATCTACATGAGCTTACCTTGTGTACTGCCAATTCCCAGATCGAGCCTCATCACAGCTTTGCAGGCCCTTTTGTCAAGAGTGGAAAATGCACAGTACACCTCTGTGGCTGTCCATAGGGGGTTACAACAACACTCCCAGTGACAGAGGAGAACTAAACAGGCAAGACAAAATGGTGGTTGATTCACAGAGCCTGTTTCATCTCTATGTAAGGCAGCCTTAGGGGCCTAGACTGAAGCAGTCGGTAAACTCACAATGTGATTCACCCTTTACTAACAAATTTAAAAAGGAGTTGTACGGTACAATCTTGTCCACTTTTCTGAGGCACTTTGGACCTCTATGCTGCCATTTGATGTAGTATTGAAATATTGTTCAAAGTTAAATCTATTCAGTCGGGCTCACGTCTGGTTGTGTTGTTTAAGGGCTTAACATTCGGTGCAGTGGGTATTTCACCATAGGCTACTATACTATGTGGAAAGGTGAGTGACCCCATGGTCACCAGCTCTCTGATGACTCGCCATATTACCCAGGTGGCACCATAAATGTTTATGGTATAGTTATGGTAGTGCTGTACCAAAAGTGTCATGAGAGATGGGTGGAGATGGTGACTGTGTGTATTTAAAGAGGGACAGGTTGTCACTCAGTACCTTATTCTTCCCTGCTTGCCTTGGAATTGATTTTTCGCTCACCTCTCCTCAACCCATCAACTCTCTGTACAACATGGCCTTCGCTGGAAAGTGGGAAACTGAGACCCAGGAGGGATACGAAGAATTCTGCAAGCTCGTTGGTGAGGCATTTACTCAATCTTACTAGCCTAGAGCCTATAAAAACTATTTGTCTTGACATCTGGAATTAACTTGGATTATGCAATGTATTGAAAGGGATGTAATCATATTCATTGGTGATTAGCAGCGTCAGTGTGGAAAAATGACAGTGCTTAAACTGGGCTCACACGTATGATAGTATGTGATTCAAAATAGCCTCATTGCCCCCAGTCTAACTATATATTTTGTTGTAATCCAAGGCATCCCTGATGACATCATTGAGAAGGGTCGCGACTACAAACTCATCACTGAGGTGGTGCAAAACGGCAATGAGTTCTCATGGTCCCAGCTCTACCCCACAAACAAGAGCGTCACAAACAAGTTTGTAATTGACCAGGAATGTGACATGGAGACCATCGGTGGGAAAAAGTTCAAGGTAAAACATCTCTAGATCAGAAATTAGGGAATTTTGTACCGGTGTCTGTTGTGTAAGCTGCTGTAGTATTTCCGACTCAAGTCTCATATAGTCAGTAGTCAGGGTCAATAGCCGTAAAGATGACATTCGGACAAGAGAGACAGTTATCATGTGTATATTGACATTCAAATTCGCATAATGAAATCTGCAGCAAGTTTGTCTAATGTTTTGGAGGGTTTTAATAGCAAAGCGAAGATCAGAAGAGCGACAGGTAGCCTAGCAGTTAAGCATGTTGGGACAGTAACCGAAAGTTTGCTGATTTGACTCCCCGAGCTGACTAGGTGAAAAATATGTTGATGTGCCCTTGAGCAAGGCACTTAACCCTAATAGCTTCTGTAAGTTGCTCTGGATAAGAGTGTCTGCTAAACGTCAAAATAAATCTATGTCTAGGGGAACTTGGATGCATGTATTATATGACATCTAGATCAAACAAACTGAGGTTGTTTGTTGAATAAATGACAGTATGAATAAAAAGCATTTTTGTGTCCATCCATTTCAGGCCACCGTTACAATGGAGGGGGGCAAGCTGAGCACGAAATTCCCCAAATACCACCACACATCTGAAATCAGCGGAGGAAAGCTGATTGAGGTAAGAGTGGCACTTTGGCAGAAGATGGTGTATATTAGGAGAGAGAGGATAAAATAAGTTTGGGCAGTTCCAAGTGATGTTTAACGTCTTTTCCCCCTCTGTTTAGACCTCTACCGTGGGCTCGGTCGTGTTGAAAAGAACCAGCAAGAAGATGTAAAGATATTGTGACCGTGTTATTAACAACAACTCTAACTGAATAACGAGTCAATAAAATGAGACTGCACTGGCCAACTTGTTGCCTTGGTCTCAATGTCTTTCTTACGCTTGATGACATTTGCCACATATAATGGGTACAGGAAAACCTCAGTCTTGTCAAATGTCACTATGTTTATCCTGGGACAACCACTGGGGGCAATCTATCTTTAAACACAATACAAAATATACAGTAGTAGTAACTTTCAGACTATTTGAAAGGTTGAAATAAGTCTTTATCAAGATTTGCTAGAAATGTTCAAACCCTATAACATCAAGATTAAACAGAGTGTAGAACAGAATGTGGAATCGAGTTTGATTCTCATTCCACCATGACAGATGTACATTGAGTTTTAGTATTAAACATTAACAAGCAATCAATAGGTTTGTGCCTCACTCTTATTTAGCCGTTAAGCTCTCTGGGATAGACACAATAAAATGCTAAGCAGCGAAGAGGATGTCTCGGGTGAGTGAGTGCCCCTGGGTAAGCCGAGGACTATGCTAGCCAACCCCTCCCCCCTCCCTGCTTTGTAAACAAAGCTAGCGAGAATGATCCATTACCCAACCCCCCTTGCCCACCCCAGCGTCCCCACTTCAGTACCCCCTACCAAGCTGTCCAAAGAAGGGGGGCTACTATAACCTCTCACTCACTTTCCTATCATCAGTGTTCAACTGAAATTAGAAGACTCTTGTTTTTTATTTAACCTTTATTTAACTAGGCAAGTCAGTTAAGAACACATTCTTATTTTACAATGACGGCCATATCCAAAACCTAACCCGGACGACGCTGGGCCGATTGTGCACTGCCTTATGGGACTCCCAATCACGGCTAGTTGTGATACAGCCTGGAATCGAACTAGGGTCTGTAGTGACGCCTCTAACACTGAGATGCAGTGCCTTAGACCACTGCGCCACTCGGGATCCCCCAATCATGGAAACGATGGTGAATGAATACAGGCCACAAAGGATGATGTTACAAAACCTCTCAGAAAGGCTCTGAAAAGTACCAGGAAAAAAACTGCTGAAATAATCGGGGGAAAAAAGCTGCCTTTATCGTATATCGGTCTTTCGTCGTACAGCTGACAGGCAAAGTCTATGCATTGTTCCTGAATTTAATTCCTGTTGTAGTTTAACTAAAACTCCGCTAAAAGACCCTTGAACTGAGTATCTCTATACACAGAACATCCTTTGCATTGCTTCTACTTCCTCATTTTGTCTTTCTGTTGTGGTTCATATCTCAAGAGAGACTAAAATGTTTTCATAATTCTTCATCTGCAATGATTCTCCACACATAGTTTCTTCTTTACACTTAATCACATTGGTCTTTTCATTGTGAGATACAAATCCCCGTTACGCCTACAGTATCGATAGTCTCCAGTGTCTTGACTTCATTTGTTTAGTGGCAAAGGGAGGGTAAACATGAGGGATAGGAATCTCCTCCATTGTCTTGAGGTCTGTAGAGGAAGGGAGGGAGCATCAGGAGAGACCGGGGTGAGGTTACTGATCTAGAGGGTGGAGCTAATTGGTAGAGCCCACTCCTCTCACCCCCATTGAAGACCTTTTCATGTGCAATGAGTTGAGACATTCATATTAAACTATTCCCCTTGGGGTATGCTAATCGACTTCAGAGAGGTTTGCAATACCTCTAGCTACGCATATTCTCGACAAAGACCAAAAACAAAGGGTGGAGGAACGATACTGCCAGACTGGATTTTATTTGCACCTCATTTGACAGAGTAAACACTGTTTTTTGATTCCCTTCCCCAATGTGCTTCTCCTGCACATAGCTGTAATCATTGTACCATTGGAGTAGATGTAGTTGGTCCACTTGGCTACTAGGTGGTTGCAAATGTACAACATTTTCATTTAAGGTAAAGAAATCCACTGCCTTTAAGCAGTTAAAAACACAAGTACTAAAAAACATTAGCGGGAAAAAAAGAGACCTTTAAAACATTAGATGGCGATGTGATTGAAAGTGGTTGTATCTAAAATGACCACCCGTTCGGCTACAGATCACACAAGATACAGTACATTGGTCTTTGATGCTGCATTGAACTCTTCATCTATTCCAACAAAACACACAGTTAACAACAAAAAACACAAGATAAAATAAATGTACATCAAATATAAAATGTACAAACATTTGGTCTAATGATAATAAAACATAGGTTGCACTATATATTGAGGTAGGTCAAAGTTAAGGTAAGCAGAAGAATGTTTTTTTTTTTTTATATCTGAGACCCACTAAACTAGAAGTCTATGGGTTCTTTATGTCATTTGTCAGCAGTAGTGGAAGCAGACAGACATTGTGGTCAGGATGTGATCAGTGGAAAATATTTAATACTCTATAAAAAATAAAAGTCTCACCCCATCAAGCCTGAGACACGGACACTGGACCCACGTGTACTTGGCTAAATGGTAACAGCATGTCTGGCCTGCCTGGATTTAGACCTCACTAAATGACAGCGTCATGACTCATGATACAAACGTCAAGCTCACGTCATGTTCACATGCTAGTCGGGATTAGGAAACTCTGACATTTCCCACTTGCTAACTGGTTGTAGTTATACACGTGCCGCATTCAACCAGTTAGCAAGTCAGAAATGTCAAGAGTTCCCTAATTCCGGCTAGCATGTGAACGCGGCAATATTCCATGTAAGCATCAAAGAAAAAAAGTCAGACTTTGTTAGTTTGCTTCTGTACTTCAATTGTCAGAGATATTCCTACTGACATTCAATGGGTCGTATCCAAGGTAACCAATAAATCACAAAACATCTTATGGTCAACTATAATTTTGCTCATTTTATAGGATCTCATTTTTGGTGCCACTCCATCCATCTGACCCAGCAAGGTCAATTTTACAGCAGGTTTGTTGTAATAACACGACAACCCTGGAGAGTGACTGAGGTAGGACATCCGTAGTTGTATGTGCTAATCAAAGTTTATTGGTCGCATACACAGATTTGCAGATGTTATCGCGGGTGCAGCGTAATGCTTGTGTTTCTATCTCCAACAGAGCAGTAATGCAGAACAATATGATGGATGCTACAAGATATCCTGTGCAGCAACATTCTCATGGCGTCATTACCTGCTCAAGGTGTTTGTGACAATGAGAGCAGCAGAAGCTGTTCCATCGAGGGTTGTGTGACTGGCATGGGTTTCAGTCAAAGACACACATATTAAATGGTACCAGTCAGGAGAATTTACATGACAACTGAGGAGAAAGCGTGGCTTCGCCCCCCTCTGGAGACGAGCTAGTAAAGTATCACTTCCTCCCCTGTGGTTGATTTGCTGAGAGGACAGATGTGTCTGTTCCCCTGGACACCAGGGATCCATGCCTGCAGTGGCACCAGAACAGCAAAACAAGACGGAGTCTACTCCCGAGTTGCACAGTGGTCTAAGGCACTGCATCTCAGTGCAAGAGGCATCACTACAGTCCCTGGTTCGAATCCAGGCTGTATCACATCCGGCCGTGATTGGGAGTCCCATAGGGCGGCGCCCAATTGGCCCATCGTCCTCTGGGTTTGGCCGGGGTAGGCCGTCATTGTAAATAAGAATTTGTTCTTAAAACTTACTTGCCTAATTAAATAAAGGTTACATAAAAAAATAAAACACCAGCCAAGGACAAAGAATAGAACAGAAATCTCAGTGAGACATCTCTCCTACATTACAATACACATGTCTTTAACCAGTAGAAGTTAAAATACAGCTCCCCCCCCCCCCCCCCCCCCAAGTAATCCATCAAACACCCTGATATATGGTATTGTTCATGTAAACCAGTCGTTCTCAAACCTCTCCTCAGGGACCCCCAGCCGTTCCAGGTATTTTATTTATTCTAGAGCTAACACACCTGAATCAACTTGTCAACTAATCATCAAGCCCTTGAATAGGTGAATCAGGTGAAAATTGAAATGTCTGGCGGTCCCTGAGGAGAGGTTGGAGAACCGCGGATGTAAACAATACCAAAGACAGACCACTTGCATGATCATAAAGCCATCATTTTGTTTAAGGCAGCAGCATTGAAAGATACTAGAATAAAAAAACATGGTGTGGAAGCAGGGAGTCAGAATCACAGTTGATATCAGAATCACATTGGCCATACCAGCCTCACAGTCTCTCAGTATAGAGCAAGCAGTCATGTGAAAGGAACAGAACATACTGTATGTAAACAACTCATCACAAATATTGTGTCATTTCAAATAGTTAGGACCTTTGTTAGGTCAAAACCGCAGCAATATCTGCGTTGACATTGCTTCTTCCTTTTGGTTTCCTTCGTCCTTGGTCGATTAGGTCAGGACAGGTGGAGAAGGACAGGGACTCAGGACAGGTGGAGGACACCGACTGGCCCAGGTTCAGTTCGTCCTCCCTCTCCTGGCGTCACCTGTCGAAGCAGCCTGCTGTGAAGGTGTGATGGGAGCCCAGGTAGCCTCCCCCGTAGGACAGGCCGAGACAGTGACGGGGCTCTGCAGCAAGGACCACTTGCATGGAGATGGGTCCCTGGAGGGGCAGGGAGGAGCCCAGTCCTGAGGTCAGGCTGGGGAAGGGGGGGAAGGCTCCCTGAGAAACCGAGCCTGAGAGGAGCCCTGTCTGGTGGGACTGGAGGTAGTCCCGAGACCCAACAGGGCCTAGAGCCTGGGACTCACCTAGCATGTGCATCTGGGAAACGGAAGTAGAGTGCTGGGTGAGGTGCTGCTGGTAGCTACCTGTCTGGAAGAGCAGCTGCTGGGAGCCAGAAGAGGGTTGTATCAGGGTGGAGCAGGAGACTGTGGAGGGCGAGGGATGGGCCTGGGGTTGGTGAGGGCTCTGGCCAGACGGAGAGTTGGACTTGGATTTGTTGGCCTGTTTCACATCGTTGTCATGGGCACTACAGGGAGGAAAAGAGTGCAAATCATTACTTGATGACCTTTAGCTGATGGACATAAACATCAATATACAGAGGAAATAACTAAGGGTCAATGGTATTGACAGTATGAAAAAGCTGTAGAATATTAACCTTGCATTAACCCACCACAACATGAAGGAAAAGTGCATACATGGGAAGAGCACAACACAAACACAAAATCTGCTGACTTTAGACATGGCAGACGATACATGAAGTCTAGGCAGATGGCCGTCAGCTTGGTTTGTGGCCAGATGAATGTGGGTGTGCAGCACGTTATGTAAAGCAGTATTACAGCAGCATCAGCTTTATGCACTGGGTGAGGTGGTCCCAGGAGTATCCGGTGAGCAGGCGGAGGACGGTGGTCCAGCTGGGGGTGATCTGGAGACAGATGCGGGACGCCGCAATGCAAGCTGCTGTCACCTGGGACGGCCGGAAGCCCAGGAAGGCATGGTCTGGGACACACAGACACAGATCATCAGTTACATTTACTCAACAACGGATGGCCCCACTAAAGAGGAAATCTGTCTTGCCCATTAAACCACCCACTGCTGTCACTATGAACTTCCACTCCTAATCTCCTCCTTACCTTGCAGTGAGACTTCCAGGAAGTAGTGTGTGTATTTGTCCATGAAGGCTCTGGTCTTGTTGAGGGAGGAGAGAGGCCAGCCGTTGTGCAGGTCTCCGTCCTGTACAGCAGCATGGAGGTAGTAGTCTATGAAGTGTGCTGGCGTGGGCATGCACAGGTTCCAGCCAAACGTCTCTAAGAGAAGCAGCTCCATCTTGACCAGATCCTTCTCTGTCAGTGACAGGTTCAGACTGCACATGAAGCCCAGAGAGTTGAGCTGCTCCAGCTTTGGCACACAGTCCTCCTTCTCCTCAAACTTACCTTATAGTGAGTGAAAAAAAATCGAACACATGTTATGGGTCGTGTGAGAAAATACTGAGTGTGCTCAAAAGACTGCTTATAGGTGTATAATTCATAACACACACACACACACACACACACACACACACACACACACACACACACACACACACACACACACACACACCTCCATCTTCCCTTTCACTGGTCACAGCTAAATCCTCATCATGCATATCCCCCTAGAGTCAGATGCTCTAACAATGCAGAAGCCCTGACCTCTGGAGACCAGTCCTGGGCACTCAGGGAGAGGCCCTTTCAACAGATCAGTGGAGGGTGTGTGTGTTTGAGGGGGCAAATAATTACCCCACTTTTCATTTTTTAAGTCATTCAACATTCATGCATATATTCACCCCAGCAACATTCACTGAAAAGGCCCAACATTACTTATTAACGCTTTTCTGTTTGCAAAATCATCCCCGCAGCCCTTCCTCTCTCAGAGAGGTGCAGGGGTAATCATTGTTCCACAACAGAAGGCAGAAACAGCCCAAAACAATGAGACCTCTCAATCTAAAACACAAATGTTGTCAATGTCCACGGCAACCCTGTCCACGGCAACCCTGTCCACGGCAACCCTGTCCACGGCAACCCTGTCCACGGCAACTGTTCTGTTAGTCAGGCCTACATCTAATCTCTAGAAGACATCTAATCTCTAGAAGACATCTAATCTCTAGAAGACATCTATTCTCTAGAAGACATCTAATCTCTAGAAGACATCTATTCTCTAGAAGACATCTAATCTCTAGAAGACATCTAATCTCTAGAAGACATCTATTCTCTAGAATACATCTAATCTCTAGAAGACATCTATCCTCTAGAAGACATCTATCCTCTAGAAGACATCTAATCTCTAGAAGACATCTAATCTCTAGAAGTCACCATTGTGATTGTTCTCTTCAACAACTTGAATTACTACGCAGGCCAGGGTTGTGGGTAACGCAGGCCAGGGTTGTGGGTAACGCAGGCCAGGGTTGTGGGTAACGAAGGACAGGGTTGTGGGTAACGCAGGGTTGTGGGTAACGCAGGCCAGGGTTGTGGGTAACGCAGGCCAGGGTTGTGGGTAACGCAGGCCAGGGTTGTGGGTAACGAAGGACAGGGTTGTGGGTAACGAAGGACAGGGTTGTGGGTAACGCAGGGTTGTGGGTAACGCAGGCCAGGGTTGTGGGTAACGCAGGCCAGGGTTGTGGGTAACGCAGGCCAGGGTTGTGGGTAACGAAGGACAGGGTTGTGGGTAACGAAGGACAGGGTTGTGGGTAACGCAGGCCAGGGTTGTGGGTAACGAAGGACAGGGTTGTGGGTAACGCAGGGCAGGGTTGTGGGTAACGCAGGCCAGGGTTGTGGGTAACGCAGGCCAGGGTTGTGGGTAACGCAGGCCAGGGTTGTGGGTAACGCAGGCCAGGGTTGTGGGTAACGCAGGCCAGGGTTGTGGGTAACGCAGGCCAGGGTTGTGGGTAACGCAGGCCAGGGTTGTGGGTAACGAAGGACAGGGTTGTGGGTAACGCAGGGCAGGGTTGTGGGTAACGCAGGCCAGGGTTGTGGGTAACGCAGGCCAGGGTTGTGGGTAACGCAGGCCAGGGTTGTGGGTAACGCAGGGTTGTGGGTAACGCAGGCCAGGGTTGTGGGTAACGAAGGACAGGGTTGTGGGTAACGCAGGCCAGGGTTGTGGGTAACGCAGGGTTGTGGGTAACGCAGGCCAGGGTTGTGGGTAACGAAGGACAGGGTTGTGGGTAACGCAGGGTTGTGGGTAACGCAGGGTTGTGGGTAACGCAGGCCAGGGTTGTGGGTAACGCAGGCCAGGGTTGTGGGTAACGCAGGCCAGGGTTGTGGGTAACGCAGGCCAGGGTTGTGGGTAACGCAGGCCAGGGTTGTGGGTAACGCAGGGCAGGGTTGTGGGTAACGCAGGGTTGTGGGTAACGCAGGGTTGTGGGTAACGCAGGGTTGTGGGTAACGCAGGGTTGTGGGTAACGCAGGGTTGTGGGTAACGCAGGCCAGGGTTGTGGGTAACGCAGGCCAGGGTTGTGGGTAACGCAGGCCAGGGTTGTGGGTAACGCAGGCCAGGGTTGTGGGTAACGCAGGCCAGGGTTGTGGGTAACGCAGGCCAGGGTTGTGGGTAACGCAGGCCAGGGTTGTGGGTAACGCAGGCCAGGGTTGTGGGTAACGCAGGCCAGGGTTGTGGGTAACGCAGGCCAGGGTTGTGGGTAACGCAGGCCAGGGTTGTGGGTAACGCAGTTCTACTGGTTTTTACATGTGATAAGTTCCCTTGGTGACTGACAGAGGTCTGGGGGAGGCCGAGGCTCTTATACACACAGCTCACACTAAACACAGCGCCTCAGACAAACCACGCAGTCACAGGCTGCTCCACGATCCCCACTTTACTTTTTCACATCAATTATAATTCAAAAACATATATACACGTGTAGTTGAAAATGCCGCTTTCTGTACAAGAGCAAACAACCTACATCTGTCCTTGTAAAGGAAGGATCTTATAACTGAAGTACTTGTCACTATGAGATTACATGTTCTAGAGGGTAGTCTTACTGCTGCTCCGTCTTTACCGGATCGACTGTTGCTGTTTGCTTACTGGCTAGGAGGAGACAGGAGAGGGCGATGACGTAGAGTTGGCGGACTGCCACATCGTAGTGGTCCATAAACAAGTCCAGGAGGTAGACGGCCAGGTGGCGAGCCGCTGGGCACAGCTGGTAGCGGTTACTGAGGACAGCCAGCAGGTCAGAAAAGTAACGCCGCATCCTGATCTGAGGAGAGTGGGCCTTGTATGTAGGCAACTTCAGCTCCTGAGGAGAGGAGACAAGGAGAGGAGACAAGACAAATGTGTGGCACTAAGGATATTGCACAGTTGAATTGGGTATACAGAAAACAAACAGCACTGTGTCAGGAGGCATGTAACCTACAAGCTCTCACAGTCTCACGTCAGAATTAGACATTCGTCCATGTTTCTCAAACGTCAAATTTCGAAGTTGTTTCAAACATCAAATTCACGAAATGTTTAAGGTTAGACATCAACTCCACATTGTTAAGGTTACGTTTAGGCATTAAATCTGAACAGTTAAGGCAAAGGTTTGGGATAGGCTTGATAGGCTTAAAACAAAAAATATAAAAAACAACCTTCACTGGATTCAAACATGCAACCTTTGGAATCAGAAGCAGATGCTTATGCCCATCCATCATCCCTTTCCACAAAGCCCTGGCAAAACCAAAACCTGCTGGAAGGTAACAGAGCTCACTGTAGTCCCTAGTGGCCGGTTTCCACCTCATCTCCCGACGTCCCCAGACATGGACGGACGTCGACTTCTGACTTGTATCACAGGTGACCTTGCCGATGTAAGAGCATGTGCCAAAGCTCCACTTCAAAATCTGAAGAACTGACAAGAAATTGCAACACATTCTGGACCATGGGCCTAAAAGATTACTCAATATATTATGAATTAGTTTTATATTTTTTAGAACTAAGCGACTTGTTTCTCCCATGCCTTCCAGACCCGTCGCCAGCTATAAAAGCTTATTCTTCACATAAATTGTTAACATTAATGTTGGAGGGAAATTAAATATTAAAATAACCCACTAACCTGCATTAAATATGTTACGGATCATTTAAAAAATATGCATCCCACAGACGTGTGAACAACCTATCCTATTTCAGACCTGGAAACATTGACATACCTATCTCTATTTAATTCTGTGTCTGGCAAGGTCACTGTTGCTAGGCAAAGGAAGACACAGAGGATCCAAATCCACCTCTTCAATATATCTCCCATCTATACGTAGCTCATATTCAAGGAGTCTGCTGTGGGAACCAGGGAGTCTCCCATGGTTGTGCAAGCCCAGCCAGCCAGGCCACATGTCTCACAGCCATCTGTCTCCCTGGGGGTGAGGGGCTTGGGTCTGACCCTCTGAACACAGCCTTTTGTAGAGCACGGCTTTCATTTAGGGAACTCTACAGCTGCTTCTTGATCAGCTGAAGGCATGGTCTTGATATTCTGCAACACGTAGTTCCAATTGAGTCAACATTCTCCTGTCTTCTAGGGTGGGGCGATACTTGGGGAGACCTCTTCTACGATATGCCAATTCAAATATCGAGATATCCGATATAAATTGTTTTGCACCATTAATGACTAGATAATTCTAGACTGTGACATTTGTCATCTTATTTACGATATTATAGTCACATTCTCATGAAATAATCTTAGTATGTAATATTAGTTCTGATATTTCTTCATTTTTATTTTGGGGGATTTGTGTGTATTGTTAGGTATTACTGCACTGTTGGAGCTAGAAACATAAGCATTTCGCTGCACCTGCGATGTTCACGCTACCAATACAATTTGATTTGTATGCCGAAGAAATAAGGCTTAATTAACACATTTTGACCTCTTTTTCAACACATTGACACATCCTAACTGATAAAACTGTACTGTTTTTAATCGTAAAAATAAAATAAAGTTATTTGTCACATGCGCCGAATACAACAGGTAGACCTTACCGTGAAACGCTGAATACAACAGGTAGACCTTACCGTGAAACGCTGAATACAACAGGTAGACCTTACCGTGAAACGCTGAATACAACAGGTAGACCTTACCGTGAAACGCTGAATACAACAGGTAGACCTTACCGTGAAACGCTGAATACAACAGGTGGACCTTACCGTGAAACGCTGAATACAACAGGTAGACCTTACCGTGAAACGCTGAATACAACAGGTAGACCTTACCGTGAAACGCTGAATACAACAGGTAGACCTTACCGTGAAACGCTGAATACAACAGGTAGACCTTACCGTGAAACGCTTACTTACAAGCCCTTAACAACACAGTTAAGAAAAATATGTACTAAATAAACGAAAGTAAAAAAAATAAGATCAACAATAAAAGAACAATCATGGAGTAAAGTTCTGCACATCACAATATTAAGGGGGATACCTAGTCAGTTGTACAACTGAATGAAAGGGGGATACCTAGTCAGTTGTCCAACTGAATGAAAGGGGGGATACCTAGTCAGTTGTACAACTGAATGAAAGGGGGATACCTAGTCAGTCGTACAACTGAATGAAAGGGGGATACCTAGTCAGTTGTCCAACTGAATGAAAGGGGGGATACCTAGTCAGTTGTACAACTGAATGAAAGGGGGATACCTAGTCAGTTGTACAACTGAATGAAAGGGGGGATACCTAGTCAGTTGTACAACTGAATGAAAGGGGGGATACCTAGTCAGTTGTACAACTGAATAAAAGGGGGATACCTAGTCAGTTGTACAACTGAATAAAAGGGGGATACCTAGTCAGTTGTACAACTGAATAAAAGGGGGATACCTAGTCAGTTGTCCAACTGAATAAAAGGGGGATACCTAGTCAGTTGTCCAACTGAATGAAAGGGGGATACCTAGTCAGTTGTCCAACTGAATGAAAGGGGGATACCTAGTCAGTTGTCCAACTGAATGAAAGGGGGGATACCTAGTCAGTTGTCCAACTGAATGAAAGGGGGGATACCTAGTCAGTTGTCCAACTGAATGAAAGGGGGGATACCTAGTCAGTTGTCCAACTGAATGAAAGGGGGGATACCTAGTCAGTTGTCCAACTGAATGAAAGGGGGATACCTAGTCAGTTGTCCAACTGAATGAAAGGGGGATACCTAGTCAGTTGTACAACTGAATGAAAGGGGGATACCTAGTCAGTTGTCCAACTGAATGAAAGGGGGATACCTAGTCAGTTGTCCAACTGAATGAAAGGGGGATACCTGGTCAGTTGTACAACTGAATGAAAGGGCGATACCTGGTCAGTTGTCCAACTGAATGAAAGGGCGATACCTAGTCAGTTGTCCAACTGAATGAAAGGGGGGATACCTAGTCAGTTGTCCAACTGAATGAAAGGGGGGATACCTAGTCAGTTGTCCAACTGAATGAAAGGGGGGATACCTAGTCAGTTGTCCAACTGAATGAAAGGGGGGATACCTAGTCAGTTGTCCAACTGAATGAAAGGGGGGATACCTAGTCAGTTGTCCAACTGAATGAAAGGGGGATACCTAGTCAGTTGTCCAACTGAATGAAAGGGGGATACCTAGTCAGTTGTCCAACTGAATGAAAGGGGGATACCTAGTCAGTTGTCCAACTGAATGAAAGGGGGATACCTAGTCAGTTGTCCAACTGAATGAAAGGGGGATACCTAGTCAGTTGTCCAACTGAATGAAAGGGGGATACCTAGTCAGTTGTCCAACTGAATGAAAGGGGGATACCTAGTCAGTTGTCCAACTGAATGAAAGGGGGATACCTAGTCAGTTGTCCAACTGAATGAAAGGGGGATACCTAGTCAGTTGTCCAACTGAATGAAAGGGGGATACCTAGTCAGTTGTACAACTGAATGAAAGGGGGATACCTAGTCAGTTGTACAACTGAATGAAAGGGGGATACCTAGTCAGTTGTCCAACTGAATGAAAGGGGGATACCTAGTCAGTTGTCCAACTGAATGAAAGGGGGATACCTAGTCAGTTGTCCAACTGAATGAAAGGGGGATACCTAGTCAGTTGTCCAACTGAATGAAAGGGGGATACCTAGTCAGTTGTCCAACTGAATGAAAGGGGGATACCTAGTCAGTTGTCCAACTGAATGAAAGGGGGATACCTAGTCAGTTGTCCAACTGAATGAAAGGGGGATACCTAGTCAGTTGTCCAACTGAATGAAAGGGGGATACCTAGTCAGTTGTCCAACTGAATGAAAGGGGGATACCTAGTCAGTTGTCCAACTGAATGAAAGGGGGATACCTAGTCAGTTGTCCAACTGAATGAAAGGGGGATACCTAGTCAGTTGTCCAACTGAATGAAAGGGGATACCTAGTCAGTTGTCCAACTGAATGAAAGGGGGATACCTAGTCAGTTGTCCAACTGAATGAAAGGGGGATACCTAGTCAGTTGTACAACTGAATGAAAGGGGGATACCTAGTCAGTTGTCCAACTGAATGAAAGGGGGGATACCTAGTCAGTTGTCCAACTGAATGAAAGGGGGGATACCTAGTCAGTTGTCCAACTGAATGAAAGGGGGATACCTAGTCAGTTGTCCAACTGAATGAAAGGGGGATACCTAGTCAGTTGTCCAACTGAATGAAAGGGGGATACCTAGTCAGTTGTCCAACTGAATGAAAGGGGGATACCTAGTCAGTTGTCCAACTGAATGAAAGGGGGATACCTAGTCAGTTGTCCAACTGAATGAAAGGGGGATACCTAGTCAGTTGTCCAACTGAATGAAAGGGGGATACCTAGTCAGTTGTCCAACTGAATGAAAGGGGGATACCTAGTCAGTTGTCCAACTGAATGAAAGGGGGATACCTAGTCAGTTGTCCAACTGAATGAAAGGGGGATACCTAGTCAGTTGTCCAACTGAATGAAAGGGGGATACCTAGTCAGTTGTACAACTGAATGAAAGGGGGATACCTAGTCAGTTGTACAACTGAATGAAAGGGGGATACCTAGTCAGTTGTACAACTGAATGAAAGGGGGATACCTAGTCAGTTGTACAACTGAATGAAAGGGGGATACCTAGTCAGTTGTCCAACTGAATGAAAGGGGGGATACCTAGTCAGTTGTCCAACTGAATGAAAGGGGGATACCTAGTCAGTTGTCCAACTGAATGAAAGGGGGATACCTAGTCAGTTGTCCAACTGAATGAAAGGGGGATACCTAGTCAGTTGTCCAACTGAATGAAAGGGGGATACCTAGTCAGTTGTCCAACTGAATGAAAGGGGGATACCTAGTCAGTTGTACAACTGAATGAAAGGGGGATACCTAGTCAGTTGTACAACTGAATGAAAGGGGGATACCTAGTCAGTTGTCCAACTGAATGAAAGGGGGGATACCTAGTCAGTTGTCCAACTGAATGAAAGGGGGGATACCTAGTCAGTTGTACAACTGAATGAAAGGGGGAGACCTAGTCAGTTGTACAACTGAATGAAAGGGGGAGACCTAGTCAGTCGTCCAACTGAATGAAAGGGGGAGACCTAGTCAGTCGTCCAACTGAATGAAAGGGGGATACCTAGTCAGTCGTCCAACTGAATGAAAGGGGGAGACCTAGTCAGTCGTCCAACTGAATGAAAGGGGGAGACCTAGTCAGTCGTCCAACTGAATGAAAGGGGGATACCTAGTCAGTCGTCCAACTGAATGAAAGGGGGATACCTAGTCAGTCGTCCAACTGAATGAAAGGGGGATACCTAGTCAGTCGTCCAACTGAATGAAAGGGGGATACCTAGTCAGTCGTCCAACTGAATGAAAGGGGGATACCTAGTCAGTCGTCCAACTGAATGAAAGGGGGATACCTAGTCAGTCGTCCAACTGAATGAAAGGGGGATACCTAGTCAGTCGTCCAACTGAATGAAAGGGGGATACCTAGTCAGTCGTACAACTGAATGAAAGGGGGATACCTAGTCAGTCGTACAACTGAATGAAAGGGGGATACCTAGTCAGTCGTACAACTGAATGAAAGGGGGATACCTAGTCAGTCGTCCAACTGAATGAAAGGGGGATACCTAGTCAGTCGTACAACTGAATGAAAGGGGGATACCTAGTCAGTCGTACAACTGAATGAAAGGGGGATACCTAGTCAGTCGTACAACTGAATGAAAGGGGGATACCTAGTCAGTCGTACAACTGAATGAAAGGGGGATACCTAGTCAGTCGTACAACTGAATGAAAGGGGGATACCTAGTCAGTCGTACAACTGAATGAAAGGGGGATACCTAGTCAGTCGTACAACTGAATGAAAGGGGGATACCTAGTCAGTCGTACAACTGAATGAAAGGGGGATACCTAGTCAGTCGTACAACTGAATGAAAGGGGGATACCTAGTCAGTCGTACAACTGAATGAAAGGGGGATACCTAGTCAGTCGTACAACTGAATGAAAGGGGGATACCTAGTCAGTCGTACAACTGAATGAAAGGGGGATACCTAGTCAGTCGTACAACTGAATGAAAGGGGGATACCTAGTCAGTCGTACAACTGAATGAAAGGGGGATACCTAGTCAGTCGTACAACTGAATGAAAGGGGGATACCTAGTCAGTCGTACAACTGAATGAAAGGGGGATACCTAGTCAGTCGTACAACTGAATGAAAGGGGGATACCTAGTCAGTCGTACAACTGAATGAAAGGGGGATACCTAGTCAGTCGTACAACTGAATGAAAGGGGGATACCTAGTCAGTCGTACAACTGAATGAAAGGGGGATACCTAGTCAGTCGTACAACTGAATGAAAGGGGGATACCTAGTCAGTCGTACAACTGAATGAAATGAAAGGGGGATACCTAGTCAGTCGTACAACTGAATGAAAGGGGGATACCTAGTCAGTCGTACAACTGAATGAAAGGGGGATACCTAGTCAGTCGTACAACTGAATGAAAGGGGGATACCTAGTCAGTCGTACAACTGAATGAAAGGGGGATACCTAGTCAGTCGTACAACTGAATGAAAGGGGGATACCTAGTCAGTCGTACAACTGAATGAAAGGGGGATACCTAGTCAGTCGTACAACTGAATGAAAGGGGGATACCTAGTCAGTCGTACAACTGAATGAAAGGGGGATACCTAGTCAGTCGTACAACTGAATGAAAGGGGGATACCTAGTCAGTCGTACAACTGAATGAAAGGGGGATACCTAGTCAGTTGTCCAACTGAATGAAAGGGGGATACCTAGTCAGTTGTCCAACTGAATAAAAGGGGGATACCTAGTCAGTTGTCCAACTGAATAAAAGGGGGATACCTAGTCAGTTGTCCAACTGAATAAAAGGGGGATACCTAGTCAGTTGTCCAACTGAATAAAAGGGGGATACCTAGTCAGTTGTCCAACTGAATAAAAGGGGGATACCTAGTCAGTTGTCCAACTGAATGAAAGGGGGATACCTAGTCAGTTGTCCAACTGAATGAAAGGGGGGATACCTAGTCAGTTGTCCAACTGAATGAAAGGGGGGATACCTAGTCAGTTGTCCAACTGAATGAAAGGGGGGATACCTAGTCAGTTGTCCAACTGAATGAAAGGGGGATACCTAGTCAGTTGTCCAACTGAATGAAAGGGGGATACCTAGTCAGTTGTCCAACTGAATGAAAGGGGGATACCTAGTCAGTTGTCCAACTGAATGAAAGGGGGATACCTAGTCAGTTGTCCAACTGAATGAAAGGGGGATACCTGGTCAGTTGTCCAACTGAATGAAAGGGGGATACCTGGTCAGTTGTACAACTGAATGAAAGGGGGATACCTAGTCAGTTGTACAACTGAATGAAAGGGCGATACCTAGTCAGTTGTCCAACTGAATGAAAGGGGGATACCTAGTCAGTTGTCCAACTGAATGAAAGGGGGAGACCTAGTCAGTTGTCCAACTGAATGAAAGGGGGAGACCTAGTCAGTTGTCCAACTGAATGAAAGGGGGAGACCTAGTCAGTTGTCCAACTGAATGAAAGGGGGAGACCTAGTCAGTTGTCCAACTGAATGAAAGGGGGATACCTAGTCAGTTGTCCAACTGAATGAAAGGGGGATACCTAGTCAGTTGTCCAACTGAATGAAAGGGGGATACCTAGTCAGTCGTCCAACTGAATGAAAGGGGGATACCTAGTCAGTCGTCCAACTGAATGAAAGGGGGATACCTAGTCAGTCGTCCAACTGAATGAAAGGGGGATACCTAGTCAGTCGTCCAACTGAATGAAAGGGGGATACCTAGTCAGTCGTCCAACTGAATGAAAGGGGGAGACCTAGTCAGTCGTCCAACTGAATGAAAGGGGGAGACCTAGTCAGTCGTCCAACTGAATGAAAGGGGGAGACCTAGTCAGTCGTCCAACTGAATGAAAGGGGGAGACCTAGTCAGTCGTCCAACTGAATGAAAGGGGGAGACCTAGTCAGTCGTCCAACTGAATGAAAGGGGGATACCTAGTCAGTCGTCCAACTGAATGAAAGGGGGAGACCTAGTCAGTCGTCCAACTGAATGAAAGGGGGAGACCTAGTCAGTCGTCCAACTGAATGAAAGGGGGAGACCTAGTCAGTCGTCCAACTGAATGAAAGGGGGAGACCTAGTCAGTCGTCCAACTGAATGAAAGGGGGAGACCTAGTCAGTCGTCCAACTGAATGAAAGGGGGAGACCTAGTCAGTCGTCCAACTGAATGAAAGGGGGAGACCTAGTCAGTCGTCCAACTGAATGAAAGGGGGAGACCTAGTCAGTCGTCCAACTGAATGAAAGGGGGAGACCTAGTCAGTCGTCCAACTGAATGAAAGGGGGAGACCTAGTCAGTCGTCCAACTGAATGAAAGGGGGATACCTAGTCAGTCGTCCAACTGAATGAAAGGGGGATACCTAGTCAGTCGTCCAACTGAATGAAAGGGGGATACCTAGTCAGTCGTCCAACTGAATGAAAGGGGGATACCTAGTCAGTCGTCCAACTGAATGAAAGGGGGATACCTAGTCAGTCGTCCAACTGAATGAAAGGGGGATACCTAGTCAGTCGTCCAACTGAATGAAAGGGGGATACCTAGTCAGTCGTCCAACTGAATGAAAGGGGGATACCTAGTCAGTCGTCCAACTGAATGAAAGGGGGATACCTAGTCAGTCGTCCAACTGAATGAAAGGGGGATACCTAGTCAGTCGTCCAACTGAATGAAAGGGGGATACCTAGTCAGTCGTCCAACTGAATGAAAGGGGGATACCTAGTCAGTCGTCCAACTGAATGAAAGGGGGATACCTAGTCAGTCGTCCAACTGAATGAAAGGGGGATACCTAGTCAGTCGTCCAACTGAATGAAAGGGGGATACCTAGTCAGTCGTCCAACTGAATGAAAGGGGGATACCTAGTCAGTCGTCCAACTGAATGAAAGGGGGATACCTAGTCAGTCGTCCAACTGAATGAAAGGGGGATACCTAGTCAGTCGTCCAACTGAATGAAAGGGGGATACCTAGTCAGTCGTCCAACTGAATGAAAGGGGGATACCTAGTCAGTCGTCCAACTGAATGAAAGGGGGATACCTAGTCAGTCGTACAACTGAATGAAAGGGGGATACCTAGTCAGTCGTACAACTGAATGAAAGGGGGATACCTAGTCAGTCGTACAACTGAATGAAAGGGGGATACCTAGTCAGTCGTACAACTGAATGAAAGGGGGATACCTAGTCAGTCGTACAACTGAATGAAAGGGGGATACCTAGTCAGTCGTACAACTGAATGAAAGGGGGATACCTAGTCAGTCGTACAACTGAATGAAAGGGGGATACCTAGTCAGTCGTACAACTGAATGAAAGGGGGATACCTAGTCAGTCGTACAACTGAATGAAAGGGGGATACCTAGTCAGTCGTACAACTGAATGAAAGGGGGATACCTAGTCAGTCGTACAACTGAATGAAAGGGGGATACCTAGTCAGTCGTACAACTGAATGAAAGGGGGATACCTAGTCAGTCGTACAACTGAATGAAAGGGGGATACCTAGTCAGTCGTACAACTGAATGAAAGGGGGATACCTAGTCAGTCGTACAACTGAATGAAAGGGGGATACCTAGTCAGTCGTACAACTGAATGAAAGGGGGATACCTAGTCAGTCGTACAACTGAATGAAAGGGGGATACCTAGTCAGTCGTACAACTGAATGAAAGGGGGATACCTAGTCAGTCGTCCAACTGAATGAAAGGGGGATACCTAGTCAGTTGTCCAACTGAATGAAAGGGGGGATACCTAGTCAGTTGTCCAACTGAATGAAAGGGGGGATACCTAGTCAGTTGTCCAACTGAATGAAAGGGGGGATACCTAGTCAGTTGTCCAACTGAATGAAAGGGGGGATACCTAGTCAGTTGTCCAACTGAAAATTAAAGGGGGATACCTAGTCAGTTGTCCAACTGAATGAAAGGGGGATACCTAGTCAGTTGTCCAACTGAATGAAAGGGGGATACCTAGTCAGTTGTCCAACTGAATGAAAGGGCGATACCTAGTCAGTTGTCCAACTGAATGAAAGGGGGATACCTAGTCAGTTGTCCAACTGAATGAAAGGGGGATACCTAGTCAGTTGTCCAACTGAATGAAAGGGGGATACCTAGTCAGTTGTCCAACTGAATGAAAGGGGGATACCTAGTCAGTTGTCCAACTGAATGAAAGGGGGATACCTAGTCAGTCGTCCAACTGAATGAAAGGGGGATACCTAGTCAGTCGTCCAACTGAATGAAAGGGGGGATACCTAGTCAGTCGTCCAACTGAATGAAAGGGGGATACCTAGTCAGTCGTCCAACTGAATGAAAGGGGGATACCTAGTCAGTCGTCCAACTGAATGAAAGGGGGATACCTAGTCAGTCGTCCAACTGAATGAAAGGGGGATACCTAGTCAGTCGTCCAACTGAATGAAAGGGGGATACCTAGTCAGTCGTCCAACTGAACGAAAGGGGGATACCTAGTCAGTCGTCCAACTGAACGAAAGGGGGATACCTAGTCAGTTGTCCAACTGAACGAAAGGGGGATACCTAGTCAGTTGTCCAACTGAACGAAAGGGGGATACCTAGTCAGTTGTCCAACTGAATGAAAGGGGATACCTAGTCAGTTGTCCAACTGAATGAAAGGGGGATACCTAGTCAGTTGTCCAACTGAATGAAAGGGGGATACCTAGTCAGTTGTCCAACTGAATGAAAGGGGGATACCTAGTCAGTTGTCCAACTGAATGAAAGGGGGATACCTAGTCAGTTGTCCAACTGAATGAAAGGGGGATACCTAGTCAGTTGTCCAACTGAATGAAAGGGGGATACCTAGTCAGTTGTCCAACTGAATGAAAGGGGGATACCTAGTCAGTTGTCCAACTGAATGAAAGGGGGATACCTAGTCAGTTGTCCAACTGAATGAAAGGGGGATACCTAGTCAGTTGTCCAACTGAATGAAAGGGGGATACCTAGTCAGTTGTCCAACTGAATGAAAGGGGGATACCTAGTCAGTTGTCCAACTGAATGAAAGGGGGATACCTAGTCAGTTGTCCAACTGAATGAAAGGGGGATACCTAGTCAGTTGTCCAACTGAATGAAAGGGGGATACCTAGTCAGTTGTCCAACTGAATGAAAGGGGGGATACCTAGTCAGTTGTCCAACTGAATGAAAGGGGGGATACCTAGTCAGTTGTCCAACTGAATGAAAGGGGGGATACCTAGTCAGTTGTCCAACTGAATGAAAGGGGGGATACCTAGTCAGTTGTCCAACTGAATGAAAGGGGGGATACCTAGTCAGTTGTCCAACTGAATGAAAGGGGGGATACCTAGTCAGTTGTCCAACTGAATGAAAGGGGGGATACCTAGTCAGTTGTCCAACTGAATGAAAGGGGGGATACCTAGTCAGTTGTCCAACTGAATGAAAGGGGGGATACCTAGTCAGTTGTCCAACTGAATGAAAGGGGGGATACCTAGTCAGTTGTCCAACTGAATGAAAGGGGGGATACCTAGTCAGTTGTCCAACTGAATGAAAGGGGGGATACCTAGTCAGTTGTCCAACTGAATGAAAGGGGGGATACCTAGTCAGTTGTCCAACTGAATGAAAGGGGGGATACCTAGTCAGTTGTCCAACTGAATGAAAGGGGGGATACCTAGTCAGTTGTCCAACTGAATGAAAGGGGGGATACCTAGTCAGTTGTCCAACTGAATGAAAGGGGGGATACCTAGTCAGTTGTCCAACTGAATGAAAGGGGGGATACCTAGTCAGTTGTCCAACTGAATGAAAGGGGGGATACCTAGTCAGTTGTCCAACTGAATGAAAGGGGGATACCTAGTCAGTTGTCCAACTGAATGAAAGGGGGGATACCTAGTCAGTTGTCCAACTGAATGAAAGGGGGGATACCTAGTCAGTTGTCCAACTGAATGAAAGGGGGGATACCTAGTCAGTTGTCCAACTGAATGAAAGGGGGGATACCTAGTCAGTTGTCCAACTGAATGAAAGGGGGGATACCTAGTCAGTTGTCCAACTGAATGAAAGGGGGGATACCTAGTCAGTTGTCCAACTGAATGAAAGGGGGGATACCTAGTCAGTTGTCCAACTGAATGAAAGGGGGGATACCTAGTCAGTTGTCCAACTGAATGAAAGGGGGATACCTAGTCAGTTGTCCAACTGAATGAAAGGGGGATACCTAGTCAGTTGTCCAACTGAATGAAAGGGGGATACCTAGTCAGTTGTCCAACTGAATGAAAGGGGGATACCTAGTCAGTTGTCCAACTGAATGAAAGGGGGATACCTAGTCAGTTGTCCAACTGAATGAAAGGGGGACACCTAGTCAGTTGTCCAACTGAATGAAAGGGGGATACCTAGTCAGTTGTCCAACTGAATGAAAGGGGGATACCTAGTCAGTTGTCCAACTGAATGAAAGGGGGATACCTAGTCAGTTGTCCAACTGAATGAAAGGGGGATACCTAGTCAGTTGTACAACTGAATGAAAGGGGGATACCTAGTCAGTTGTACAACTGAATGAAAGGGGGATACCTAGTCAGTTGTACAACTGAATGAAAGGGGGATACCTAGTCAGTTGTCCAACTGAATGAAAGGGGGATACCTAGTCAGTTGTCCAACTGAATGAAAGGGGGATACCTAGTCAGTTGTACAACTGAATGAAAGGGGGATACCTAGTCAGTTGTACAACTGAATGAAAGGGGGATACCTAGTCAGTTGTACAACTGAATGAAAGGGGGATACCTAGTCAGTCGTACAACTGAATGAAAGGGGGATACCTAGTCAGTCGTACAACTGAATGAAAGGGGGATACCAAGTCGGCTGTCCAACTGAATGAAAGGGGGATACCTGGTCAGTTGTCCAACTGAATGAAAGGGGGATACCTGGTCAGTTGTCCAACTGAATGAAAGGGGGGATACCTGGTCAGTTGTCCAACTGAATGAAAGGGGGGATACCTGGTCAGTTGTCCACCTGAATGAAAGCAGGATACCTAGTCAGTTGTCCAACTGAATGAAAGGGCGATACCTAGTCAGTTGTACAACTGAATGAAAGGGGGATACCTAGTCAGTTGTCCAACTGAATGAAAGGGGGATACCTAGTCAGTCGTACAACTGAATGAAAGGGGGATACCTAGTCGGCTGTCCAACTGAATGAAAGGGGGATACCTGGTCAGTTGTCCAACTGAATGAAAGGGGGATACCTGGTCAGTTGTCCAACTGAATGAAAGGGGGGATACCTGGTCAGTTGTCCAACTGAATGAAAGGGGGGATACCTGGTCAGTTGTCCACCTGAATGAAAGCAGGATACCTAGTCAGTTGTCCAACTGAATGAAAGGGCGATACCTAGTCAGTTGTACAACTGAATGAAAGGGGGATACCTAGTCAGTTGTCCAACTGAATGAAAGGGGGATACCTGGTCAGTTGTCCAACTGAATGAAAGGGGGATACCTGGTCAGTTGTCCACCTGAATGAAAGCAGGATACCTAGTCAGTTGTCCAACTGAATGAAAGGGCGATACCTAGTCAGTTGTACAACTGAATGAAAGGGGGATACCTAGTCGGCTGTCCAACTGAATGAAAGGGGGATACCTGGTCAGTTGTCCAACTGAATGAAAGGGGGATACCTGGTCAGTTGTCCAACTGAATGAAAGGGGGGATACCTGGTCAGTTGTCCAACTGAATGAAAGGGGGGATACCTGGTCAGTTGTCCACCTGAATGAAAGCAGGATACCTAGTCAGTTGTCCAACTGAATGAAAGGGCGATACCTAGTCAGTTGTACAACTGAATGAAAGGGGGATACCTAGTCGGCTGTCCAACTGAATGAAAGGGGGATACCTGGTCAGTTGTCCAACTGACTGAAAGGGGGATACCTGGTCAGTTGTCCAACTGAATGAAAGGGGGGATACCTGGTCAGTTGTCCAACTGAATGAAAGGGGGGATACCTGGTCAGTTGTCCACCTGAATGAAAGCAGGATACCTAGTCAGTTGTCCAACTGAATGAAAGGGCGATACCTAGTCAGTTGTACAACTGAATGAAAGGGGGATACCTAGTCAGTTGTCCAACTGAATGAAAGGGGGATACCTGGTCAGTTGTCCAACTGAATGAAAGGGGGATACCTAGTCAGCTGTACAACTGAATGTATTCAACTGAAATGTGTCTTCTGTATTTAACCCAACCCCTCTGAATCAGAGTGGTGCGGGGGGCTGCCTTAAATTGACATTCATGTCATATATCGTCTTGCACTTCACAATATATCGTCAGTGTCAAATATTACGATATTGGATTTGTCGTAATATCGGCACAAACCTATTCTGAAACGCAGTTGAAATTGGGTCAACATTCTCCTGTGCAGGATTCTCAGTATTTAATTTTCTCCAGGGCAGTGGGTGATATGACTTTGAAAGATTCTGAAGGGTTTGATGACATCACACTTACAGGAAATTCTTGTCAAATTGTGAAATGGAATGTATTAATGAATTGGTCATTCAAAAGCACTAATATTATTGTTCCACTTTCAATGTCAATTGTTTTACTTCAACCTTGTGAACTGCATTATCGTGAAAATGCAATTAGCGATGCAGCAACAAACTAGGCCTACAACCCGGCAGCAGCAAACGGTGTCTTTTTATACAGAGAAGCGCTATTAACACATTCAACAGGCTTTGGTGAGCACGGAGGACACAGGTAGAGAGGCCTCCATAGCCATTTCCCATAGTCTGTGGGAAAGAATGGTTTGTGCAATTTATCATACAGTAACCCTGCAGATGCATCAAAGCTCTCATGAAAAACCATCCTTGTGAAAAAAGCACCAAGATTTAGCTCTAATGCAACCATTTGCTAAAATATTTATTCCATGAAGCCTGTCAAATTCTATTTCTGAATAGCTGCTGATAAAAATCAGATCTTGCCAGTAGTTGCCAGCTTGTAAATGGTTTTAAACTAGAACGAGGGCGGTGCGAGTGTAAACATCAAAGCTCTGGAGATTGCATTCCTTCACGATGACCAAGTAATGTCAGTATAAAGTTACACATCACTTCAGACCCATTATCTGTCGTTGCACTTCAGCCCCCTTATCTGGCTACTGGGTAACAGGCAGGACAAGAGGAACTTCAGAACTAACCAGGGGCGCAACTTTGGTTTTAGAAGTTTGGGGGGGGGGGGACATCATTATTTCTAATCCAGTCAGATAAACACTCCAAACAGCCTATCCGATGCTCGGAGTCGTCCGCATGGTCCTAAAGCACCCCGCTGCCATCATTTTGTATCACATTACAAAAATGCAATTTCAGTATGTGGACGTCCCCAGTGAAAGATGCGCCCCTGGATCTAACAATGTTGAGTCTTTGGCAAGAGAGCAAGATCCTAAATTAGCATAAAAGCAAATGCTCCACATACAGCCAAAAAAGGCTTCCACTTAGCAGCTCCTACAGGAAGTGGGCATGATATACAGCCGTGCCATAAACAGGAGACAAACACAAACAGCCACAACAGAGCCAACAGGCTGAGTAGAGTCGTCAGGTCCTCAGTGCTCAACACAGACAATTACAGTCTGCCCTGAATGAACCCCCCTCCACCCATTAACCCACTTCACAGATCTTCTCTCAGCTCAGTTGGCTGCATCAGCTCATTTGGACAGCATTTGCACACAATAGCGCGGCCAATTTGACTAATTACAATTTAAGATGACTGATCAATACATCTCTATTTGAAGCCGTCTTCGGGTTTTGTTATTGTTCACAACCATTAAGTGTCAATCCCTGATAGGTCGTGGAAATCCTGAACTACAAAATATAATGATACAACGGGTCAGATAAATGCAATCTCTTGGTCTTAGTGACACTTAGTGGCTGATATTTTTTGTCAGATCTGATGTGAAAAGATCTGGGACGCCTGTCTAAACACAGCCAATTGTAGGCAAGGCTGTGGTAGAGGTTCTGCTAACCAGACAGGGAAACTACATCAAGCGTTACGGTTTAGGCCCAAGCTTCAGAGGGGCACGTGACATTTCACACCTCAGCACCAAAGACAGTAAGTAGTAACAGGAATAGATTAACTCACTACTGGCAAATAAAATACACACACGTCATTTTCTGATGGTATTTGTGAAATTCAACTAAGCACCATGTTTTCTGTGGATAAAAACCATTAGAGAATCAGAATGAGACATTCACCTTTATTCGTAGAGACTGGTGGATGTCTGCAGCGAGCTGGCACGTCCACCACTGCTCCTCCCGCTCCATCTTGCCAGTGGTGAGTTGTGGCCACTGTCCACCCTGAGCAAAACGTCAAACAGTGCCCAGAAACACATTAGGTACCTGTCCGATCTACATCAAGGCAAACTTTGGGAAACTGACAGGTTTAACTTGAATTGTTGTATGATTTTATGTGTTATGGTATCCAAATCATTTGGATTTGCTGCAAAATAATGCACTCAAACTGACTAACGTTACTCAGATTTTGTTCCGTTTTTTTATGAAGTAACGTTAGGGTAGCCAGCCTAGTGTGCCCTACTTGTATGTGCGCACTCATTGATTTCAGATACTATAGCGTATTGCTTATTGTACAACAGTTTTCATTACACTTAGGTAAATTCAAAAAATATGTAAGCTAGCCTACAGCACAGAAATGTAATTTTTAAAAAAAACGAACACCTCACATTCGCCATCTGTATTGCACATACATGCTCATGTTCGGATACATTGTTTATATTCGTGCTTATAAATTGTTACTAATCTACCACGCGTGGCAACTCACCTCGCCACACTAGAAAGTTATGGTGACCAATCGGATATTTCTGAGAATTGTTCTACACATGACGACTGTACCACAGTGCATACTGGAAAGAGGTTGGAATGGTGACAACGTGCAAAGCTAGTCACATGTTGGACTTGTAGGCTAGTATCCACTAAAATGTTACCTTTCAACCTGTTTTTACCACAGCAACACTCCGGAGTCCCGAACCCTTTGTTTCAGACCAGCAGCATTCTGATTAAAATCTTCGCCGACAGTTTCCCTACACCTTTAAACACCTTCAACAACAGAAAAATAACAGCAAAAATAATAAACTCCTAGTCTAATCGTCACAGATCCATGAACTCAAACCCAAAGACTGGTATGTTGAGTTTGAATTATATTTTTGTTCGACGCCCCTCTTCATTCACCCCCTCTGATGTGTTCCCGTCAACTCAATGGAACCTGGTCAGACAACCACACGCTGTTCTCCCTGTTGGTACCGTGGAGAAAATCTTGAATGGGGAGGGTTTTGACAGCGCCCCCCAGACAGCATTCAACTAAAATCAACTTCTGGTGGATATTCTATGTAACATCTATATTATACTTGTACATTATTACAGGATTTGAACTAGTGTTTTATATTCTGGGAAGATCAGGGCAGGCCTATATGAAATGACAGCATTAAGGCTACTGAGTTTGACTAATGCATATTGGTGGTGCAGGTCATATAGGCCTTCTGGACATAAGAATCTATAGGCGATATTTGTGAACTAGAGAAATTATCAAAACCATGTGTAAATACAATCAGATCCAGCATGTAGAACAATGGCATTGACCACAGTGTGATCCTTATGCCATCTCTCTGTTTGACCAACAGGTGGCACATGAACTCAACTGCTTGCCATGGACAGTTGTGTAAAAGTACTTAAGTAAAAATAATTTAAAGTACTACTTTTTTTTAAAGTACTATATTTTTTGACCACTTTAACTTTTACTTCACTACATTCCTAAAGAAAATATACTTTTTACTCCATACATTTTCCCTGACACCCAAAAGTACTCGCTACATTTTGAATGGCTAGCAGGACAGGAAAATGGTCCAATTCACACACTTATCAAGAGAACATCCCTGGTCATCCCTATTGCCTCTGATCTGGCAGTCTCACTAAACACAGATGCTTAGTTTGTAAATTATATACAAAGTATAGTATGAGTATGCCACTGGCTCTCGAAAATAAAAATAAAAATGTTGCCGTCTGGTTTGCTTAATATAGGGAATTTGAAATGATTCTCTTAAGTATATTTTAGAAATTACATTTACTTTTGATACTTAAGTATATTTAAAACCAAATAATTTTAAACTTTTACTCAAGTCTTCTACTATGGGCTCCTGAGTGGGGCAGCGGTCTAAGGCACTGCATCTCAGTGCAAGAGGTGTCACTACAGTCCCTGGTTCGAATCCAGGCTGTATCACATCCGGCCAAGATTGGGAGTCCCATGGGGTGGCGCACAATTGGCCCAGCATCGTCCGGGTTTTGCTGGGATAGGCCGTCATTGTAAATAAGAATTTGTTCATAACTGACTTGCCTAGTTAGATAAATAAATACTAAGGTATATTTACTTTTACTCAAGTATGACAATTGGGTACTCTTTCCACCACTGGCCATGTATTCATTTTTGTCAGCCTGTTCCATAGAGAATGATAGAGGACTCCAGTGCCCGAAAGGCCTTATTAGCATGTGCAGCGCTGTTGAGGGCTTCCACCATTTTAATGTAGTCCAACTTCATTGGCTGATCCTTCCTGGTGACCCTGTGGGAGTCATGTCCAACTGGGTCATCAGGAGGGATCAGTCATTCGTGAATAAGAAAATTGAATACTTTAAAATGGAGATAGACTCAATTATATTTTCAAACTCTCCCTGGCCCAGTCTGTAATACCTACATGTTTCAAGCAAATGACCATAGTCCTTGTGCCCAAGAACGCCAAGGTAACCTGTTTAAATGAATATTGCCCTGTAGCACTCACATCTGTAGCCATGAAATGCTTTGAAAGGCTGGTCATGTCTCACATCAACACCATCATCCCAGACACCACTCCAATTCGCATACCGCCCCAACAGATAACGCAATCTCTATTGCACTCAACACTGCCCGTTCCCACCTAGACAAAAGGAACACCCAGGTTTCGGGGCTGTCGCTGGGCAATACGGACTTTCAGCTCCCTCCAAAGATTTTCTATTGGGTTCAGGTCTGGAGACTGGCTAGGCCACTCCAGGACCTTGAGATGCTTCTTACGGAGCCACTCCTTAGTTGCCCTGGCTGTGTGTTTCGGGTCGTTGTCATGCTGGAAGACCCAGCCACGACCCATTTTCAATGCTCTTACTGAGGGAGGAGGTTGTTGGCCAAGATCTCGCGATACATGGCCCCATCCATCCTCCCTTCAATACGATGCAGTCGTCCTGTCCCCTTTGCAGAAAAGCATCCCCAAAGAATGATGTTTCCACCTCCATGCTTCACGGTTGGGATGGTGTTCTTGGGGTTGTACTCATCCTTCTTCTTCCTCCAAACACGGCGAGTGGAGTTTAGACCAAAAAGCTCTATTTTTGTCTCATCAGACCACATGACCTTCTCCCATTCCTCCTCTGGATCATCCAGATGGTCATTGGCAAACTTCAGACGGGCCTGGACATGCGCTGGCTTGAGCAGGGGACCTTGCGTGCGCTGCAGGATTTTAATCCATGACGGCGTGGTGTGTTACTAATGGTTTTCTTTGAGACTGTGGTCCCGGCTCTCTTCAGGTCATTGACCAGGTCCTGCCGTGTAGTTCTGGGCTGATCCCTCACCTTCCTCATGATCATTGATGCCCCACGAGGTGAGATCTTGCATGGAGCCCCAGACCGAGGGTGATTGACCGTCATCTTCAACTTCTTCCATTTTCTAATAATTGCGCCAACAATTGTTGCCTTCTCACCAAGTGTAACGGATGTGAAATGGCTAGCTAGTTAGCGGGTACGCGCTAATAGCGTTTCAATCGGTTACGTCACTTGCTCTGAGACTTGAAGTAGGGTTTCCCCTTGCTCTGCAAGGGCCGTGGCTTTTGTGGAGCGATGGGTAACGATGCTTCGTGGGTGACCGTTGTTGATGTGGTGCAGAAGGTCCCTGGTTCGCGCCCGAGGTCAGGGCGAGGGGACGGTCTAAAGTTATACTGTTACACAAGCTGCTTGCCTATTGTCCTGTAGCCCATCCCAGCCTTGTGCAGGTCTACAATTTTAGCCCTGATGTCCTTACACAGCTCTCTGGTCTTGGCCATTGTGGAGAGGTTGGAGTCTGTTTGATTGAGTGTGTGGACAGGTGTCTTTTATACAGGTAACGAGTTCAAACAGGTGCAGTTAATACAGGTAATGAGTGGAGAACAGGAGGGCTTCTTAAAAAAAAACGAACAGGTCTGTGAGAGCCGGAATTCTTACTGGTTGGTAGGTGATCAAATACTTATGTCATGCAATAAAATGCTAAATCATTACTTAAAAATCATACAATGTGATTTTCTGGATTTTTGTTTTAGATTCCGTCTCTCACAGTTGAAGTGTACCTATGATAAAAATTACAGACCTCTACATGCTTTGTAAGTAGGAAAACCTGCAAAATCGGCAGTGTATCAAATACTTGTTCTCCCCACTGTATGTGAGCATGCTGGTCATCGACTACAGCTCAGCGTTCTACACCATAGTGCCCTTCAAGTTCATCACTAACCTAAGGACCCTGGGACCGAACACCTCCCTCTGCAACTGGATCCTGGCCTTCCTGACAGGCCGCGCCCAGGTGGTGAGGGTAGGTAATAACACATTCGCCACTCTGAACCTCAACACGGGGGCCCCTCAGGGGTGCATGCTTAGTCCCCTCCTGTACTCCCTGTTCACCCATGACTGCGTGGCCACGCACGTCTTCAACGCCATCATTAAGTTTGTAGACTACACGACAGTGATAGGCCTGATCACAGATGACGATGAAGCAGCCTATAGGGAGGAGATCAGAGACCTGGCAATGTGGTGCCAGGACAAAAACCTCTCCCTCAACGTCAGTAAGACAAAGGAGCTGATCGTGGACTACAGGGAACGGAGGGCCGAGCTAGTCCGCCCCCATTCATATCGACAGGGATGTAGTGGAGGAGGACATCACTAAGGATCTATCATGGTCCACACACACCAACACAGTCACGAAGAGGGTACAACAAGGCCTCTTCCCCCTCAGGAGTCTGAAGAGATATGGCATGGGCCTTCAGACCCTCAAAAAGTTCTACTGTTGCACCATAGAGAGCATCTTGACTTGCTGCATCACAGCTTTGTATGGGAACTGCTTGGCATCCGACCGCAAGGCACTACAGAAGGTAGTGCGTAAGGCCCAGTACGTCATTGGGAATGAGCTCCCTGCCATCCAGGACCTCTATACCAGGCGGTGTCAGAGGAAGGCCCTAAAAATGGTCAAGACTCCAGTCACCCAAGTCATAGACTGTTATCTCTGCTGCCGCACGGCAAGCGGTACCGATTCACCAAGTCTGGAACCAACTGGACACTGAAAAGCTTCTACCCCCCCATGCCATAAGATTGGTTATATGTGCATATCTACCTCAATTACCTCGTACCCCTGCACATCGACTCAGTCCTGGTACCCAGTGTATGTAGTCAGGTTATCAATACTCATTGTGAATCTATTAATACTTTTATTATTACATGTTTTTCTTTTATATTATGTCTCTATTTTCGTTCTCTCTGCTTTTTTGGGAAGGTCCCGTAAGTAAGCATTTCACTGTTGTTTACGAACATGACAAATATAATTTGATTAGATTTTTGATTTGATTTGAGTGGCTCTGCCCATACTGTCATATACGCTATGTGCCCATGCTGTCACATGTGCCCATGCTGTCACATACGCTACATACACTATAAATTCCCAAGTTGTCCCTCATACCATCACGGTCACCTAATCATCCCCAGCTTACAATTGGCTCTTTCTTCACCCTCCTCTCCCCTGTAACTATTCCACAGGTCGTTGCTGTAAATGAGAATGTGTTCTCAGTCAACTTACCTGGTAAAATAACGGTAAAAAATGTAAAATTAATTAATTAATAATGGCACAGATACAAAGATGCGTCCTCTATCTATCTCTATGGCCTGGACATACTATACACTTGTGTTATGCATGGAGACACTTTCATGCTGTTGCTGAGTGAATGGTCACGTGTGTGTTTGTATGTGTGTGTGGGTGTTTGTTTTCAATGATTGCACAGTTTAATTATGTCTACTGCCATATAAGCCTAAACATTTATGATCTGTAGGGTTTTATGTTTCTTTGCACTTTCCATTTGCTCAGGTCAGCTTAATTTGATGCAATTTGTTTCTCATTTTATTTGTTTAGAAGAGTCAAAGAAAAGAAAGAAGGGGGGGGGGTGGATTTCTCAACGGCTGAATCATGATATCACAGCAGTACTGCTGCTACAGCAGTCAATAAGACAAAACTTTCAAAATGGTGTGATCTTCATTATAAAGAATAAACACTTATACTATAGCTATCAAAGTTCATGTATGTATTAGGTGCCTACTATGTGCCCTTCTGTATAAAGGAACTATTACATAAACTAAATTGTAGGTTCCACCTAGTAGTACATACAGTGTATCCCCATCATCAAATGAATCAACCATTCCATTTAGAGGAGTCATTTAGTGGCCACAGCCCTATCTCCCCAATGATAGCGCTATAGGGCTGCAGCGGCTATATTTAGCCAGCCCTGTGACTGTGTGTAAACTGGCCATGCTATGTGGATTCCAGTGGTATGCTCAGCTCCAGCACAACCCAACCAGCACCTGCTACTTAGAGTTTACTGCCAGGCCGTCGTCTCAGCTCCTGCTGGGCCAGGACCACGTAGCCCCAGGGCCCAGGGCCAAACCTCAAGAGACGAGAAAAGAAGGGTCAGACAGTCATCATGCCCCAGTCATCCATTTATTTTAGACAGTGAAGAGGAGAAGGTTGGAGTAGTTCATTTTGTTTTGATTTCTATTTTTTGTTGTATTTGAGACGTCTAGACATATAAAGGCCTGTGGTTCTTTGGTTTCAGGTTTTGTTGGAGGAGGATTTGACTGGACTGGTGATTGATGTGTGAAGAATTTTCTCCAGGCTGGGCTGTAGGATCTGTTCATAGGAATTAGGTTGTGGTTCTCTTCACAGCTGACAAGACTCGAGGGGGGCCTTCATCTACCTCACATCAAGGTAACTGTAGATGTCTTACTGGAAGTGTCAGGTCTCACTTTCACAGACACTGCCAGCTACAAACACACGGTCAGGGGAGAATAGCTTCAATTCAGATCAGATGCATGTGCAGGCCTTCAGAATCCCACTTACCTAATAACTATGAGCATTTTCACAAGACTGACAGAGGTTTCATAGATAATGTAGATGTTATACATTTACTGTTAAATACCTTGATACATTTTATTTTATACTATGCAGCACTTTTATATTTGTTACATAAAAATAGAATACAAAAGTTAGATAAACAAAACATGATTGAAAACTGTGTAAATACAGTCGTGGCCAAAAGTTTTGAGAATGACACAAATATTCATTTCCACAAAGTTTGCTGCTTCAGTGTCTTTAGATATTTTAGTCAGATGTTACTATGGAATACTGAAGTATAATTACAAGCATTTCCTATGTGTCAAAGGCTTTTATTGACAATTACATGAAGTTGATGCAAAGAGTCAATATTTGCAGTGTTGACCCTTCTTTTTCAAGACCTCTGCAATCCGCCCTGGTATGCTGTCAATTAACTTCTGGGCCACATCCTGGCTGATGGCAGCCCATTCTTGCACAATCAATTCTTGGAGTTTGTCAGAATTTGTGGGTTTTTGTTTGTCCACCCGCCTCCTGAGGATTGACCACAAGTTCTCAATGGGATTAAGGTCTGGGGAGTTTCATGGCCATGGACCCAAAATATCGATGTTTTGTTTCCCGAGCCACTTAGTTATCACTTTTGCCTTATGGCAAGGTGCTCCATCATGCTGGAAAAAGGCATTGTTCGTCACCAAACTGTTCCTGGATGGTTGGGAGAAGTTGCTCTCGGAGGATGTGTTGGTACCATTCTTTATTCATGGCTGTGCTCTTAGGCAAAATTGTGAGTGAGCCCACTCCCTTGGCTGAGAAGCAACCCCACGCATGAATGGTCTCAGGATGCTTTACTGTTGGCATGACACAGGACTGATGTTAGCGCTCACCTTGTCTTCTCCGGACAAGCTTTTTTCCAGATGCCCCAAACAATAGGAAAGGGGATTCATCAGAGAAAATGACTTTACCCCAGTCCTCAGCAGTCCAATCCCTGTACCTTTTGCATAATTGTATTTATTTATTATTAAACCTTTATTTAACCAGGAAGGGCTCATTGAGATTTAAAATCTATTTTTCAAGAGCGTCCTGGCCAATATCAGTCTGCCCCTGATGTTTTTCCTGGAGAGAAGTGGCTTCTTTGCTGCCCATCTTGACACCAGGCCATCCTCCAAAAGTCTTCGCCTCACTGTGCATGCAGATGCACTCACACCTGCTTGCTGCCATTCTTGAGAAAGCTCTGTACTGGTGGTGCCCCGATCCCGCAGCTGAATCAACTTTAGGAGACAGTCCTGATGCTTGCTGGACTTTCTTGGGCGCCCTGAAGCCTTCTTCACAACAATTGAACCGCTCTCCTTGAAGTTCTTGATGATCTGATAAATGGTTGATTTAGGTACAATCTTACTGGAGACAATATCCTTGCCTGTGAAGCCCTTGTTGTGCAAAGCAATGATGACGTCACCTGTTTCCTTGCAGGTAACCATGATTGACAGAGGAAGAACAATGATTCCAAGCACCACCCTCCTTTTGAAGCTTCCAGTCTGTTATTCGAACTCAATCAGCATGACAGAGTGATCTCCAGCCTTGTCCTCGTCAACACTCACACCTGTGTTAACGAGAGAATCACTGATATGATGTCAGCGGGTCCTTTTGTGGCAGGGCTGAAATGCAGTGGAAATGTTTTTTGGGGGATTCAGTTCATTTGCATGGCAAAGAGGGACTTTGCAATTGATTGCAATTCATCTGATCACTCTTCATAACATTCTGGAGTATATGCAAATTGCCATCATACAAACTAAGGCAGCAGACTTTGTGAAAATGAATATTTGTGTCATTCTCAAAACTTTTGGCCACGTCTATACATGTTAGGATGTATTTATTTAGGCTACATTTCATTTAAAGGCGTCATTGTGTAAAACCCAAAGTTTTATTCTTCTTTCTTTCTGTCGTTCTGATTTAGGTGCCGGATAAAAATAAACTGAATCAAGCTTTGAACACTGAAGAACTGTTATTAAGGCTGTGACTTGGATAACATCCTACACTGCATTTAAAAGAGGAGAGCATTGTGACAGTAGGGTCATGTCGGAAAGGATCTTTCCATGGGGTATTATCGACGAGGAGGAGGAGGAGGAGGAAATGGAACTTTGACGCCAACTGATGACGTCAGTGATTCGACTAGTTCCTACTGCACTGCCCTATGTTCACTATGTGATTTTGGTGAGGTGGAAGAACCAAAAGACACACCATCTCCTGAGCCCCAGCCTCTAGTCTGAGCTCTGGTAACACCGTCTCCTGAGGCCCAGGCTCTAGTCTGAGCTCTGGTAACACCGTCTCCTGAGCCCCAGCCTCTAGTCTGAGCTCTGGTAACACCGTCTCCTGAGCCCCAGCCTCTAGTCTGAGCTCTGTTAACACCATCTCCTGAGCCCCAGCCTCTAGTCTGAGCTCTGTTAACTCCATCTCCTGAGCCCCAGCCTCTAGTCTGAGCTCTGTTAACTCCGTCTCCTGAGCCCCAGCCTCTAGTCTGAGCTCTGTTAACACCGTCTCCTGAGCCCCAGCCTCTAGTCTGAGCTCTGTTAACTCCGTCTCCTGAGCCCCAGCCTCTAGTCTGAGCTCTGTTAACTCCATCTCCTGAGCCCCAGCCTCTAGTCTGAGCTCTGTTAACACCATCTCCTGAGGCCCAGCCTCTAGTCTGTGCCCGCTAATACCACCTTCACTCAAATTACTGATGCTGCTCTACTGTTTGAGCCCTGTATTACCAACCTGACAGAGGAGGGGAAGAGTACAGATGGGTCAGGTAAAACATCAGATGAAACTTCTTGATCCAAAAACAGTGGCACAGTGGCTGTTATCCTCACTGATACTAACACCAATGAGAGGTCCTTCTCCCCTCAACCCAGATTCACCTGTAAAAAATACAAGGTAAATCAATACAACCTGGACAAGGGACGAGAACACATTGGCAGACAGCCAAACGAGGTTTCCACAACACAGAGAGGGTCCCAGTATTTGTGATACTGAAAGTAAACTCCTTAGCAGACACCCCATGGAGGGTAACCCTAACCCTAACGCCGTGGAGGGTGGTCAGGAGGAGCGGTGGGAGGAGTTGGACTGCACAGAGGCTAGCTACAGAGAGGAGCAGACGGAGCTGTCACTCAGAGCCAGAAATAGAAAAGTGCCTGCAAGCTGCATCTCGACACTCAGGATCTGCAGTCAGGAATCCCGGCGTGTTGTTATTCAGAGTGTTCCCTCGCAACTGGGCAGCAACACCAATGACAGAGCCCTCCCGGATCCCAGAGCTTGCCAACAGACAGCCAGGAAGACGCCTGGAGATCCAGACCGCTCCCTCAGAAACCCTGTAGAAGCACCTGGTGGCTCCACAAAGCTCTACAACACAGAGGTGAGACATCCACCATGACCACCAAGTTCTACGAGGCTGACAGAGACCTGGCCTTCAGCAAATACTACTGCCCCCAGACAGACTACTTGGATGTCTACAACTCCAGCTGTAGGTCCTCGACCCAAACGTCTACAGTCAGCGACTGGTCAGAAGATGATATCTCCCTCCAGCTGTCCTCGGTTGTGTCAGCTAACATCCAAAGCACAACAGCATGCTTAGAAACCGGCAGCTTCGAATGCATTGATGTGGCTATGGAAAACCAAGGGGAGGTGTACAGAGGGGGGACGAAAACCGTTCCCAAGAGGCAAATCCAACTCAAGAGACGGGACACGGCGGAATCACAAGACAGCGATAAAGGTGAGGTGACAGATGAAGGCCGATGTACACCCTGTACAGTCAGCCACCGCAGGGACGTGTTCCTGCGTCAGCACAGCACCCCGGCTGCCTTTCACCAGGAGTCACATGGGATGGAGTCGGAGAACAGGAGAACTCAGGCAGAGCGAAAGCAGAGGCTCCAGAAGTCCGTTTCCCTGGACGAGACCTCCACAAAAACCAAAATGGCCTCATGTATCATTAAGAGTGTCCTGTCAAAGAAGATGCAGTTGGAGCAGAATCTTCAAAACTCTGAAGTGAAAGAAGGAGCCTTCGCACCTGCAGAAGTACAGAACAACGTTAAGGACTGTCACCAGATCCCTCTGGCAGTCAAAGAGAACAACACAACTGATATGAGCTCTGTTGATTCACATAGACAGAGTAACTCAATCCAATATCATCAGGTTGCAAGCGCCAAAACACACCAAAAGCTGCTTTACAAACAGAACTCAATTCCTCTGGTGAGCAGCTTTGGAGGGTCAGAGTTTCAGAGGACTTTCACTAAGAGGTCTGGAATAGCCACCGCTCTAGAGAGTGAGGAAATAGAACGGCAAAACCCCAGGGATGGGGCTCTACCGTACGCTAACCGGAGCCCTGGGGACAGACTATCCTGTGACTCAGCAAAAGGCAAAAACAGGAGCCCATGTTGTTCTGGTTCAAGTAGAACTGGAGGCAAACGGACTCCGGTGAAAAACACACCAGAGGAATGCAACAGAGGGGAGGGGGTCCATAAACAACAGAACCCCCTGCCTAAGGCACTACAGAGGACTGATATACTCTGGGGAAGTCAAGACAGTCAGCAGCCACTCATTCGTGAAGGTTTATCAGGAAAGGTGATAGAGCCAGGGGACAGGGGAGATGTACAGTTGCTGGGACCGTCTGGGAACATGGAGACACTTAAAGCCATGGCTCCAGTGCATGTTGTGAGGGATGTGAGGAGGCTGGTGAAAAATACCTACAACCTGTCCTTCAAAAATGTAGGGGACACTGTTTCGGGACAAGAGGACAGACCCCCATCCTTCTATCAGCAGTCTATGTATGACCAGGTCAGCCACAGAGAGGCCTGTGGGGTCAGAGCAGCCAGGCCTGATGAAAAGCTGTTTGTGAAGAAAGTGTCCCCTCCGGCACCTCTGAAGGCTGTGAATACAGCTTTACTTTCCACCGCCCAGAAGGGATATGTAACCAAAGCCACAGCTCTCCATGAATCACAAGACATCATTTCTAACACTGGATTTACAAATGTCACACCCCAAAGCCTTGTAAAACCTTTTGGGAGAAGAGGCAGCCAACCTCATATCAACCAATCTGATTTAACGTCAGAATACCCAGACAGAGCAGAGATGCCCCGGCAGACCTGGTCTTCAGTGGAGCTCCCTAGTAAGTGTAATCAGCAACAGTGTGAAAGGACAGGCACCACCAATGGAAAACAGAAATCACCACAAGCAGCAAATAGTTTTACTGCAGTTCCAACGTATTACTCATCAGCAGCATACCAGCCAGAACAGTATCAGTGTTCCAGTGTCAAGGATAACAACCAAATTCAGGGCCAACCTCCCAGATACCAGGCTCAAACTACACTCGCTTGCACACCATCCCCTGCCTGTGTACAGCTCAACACCACTGGGACTCCAAAGACGCTGATGTCTTCTTTCTTTTATCCAGCCAACCCAATGAGCTGCCACACAATCCACACCCATGAAGGAAAGATGAGTTTCATACAGGCCCCTGTACTGATGCAGCCTTCACTACAAAACCTGCCTTTCCAACTGCTGAGCGGAGAAAAATACGCCCCCCGGCAGCCAGCAGGGAATGGAGAAATCAAAATGCCCTCCCCAGAAACACAACAACAGCAGTACCTGTGCAGCACACAGGGTTTCATGGCCCCATTCAGCACAGAATACAGGCAGGGCAGTGCAGGCCTGGTGTACCCTGAGATGGCTGGAGGTCAGGTTTACGGACAGGGACCCCGACACATGCTGATCGACCCGGAGACAGGGAGATGTTTCTACGTCGACGTTCCCCAACTTCCCCCTCAGCCACAACGCAAGATGCTGTTCGATCCAGAGACCTGCCAGTTTGTGGAGGTGCTGCTGCCACAGCAGACGGTGCCTACTGCAGTACTGCCACCAGTGTATGCAATGCCCTGCCTCTCACTGCAATTCCCAGCCATGTACACTCCACAGTGCTTCTCTGTTCAGGCTCATCCACAGGAGATGCCTCACACCGGGCCCTGAGACATCTACCGGACTGCAACAGCAGAACACTACCACATGACTGCACACTGCACTATCCAGGGAGTATGGACTGTGTGGGTAAGCCACCCAAGGCTACCCAGTGATAGATCAGACAGTCTTAGCTACATACTGTCAGGTTGAGTAAATCTTGCCTATCAATCATAGTCATTACAATCAGTGTCTCGTCTCTGATTTGGAGACTGCTGACAATACCGATTAAGATTAGAACCACCGGGACTTTACATCATCATATATCTGTGTGAGAGAACAGAGGGCTGCTAATGTACAGTCCTTCAGAAATTATTCATGCCCCTTGACTTATTCCACATTTGGTTGTGTTAGGCTGGATGAAAAATAATAATAATTCTCAACCATATACACACAATACCCCATAATAACAAAATGAAAACATATGCTAATTTATTGAAAATTAAATACATAAATATCTCATTTACATAAAAAATTACAACCTTGAGTCAATACATGTTAGAATCACCTTTGGCAGCGATTACAGCTGTGAGTCTTTCTGGGTAAGTCTCTAAGAGCTTTGCACACCTGGATTGTGCAACATTTGCCCATTATTCTTTTAAAAATGATTCAAGCTCTGTCAAGTTGATTGGTGATCATTGCTAGACAACCATTTTCAGATCTTGCAATAGATTTTCAAGTATATTTAAGTCAAAACTGCAACTCGGACACTCAGGAACATATACTCTCTTCTTGGTAAGCAACTCCGGTGTAGATTTGTCCTTGTGTTTTAGGTTATTGTCCTGCTGAAAGGTCAATTAATCTCCCAGTGTCTGATGGAAAGCAGACTGGACCAGGTTTTCCTCTAGGATTTTGCCTGTGATTAGCTCCATTCTGTTTCTTTTTTAACCTGAAAAACTCCCCAGTCCTTAATGATTATAAGCGTACCCAGTACATGATGCTGCCACCACTATGCTTGAAAATATGGAGCTTGCTACTCAGTAATGTGTTGTATTGGGTTTGCCCCAAACATAACACTTTGTATTCAGGACAAAAAGTGAATTGCTTTGCCACATTTTTTGCATTATTACTTTAGTGTCTTGTTGCAAACAGGATGCATGTTTCAGAATATGTTTAATCTGTACAGGCTTCCTTCTTTTCACTCTGTCAAATCAAATCAAATCAAATGTTGATTTGCCATGTAGGTTAGTATTGTGGAGTAACTACAGTGTTGTTGATACATTCTCAGTTTTCTCCTATCACAGCCATTAAACTCTGCAACTGTTTTAAAGTCACGATTGGCTTCATGGTGAAATCCCTGAGCGGTTTCCTTCCTGTCTGGCAACTGAGTTAGGAAGGACGCCTGTATCTTTGTAGTGACTGAGTATATTGATACAGCATCCAAAGAAATTCAATGTCATCTTCCAATAGGTGCAGTTCTTTGCGAGGCATTGGAAAAACTCCCTGGTCTTTTTGGTTGAATCTGTGTTTGAAATTCACTGCTCGACTGAGGGACCTTACAGATAATTGTATGTGTTACAGAGATGAGGTGGTCATTCAAAAATCATGTTACACACTATTATTGCACACAGAGTCCATGCAACTTATTATGTGACTTAAGCACATTTTTACTCCTGACTGATTTGCCATAACAAAGGGGTTGAATACTTAATGACTCAAGACATTTCAGCATTTTTTTTATTTCTAATTAATTAGTAAAAATGTCGAGAAACATAATTCCACTTTAATACTATGGGGTATTGTGTGTAGGCCCGTGAAAAAAAATCAACATTTAATACATTTTCAATTCAGGCTGTATCACAACAAAAAGTGGAATAAGTTAATGGGGTATGAATACTTTCTGAAAGCACTGCATGTGTTGTTTTGCATACCTAAAATGCATCCAGTGTGTTTACCCCTGGTTCCATGAACCCTCCTCTTCCCTTTCCTACTGACAATGTGTATTTGTGGGCAGATACCTGATGATCGTTTACACATTTTCTAACGTAAACAAACTGTTTCTTTGTTGTTGGTGGTAATGTTTTTCATGTCTAGTTGTGTAATATAGATAGAACAACACATTCTTAAAAACACAGATTATATTTTTCCAAATTTCAAAGGAGAAATGTAGAAATTCGATTATTAGTGGTTGATATTTTTTACACTGAGTGAAATGTTTTCTAAAAATAACAACAAAGTTTGATAGGATCACATTTTTCCTATGACCTGCATAAGCTTTTGTTGTCTTTTCCATCTTACCATTGTTTACTTGAAGAGCGTGACCTGAACATAGCGAGAGGGCAGCTGTCGTCAGATTACAAACTAATCGCCAGGGAGACTGCAATGGGCACTTCTGACAGAAAAAGGCTCAGAGTGTAATACGGAAGGGAAATTTAAATTCAACATCTTTCACCATGTCACAGTGAAATCAATCATGAACAGTCATAAAGATACAGATCCTGTGCTTCCTTGGTAGATCAATAGATCCTAGCCTCTTGGTTTGAGCCTTTTTAGAATCACTTCTAGAGGTCACACCCGTGGCACAGTCTTCCAATCTGTACAGTGTCGTTTCACGGTTCAGTCTCTCAGTTAATAGCACAGTGTCGTTTCAAGGTTCAGTCTCTCAGTTAATAGTACAGTGTCGTTTCATAGTTCAGTCTCTCAGTTAATAGTACAGTGTCGTTTCATAGTTCAGTCTCTCAGTTAATAGTACAGTGTCGTTTCATAGTTCAGTCTCTCAGTTAATAGCACAGTGTCGTTTCATAGTTCAGTCTCTCAGTTAATAGTACAGTGTCGTTTCATAGTTCAGTCTCTCAGTTAATAGCACAGTGTCGTTTCATAGTTCAGTCTCTCAGTTAATAACACAGTGTCGTTTCAAGGTTCAGTCTCTCAGTTAATAGCACAGTGTCGTTTCATAGTTCAGTCTCTCAGTTAATAGTACAGTGTCGTTTCACGGTTCAGTCTCTCAGTTAATAGTACAGCACAATTACCATATTGACTAGACATGTGGGATTTCTTTCTTCCGGCACTTTGTCAAATCAGTTCATAGACGTCTCTACTCTCATTGGTCTGTTTAACATGTTATTCTAACACTTAATAATGTAAACAAACATTTGACAGTCAAAAGTAGGAATGCTTTCCTTAATTATACTTTAGTTTTATATCATAAAGGTTTTTTCATAACCTCACATGTGTTTGAGTTCAGATCATCAGAAGAGATACACTATCATTTTGTACACGATAAAGACTTACTAAATAAACACTGTTAATGTTGGCTCTGCTTGTTCAATACAGTCTACATACAAGTATAAGGTCAGTATGCATCTGAATATATGACTCTTTGTTCTTCAACTTAGAAACAGAATGCTGTGAGGTGGTAATGGTGAGTAGAAAAATGGGGACAAGTAGATAAACTGTGCTACAAATCAATGTGGTGAGGAATGTGCTCTGGTCAATAACATTCCAGGTTCAAAAATGCAACATCATTGCAGACATTTTTCAATTACAACTGTAAGTGTCCAAAAACAATAAATAGCTGTGAAAAATTCAGCTCAGTATAAAATGATCTTAAAGATGAATCATTGCAGGGTTACTATACTTTGGTACAGGCCAAGGTAATTGTTGTGTCCATGCGTAAACTCTCATTCCTCTCTATTAATTCATCCTCCATGTTTTCCTGCACGCTGTCCTTCCGTCTGCATCGCATGAAGCCTTGGAAGCTGGGGCAGATGGGTAGATAGCGCAGGAAGCTGACTTTCCTAACGCAGCTCATTCCAATAGGGAAGTCATAAGTACGCATGTTCGCTGAGCTTCCCCCCCTGCTCTCATCTGCCTTCCAGTCCAGCAGCCCTCTCTCCCTCCTGGTGCCTGTTTAAACCATACACACAAACACACACACACACACAATGCCACATAAACAAACATTGGTAGTTACAGGCAACGGTTGCGCGTAAATTGAAAGATTGATGTGTCCCATAGTGATATTGTGGTGTCACATAAACAAACACAAAGCAACTGATGATCTCTTTGATCAGTGTGTGACAAGGTGACTGGTAGCTCCTGTTAATGAGGTTTCACATTCTCACATAGCATGCATACCTGGGATGGTGTTATCCAGAGCAAACGCCAGGAAGCCTCCGACAAACATCTCCGTGGTCAGGAGCACTGTAAGGATTTGATCCACCTCTGCAACTCCTGAGGAGGGCAATAAAATATGTATTACCAAATGAATTATCCTAATCATTATTCATAACATCAACATAATATTCCATACTAAAACTTCATTACATCCACAATATAATCCATACTAAAGCTTGATAACAGTCTAACTGTACACACTGTAACTCTCTAAAGCCACGCCTACACTTCCTCTTAAGATGGAGATGTCTTTTCATATCAGTAAAAACATTTTCAATGTGCAGCCCACCTGTTTGGATGCAGCCGGGATGCATGTCTAGGTAATTGGGCAACATTAGGCCAAAGAACATGGAGAAGCCGAGGACAAAAAGATTCCTAGAGGAGTTGAGGTCTACACTCTGCAGGTTGGACAAGCCCACAGCCGTGATCATACCTGCAGGGCATAGACACAAACAACAGAGGGCTGGATAAGGTTATTATTGTCTTATTGTTATCTGTGTTTCTAGCTAGAGACATATTTCCTCATCCCTTCTCAAATAGAGGTGAGCTTTCTGTGATCATACTGCCCCCTGGTGGGGGAGAGAGAGAGACAATACCACAGTGTGTCATCACAGCAGCAAGATTAATGACATGTTGCCACAAGAAAAGGGCTACCAGTGAAGAACAAACACCATTGTAAATACAACCCATATTTATGTTGATTTATTTTCTCTTTTGTACTTTAACAATGTGCACATCGATACAACACTATATATATACATAATATGACATTTTAAATGTCTTTATTCTTTTGGAACTTCTGTGAGTGTAATGTTTACTGTTCATTTTTATTGTTTATTTCACTTTTGTTTATTATCTACTTCACTTGCTTTGGCAATGTTAACATATGTTTCCCCTGTCAATAAAGACCCGTGAATTGAATTGAGTTGAATTGAGTTGAATTGAATTGAAAGATGACGCTGTGTGTGAGTTCTCTGTTAGGAGGTCAGTAACTTACCGAACAAGGTGCAGAACATACCACCTAGAATGGGGTCAGGCAGCGATGCGAAGAGGGCAGTGAATTTCCCTACAGTTCCTAACAGGAACATTATGGCTGCCCCGTATTGTACTACCCTCCTGCTTCCCACCTGTGTGTAGAGAGAGACATTGTACAACGTGACTCAATGTCAACTGTGCAACCTCTGGTATCAGCTCATTGTTTATTAATAATTATTAACATAACAGTTAATGTAAAGATGAGCAGACCTTTAGATAACAATCATGTGGCAATAAAAACAATCGATTTGCATTGTGACAAAGCACTTGCACTGGAGATCATGCCAATAAGCCTTTATCTGTTTCAAAAAGATAATTTAGCTGATTCCAACTTGAATTTGACAGCTTGAGATTACTAATCTACATTTGTGTTTTTCATTACATAGATTAAAGACAACAAGGGGCTTGGGGGTCAACGGGGTCATATTTAGACAGCATACGTCAAATTTACATCAAAAGCTGAAACGTTTAGCATTTTAACTAACCCTTTTCCTAACCTTAACCTAATTCTCCTAACCAGCTACGTTAATTCTCCTAACATGCTGCGTAAGTTCTCCTAAACTGCTACAAAAAGTACATTTTGTCATAAGCTGTACTCCATCTAGTCAAAACTAGTTGAGGGGCAAAGCTTCCTTACCTTAGTGATTCCCAGAACTCCAATGTTGGGACTGGAAGAGGTGGAGCCATTTCCTGTACCCAGCAGTCCTGCTATAATACAGCACACCCCCTCTGTGAAGATACCCCTAGTACGGGAAGGACATGACACAGACATACATCCACACGCTTGATGCTTGACAATAAGAGGACATTTAAGAACATAGGTCCCTGTCAGAGCCTTAAGTCCATGTTAGAAGTCTAACCCCCGGTGTAGGAGACTGATGCTCACCTGTTGATGGCATGGACAGGTGTAGGAGACTGATGCTCACCTGTTGATGGCATGGACAGGTGGAGGGGGTGCCCCTGAGAGGCGGGCACAGGCGTAATAGTCCCCGATAGACTCTACGATGCCAGCTAGTGTGGCGCTGAACATGCCCAGCACCCCAGCGATGGTCATCGTGGGCAACCCCCACTGACCTATCAGAGACACACAAACACCACAAGTCTGAATCCTCCTCTTATACAGCAAGATGAAAGGCAATGGAAATAAATGACAACTCAGATCATTTCCCCATTTAAAATGATATACAAGGTCATTCTAAAGTGACTGATAAATAACCAGTGTCATCCGCTTTCTTAACTTGACCCTTGATCTAGCTCGTGTGTCCAAACTGCCCCGGTGTGTGAGACAGTGGAGGTAATGCAGGTCTCTTACAGGGGTAGGGGACCCGGAACCAGGGGGAGAGGGTCATGATGTCACCACGGGCATCTGTGCGTGCCTTCTGTCCGTACTGGCTGGGGTCACTGGGCAGCACATCGGTCAGGGTCAGGATGTAACATAGCAACCACACCAACATGATGGCCATGATAATCTGAACACAGAAAGAACAACATAACATGTCATATAACGGAATCATAGGGATTCCGAGATTCCAAGATTCCAAGTTATAATTTTGGATGTGGCTAGTCTGTGCCATATTTGTATATTATTTTACAGACATTTTCATCAGAAAGCTAATTCTTGGCTTTAACATAACGGTGACATGATCCCTGTCGTCTGTGTCTGTCTATTACAGTGAGTCATTTCTATACCCTGACAGTGTCCCCACCACATGTCTGGCAGCACTCACTAAGGCAGTAGCATAGAGGGCACTGTAGCAGAATGTGCCTCAGACTCTCTTATAACCGCTCAAGATTTGTATGACATGACGTGCCGTGAATGACTAGCCTGATGTATTTAACAATAGGTCATAACCCCACATGAGAACGTCTTATTAGTATGACTTTGTGACATCCCTGAGAGACAGATGTGTGGTGTGTTGGTTCTAACCGGGAACATCTTAAAGATCTGAACCCTGGCGGTGCTGAAGCCGTTCTTTCTGTTGTAGGAGGGGAGCGGGAAGGACCAGTTCCTCAGATACTGAGCAAACAGCACGATGAGGAAGATGGACCTGGGGAGAGGCAGTGATATTGTTACACCCTAACCCAATAAAAGACAAAGTAATTACGTTAATAGTATGTGATTAGATTACAAAGCTTCAATGACCTCGACTTAAGACGATAAAGAGTCTCAAGCCCAAAACAAGGTAAACCATTTAAACAAAAGAAGTGAGGAAGGGAGGTAAGAACAACATACCACACACAATAATACAACTCAAGACAACATAGAAGGATATCAAGTGTCAAAACACCAGAGGAGAGGATCAGATGGAGAGCAGAGAGAAACCTGGGAGGATCAGATGGAGAGAGCAGAGAGAAACCTGGGAGGATCAGATGGAGAGAGCAGAGAGAAACCTGGGAGGATCAGATGGAGAGAGCAGAGAGAAACCTGGGAGGATCAGATGGAGAGCAGAGAGAAACCTGGGAGGATCAGATGGAGAGAGCAGAGAGAAACCTGGGAGGATCAGATGGAGAGAGGAGAGAGAAACCTGGGAGGATCAGATGGAGAGAGGAGAGAGAAACCTGGGAGGATCAGATGGAGAGAGCAGAGAGAAACCTGGGAGGATCAGATGGAGAGCAGAGAGAAACCTGGGAGGATCAGATGGAGAGAGGAGAGAGAAACCTGGGAGGATCAGATGGAGAGAGGAGAGAGAAACCTGGGAGGATCAGATGGAGAGAGGAGAGAGAAACCTGGGAGGATCAGATGGAGAGAGCAGAGAGAAACCTGGGAGGATCAGATGGAGAGCAGAGAGAAACCTGGGAGGAACAGATGGAGAGAAGAGAGAAACCTGGGAGGATCAGATGGAGAGAGCAGAGAGAAACCTGGGAGGATCAGATGGAGAGAGCAGAGAGAAACCTGGGAGGATCAGATGGAGAGAGCAGAGAGAAACCTGGGAGAATCAGATGGAGAGAGGAGAGAGAAACCTGGGAGGATCAGATGGAGAGAGGAGAGAGAAACCTGGGAGGATCAGATGGAGAGCAGAGAGAAACCTGGGAGGATCAGATGGAGAGAGGAGAGAGAAACCTGGGAGGATCAGATGGAGAGAGCAGAGAGAAACCTGGGAGGATCAGATGGAGAGACGAGAGAGAAACCTGGGAGGATCAGATGGAGAGGAGAGAGAAACCTGAGAGGATCAGATGGAGAGAGGAGAGAGAAACCTGGGAGGAACAGATGGAGAGCAGAGAGAAACCTGGGAGGAACAGATGGAGAGCGGAGAGAAACCTGGGAGGATCAGATGGAGAGCAGAGAGAAACCTGGGAGGATCAGATGGAGAGCAGAGAGAAACCTGGGAGGATCAGATGGAGAGAGGAGAGAGAAACCTGGGAGGATCAGATGGAGAGAGCAGAGAGAAACCTGGGAGGATCAGATGGAGAGAGGAGAGAGAAACCTGGGAGGATCAGATGGAGAGAGCAGAGAGAAACCTGGGAGGATCAGATGGAGAGACGAGAGAGAAACCTGGGAGGATCAGATGGAGAGCAGAGAGAAACCTGGGAGGATCAGATGGAGAGAGGAGAGAGAAACCTGGGAGGATCAGATGGAGAGACGAGAGAAACCTGGGAGGATCAGATGGAGAGCAGAGAGAGAAACCTGGGAGAATCAGATGGAGAGAGCAGAGAGAAACCTGGGAGGATCAGATGGAGAGAGGAGAGAGAAACCTGGGAGGATCAGATGGAGAGCAGAGAGAAACCTGGGAGGATCAGATGGAGAGCAGAGAGAAACCTGGGAGGATCAGATGGAGAGCAGAGAGAAACCTGGGAGGATCAGATGGAGAGGAGAGAGAAACCTGGGAGGATCAGATGGAGAGGAGAGAGAAACCTGGGAGGATCAGATAGAGAGAGCAGAGAGAAACCTGGGAGGATCAGATGGAGAGAGCAGAGAGAAACCTGGGAGGATCAGATGGAGAGAGGAGAGAGAAACCTGGGAGGATCAGATGGAGAGAGGAGAGAAACCTGGGAGGAATAGATGGAGAGAGCAGAGAGAAACCTGGGAGGATCAGATGGAGAGAGGAGAGAGAAACCTGGGAGGATCAGATGGAGAGAGGAGAGAAACCTGGGAGGATCAGATGGAGAGAGCAGAGAGAAACCTGGGAGGATCAGATGGAGAGAGGAGAGAAACCTGGGAGGATCAGATGGAGAGAGGAGAGAAACCTGGGAGGATCAGATGGAGAGAGGAGAGAAACCTGGGAGGATCAGATGGAGAGGAGAGAAACCTGAGAGGATCAGATGGAGAGAGCAGAGAAACCTGGGAGGATCAGATGGAGAGAGGAGAGAAACCTGAGAGGATCAGATGGAGAGCAGAGAACAACTTGGTAGGAGTATACATTACATAGAAGAAGGGAGGATGGATTGTGCTCTTACAGTGCTGAGAGGCCCCAGTGAGACCCGGCTCTGTCCCCAGCGGTCTGGAATACAGACAGGCCGATGAGGGACACGGTGGGGGTGACGGTCAGGGGCCCGATGTAGTCCAGCAGGAGACCAGGGAGACCCACCAGCCCGATGACCACCTCCACCACACTGGATGCTATGATGGCACCCTGGATCTACGGGGGAGAGACCGACTGTTATTATCATTAGCTATGTCTAGGACCACCATTTGACCTGACCCACACAAACCCTGGCTCCTAGTTATATCTACATGATGTCTCTGATAATGTCAATCAAAGTGAGAGATGCTACAGTTCAGAAAGATGGACCCCAAGATGGAGGCCCAGTGAGAGATGCTAAAGTTCAGAAAGATGAACCCCAAGATGGAGGCCCAGTGACAAGAGGCAGGAAGTACCTCTCTTATCCTTGGGTGCCAGATGTGTGAGGTGTTCAGAGGAAGACTCCAGTTTCCATAAATCTCCTCTGTTGAAAGACAGACACAATAGCACATTAGTGAGGTTTGTCTTTGATTGGACCATATTCTTCTGACATAGGATGGGACTGAGTGGTGCACCTTTAGGGGGACATTTCCATCTATCCAGCCCTAAGATGGCTTGGGCAGGGATGAGGAAGGCAAAAGCACTGGCCTGGAAAAGAGGTAACCTAAACATAGAAGATAAAATATGTTACACAATGCATTCCAAGCATTAGAAGACACGCACATACATACACACGTACCTGACTCCAAATGTGGTCTGTATGATTGTGGTGATTCCCACGCAGGTGAAGATGGTTCCCACCAGCTGACTGACCATGTACTGGTCTTGTCCCACACACATGGCCTCCGCCAGCAGGAAGGGCACAGCGATGGTCCCGCTGAAACACGTCAGGTAGTGCTGTGATTAAAGACAGTGTTAATCACCATGGAGAGAGAGAGAGAGGGGGGGGGCAGAGGGAGGGGGGAGAGAGAGTAGGAGAGAGAGAGACAGAGAGGGGGGGGGGAACAGAGGGAGGGAGGGGGGAGAGATACATTTGGGGGAAGGAGCGCACAAAAGAGAAGAAGAAACAACTACTGATAGAAAGGCGGAGTCAGAAAACCATTCATGAAAACTGTATGAGAGAGAGAGAGAGAGAGAGAGAGAGAGAGAGAGAGAGAGAGAGAGAGAGAGAGAGAGAGAGAGAGAAAGAGAGAGAGAAAGAGAGAGGCAGACAGAGAGAGAGTGAGAGAGAGAGACAGAGAGAGAGACAGACAGAGAGAGAGAGAGAGTGTGTGTGTGTGAGCGAGAGAGAGAGAGAGACAGAGAGAGAGAGAGTGTGTGTGTGAGAGAGAGAGAGAGAGAGAGAGAGAGAGAGAGAGTGTGAGAGTGTGTGAGAGTGTGTCAGAGAGTGTGTCAGAGAGTGTGTCAGAGAGTGTGTCAGAGAGTGTGTCAGAGAGTGTGTGTGAGAGAGAGTGTATCAGAGAGTATGAGAGAGTGTGTGTGTGAGAGTGTGTGTATTTGTGTACCTGGAGGCCCAGTAGAATGCAGAGGTACCACGGTGGGACATCCTCTATGGTGTAGATCATGTCAGAGCCTGGCTGCTGCTTCCCCCCCTCAGCTCCCTGGTCCTGTCCCTCTGCGGCCAGCTTCCCCCCCTCAGCTCCCTGCTGCTGTCCCTCTGCGGCCAGCTTCCCCCCCTCAGCTCCCTGCTCCTGTCCCTCTGTGGCCAGCTTCCCCTCCTCAGCACCCTGCTGCTCCTCTGTCTGAGTCTGGACATCACAACTCTGAAAGCGAAAACAGAGACATTCACACATGGCATACACAAAGTTTGAAAGTCACATGATGTTCAACAACTGGGAATAATCGATGACCTCTCAGACATCATATAAAATACCTTATATGGCACAAGATTGTCACCTACGTGATTTGTCACTGTCCCATACTTTTTTATTTAACTAGGCAAGTCAGTTAAGAACAAATTCTTATTTACAATGACGACCTACCCCGGCCAAACCCAGACGATGCTGGGCCAATTGTGCACCGCCATATGGGACTACCAATCACGGCCGGTTGTGATACAGCCTGGAATCTAACCAGGGTCTGTAGTGACGCCTCTAGCACTGAGATGCAGTGCCTTAGACCGCTGCGCCACTCGGGAGCCCAACATATGGCCTTGCCATCTCCACTGAGGCCAACCGTCAGGCACATGACCAACTGGGTGTCACATCTACTTTAATTGACCTACTCTGTGAATGATCAACATGGGCCTGGATTACGTTATAACCCAGAAGAATGGCACTGTCACCGTGGCCAGTTGTCATAGTTCTTGGTGTTGACTGTTTTGAAAGATGATGCAAGAGGACCTCTGCCATGACTAACTCATCAAAGTAGACTGGAGTAACGCAGATTTTTCTTCCTAAATCACAGGTCAGTGTTTTGGCACAGGTATCTAGGTTAATAGCCTCTTGGTGTTTCAATACATTCCACTGTGAACAAAATGTATCACCTTTATATCTTTGTCAGAGAAACAATGGTAGAACTGTCTTCTACAATTCAGTGTCTCCACTTTTGCTATGAGGTATTGTGTCTTCAAACAATAGCCACAAATATCCGGCAAAAAGCAAGGTTTCTGATATCAATCCAGAATCATCCTCCACAAGTTGTTATTCAGCTCGACATCATGACAGTAAATCCCCTCATCTGAGCATGGTAAACACCTGGGTCATTTCACCCCAAAGGTAAACAGAAATACTTTGAAAACATCCAATGATGTAATATACGAAGTGTAAAACTAAATTATTCAAGTTAACGGAAATAAAGCTCACTAAGGACCTACACACCAGACATTAACTCAACCATAACTCATCATCTTACCAGGCCAGACAACGTACAATTACAATTTAAACATTCACAACAAAACTAAACTCATCCATGTATTGAAATGATAGTAAATTATGAAGTTTACCTTGAGGTCTGGTCGGGTTTCTGTTTGCTTCTTCTTCATCTGGACTCTCAGTTGTTTGTGATGGATCCTTAGTTTCCTTTTGGGTGCTGCCCTCTCTCAACTAGCCAACACACGTGTGACCTCAGCCCTATACAGGAGTATAGGGCCCTTTTATGGGGGTTGAGGGGACCAGATCAGCCAGGTTAATAATCTGCCCCTGAGATGGACTTTACCCACTCGTGCTGTTTAAGAGGCAGAGACTGTAAAACTAAAGGAAAAAGATCAAAGGGTCAAGAAGACACTTCTTGGAATTAGAGATAGTGGGCAAGAATCAGATTAGCCATCAGAAAGAACTAAACTCTTCACTGTCAACTGCATTTTATGTGTAAATATTTGTATGAACATAACAAGATTCAACAACTGAGACATAAACTGAACAAGTTCCACAGACATGTGACTAACAGAAATGGAATAATGTGTCCCTGAACAAAGGTGGGGGGGGGGGGGTCAAAATCAAAAGCAACAGTCAGTATCTGGTGTGGCCACCAGCTGCATTAAGTACTGCAGTGCATCTCCTCCTCATGGACTGCACCAGATTTGCCAGTTCTTGCTGTGAGATGTTACCCCACTCTTCCACCAAGGCACCTGCAAGTTCCCGGACATTTCTGGGGGCAATAGCCCTAGCCCTCACCCTCCGATCCAACAGGTCCCAGACGTGCTCAATGGGCTTGAGATCCGGGCTCTTCACTGGCCATGGCAGAACACTGACATTCCTGTCTTGCAGGAAATCACGCACAGAACGAGCAGTATGGCTGGTGGCATTGTCATGCTGGAGGGTCATGTCAGGATGAGCCTGCAGGAAGGGTACCACATGAGGGAGGAGGATGTCTTCCCTGAAAGACACAGCGTTGAGATTGCCCGCAATGACAACATGCTCAGTCCGATGATGCTGTGACACACCGCCTCAGACCATGACGGACCCTCCACCTACAAATCGATCCCGCTCCAGAGTACAGGCCTCGGTGTAACGCTCATTCCTTCAACGATAAACGCAAATCCGACCATCACCCCTGGTGAGACAAAACCGCGACTGGTCAGAAAAACCGCGACTCACCCCTGGTGAGACAAAACCGCGACCTGCCTTACAACCTGCCTTACAACAAGCCCTCAGTCCAGCCTCTCACAGCCTATTGCGGACAGTCTGAGCACTGATGGAGGGATTGTGCGTTCCTGGTGTAACTCGGGCAGTTGTTGTTGCCATCCTGCACCTGTCCCGCAGGTGTGATGTTCGGATGTGCCGATCCTGTGTAGGTGTTGTTACACGTGGTCTGCCACTGCGAGGACAATCAGCTGTCCGTCCTGTCTCCCTGTAGCGCTGTCTTAGGCGTCTCACAGTATGGACATTGCAAGTTATTGCCCTGGCCACATATGCAGTCCTCATGCCTCCTTGCAGCATGCCTAAGGCACGTTCACGCAGATGAGCAGGGACCCTTGGCACCTTTCTTTTGGTGTTTTCATAACTGTGACCTTAATTGCCTACTGTCTGTAAGCTGTTAGTGTCTTAACGACCGCGCCACAGGTGCATGTTCATTAATTGGGAAACAGTGTTTAAACCCTTTACAATGAAGATCTGTGAAGTTATTTGGATTTTTACGAATTATCTTTGAAAGACAGGGTCCTGAAAAAGGGACTTTCTTTTTTTGCTGAGTTTACATGTACATCGGAAGGGTTACATTTGAAGTTACAGATATGTGACCGATTCTGCATTTCATATTTTTTTAAAGGAAGAGCTTGTGATGGCATCTAGACCGTGTGTTTGAGTGAGGAGATCGGGGTTTGAGTGAGGAGATCGGGGTTTGAGTGAGGAGATCGGGGTTTGAGTGAGGAGATCGGGGTTTGAGTGAGGAGATCGGGGTTTAATAAGAAGTTTCATAAGCTTGGTAAGTGACTCCTCCCACCTGAAACGTGCTTAATGTTATAACTGTTTACACAAAGGACTGCATACGAGTATACTGTCATTTTATTTTATAAAATCTGAAACCTGGTAAAGATAGTGATGCATCATGGTATATGTTTGTTCCGTTAGGCTTGTATGGGCACCCGAGTGGAGCAGCGGTCTAAGGTATTGCATCTCAGAGGTGCTAGGGGTGTCACTACAGACCCTGGTTCAATTCCAGGCTGTATCACAACCAGCTGTGATTGGGAGTCCCATAGGGAAGCTCATAATTGGCCAAGCGTCATCCAGGTTGGGGTTTGGCCGGGGTAGGCCGTCATTGTAAATAAGAATTTGTCACATGCGTCGACTACAACAGGTATAGAACTTACCGTGAAATGATTACTTACAAGCCCATAACCAACAATGCAGTTTTAGGAAAAGAGAGTTAAGAAAAGATTTACTAAATAAACTAAAGTAAAAAGTAAAAGTTGAATGTAACGTGCGTTCTCCTCCTCGTCTGAGGAGGAGCAAGGATCGGACCAATATGCAGCGAGGTATGAAGACATAATGATTTATTTAAAGAAAGACGAACACGAAAAAACTCTTAACAAACTACAAAACAATAAACGACGTAAACAGACCTGAACATGAGAACTTTCAGACAACGAAGAACACACAAACAGGAACAAACTCACAAACGAAACAGTCCCGTGTGGCATAAACACTAACACAGGAACAATCACCCACAAACAAACAGTGTGAACAGCCTACCTTAATATGGTTCTCAATCAGAGGAAACGTAAAACACCTGCCCCTGATTGAGAACCATATCAGGCTAATTGAAAAGAACCCAACATAGAAACACATAACATAGAATGCCCACCCAGCTCACGTCCTGACCATACTAAACAAAGACAAAATAAAGGAAATAAGGTCAGGAACGTGACATTGAAAGCAGGTATCCAGTGGCCATAGAAGTAGGGCATTTGGCAACTGAAGTCGGTCACGACCAATGGTGTAGAATACTTAAGTAAAAATACTTACTATTCATATTTTTGACAACTTTTACTTTTACTTCATTACATTACTAAAGAAAATGATGTACTTTTTCCTCCATACATTTTCCCAAACGCCCAAAAGTACTCATTACATTTTGAATGCTTAGCAGGACAGAAGATTTAAATTATGTCTTAGTGTTGGAGACCCTGGCTATCAGTACATTTTAAAAAACAAGAAAATTGTGCCGTCTGGTTTGCTTAATATAATGATTTTTTTTATTATTCGTACTTTTACTTATGATACTTAAGTATATTTAAAACAAAATACTTTTAGACTTTTACTCAAGTAGTATTTTACTGGGTGACTTTCACTTTTACTTGAGTCATTTTCTATTGAGGTATCTTTACTTTTACTCAAGTATGACAACTGGGTACTTTTCCATCACTGGTTATGACACCGAACTGCAGTCAGGTCAAGACCCTGGTGAAGACGACAAGCACACAGATGAGCTTCCCTGAGACGGTTTCTGACCGTCTTGTGCAGAAATTCTTTGGTTGTTCATATCCACAGTTTCATCAGCTGTCCGGGTGGCTCATCTCAGACCATCCCGCAGGTGAAGAAGCCATATGTGGAGGTCCTGGGCTGGCATGGTTACACTTGGTCTGCGTTTGTGAGGCCGGTTGGACGTACTGCCAAATTGTCTAAAACAACGTTGGAGGTGGCTTATGGTAGATTAATGAACATTCAATTCTCTGGCAGCAGCTCTGGTGGACATTCCTGCAGTCAGCATGCCAATTGCAAACTCCCTCAAAACTTTAGATATCTGTAGCATCACAAGCATTACTGCCCTGTTGGAGCTAGAAACACAAGCCTTACTGCCCTGTTGGAGCTAGAAACACAAGCATTACTGCCCTGTTGGAATAGAAACACAAGCATTACTGCTCTGTTGGAGCTAGAAACACAATCATTACTGCCATGTTGGAGCTAGAAACACAAGCATTACTGCCATGTTGGAGCTAGAAACACAAGCATTACTGCCCTGTTGGAGCTAGAAACACAAGCATTACTGCCCTGTTGGAGCTAGAAACACAATCATTACTGCCATGTTGGAGCTAGAAACACAAGCATTACTGCCCTGTTGGAGCTAGAAACACAAGCATTACTGCCCTGTTGGAGCTAGAAACACAATCATTACTGCCATGTTGGAGCTAGAAACACAAGCATTACTGCCCTGTTGGAGCTAGAAACACAAGCATTACTGCTCTGTTGGAGCTAGAAACACAATCATTACTGCCCTGTTGGAGCTAGAAACACAAGCATTACTGCCCTGTTGGAGCTAGAAACACAAGCATTTTGCTGCACCTGCAATACAATCTGCAAATCTGTGTATGTGACCAATAAACATTGATTCCATTATTTTGATTTGATTTGAAGACTCATTGACCACAAGAGGTCGACACACACCAAAGCATGACTCCGTGTTCTAGAACAGAGATGTCTCCACCCATAAAATACGTTTGAGGGCTTAATTATACTGCAGATTGCTGTCCACGTTGTCTTGCTGTGTCTCCTCTTACCTAAAGGCAGAATTTCCCTTCATGTGTAATCCTAAGGCAGAGATACTTCATCTTCTTAAAATGAGGACATTACCCAAGAAGACGCACCCTTGTGCATCATCACACATCCCTTTCCAAACAGACACACATTGCTCAAGCATGCATATGGACACACTGGCTGAACTGCCTTGACACAAGAGGGACTGTCTGCAGGAAGTCAAGGAGGAAGTCTGGAGCAGCTCCTTACCAATACTGAGCCTCAGTAGGATATCGCCTACAGACAGACAGACAGACAGACAGACAGACAGACAGACAGACAGACAGACAGACAGACAGACAGACAGACAGACAGACAGACAGACAGACAGACAGACAGACAGACAGACAGACAGACAGACAGCCTTCAGATTAACATGACAGATGTTACAGAACCAGCAAACAAGCCAGAAACACACTACATACAGAAATCATATCAGAGGGGACATTATACATTTGCAAAAGTGTGTGTTTGTCAATGAGTGTGTGTTGTTGGTTCTATGTGACTGGACATTTCTCCGATGTTGTCCTCATCCTCCTTCACACTGCGCTCTCCAGGTACGTCTTCTTTTTTTGTGGAGAGGACAGAGGACAGAGGACAGGGGACAAAGGAAAGAGGACAGAGGACAAGTTCTGTCAACAACTCGTTTGATCATCATGACTTCAGAGGGATCATTTCCCTTTTTTTTTCAGAGAAAGACGAGTCTCAATACTGGGGAATAGCAGAAATGGATACATGTACGTGCACATATCCATGCAAAGAGACCTGCGTACAGAGACACATATTCTAAATAGGATTTCCAGGAAAAAATGACATCGAGAGGCCAACCTATTTAAATCTTTATTTATATTCAAAGCACTCCCATCCGTGGGGTCATCTCTATGAATACTTACTCTATATACCCACATATGGGAGCCTCAGCTTCTCTGACCTGGACCACCTGGACCAACTGTACCATCTGAACCACCTGAACCCCCTGAACCAACTGGACCACCTGAACCAACTGAACCCCCTGAACCCCCTGAACCACCTGAACCAACTGGACCACCTGAACCCCCTGAACCAACTGTACCATCTGAACCACCTGAACCCCCTGAACCAACTGGACCACCTGAACCAACTGAACCCCCTGAACCCCCTGAACCACCTGAACCAACTGGACCACCTGAACCCCCTGAACCAACTGTACCATCTGAACCACCTGAACCCCCTGAACCAACTGGACCACCTGAACCAACTGAACCCCCTGAACCCCCTGAACCACCTGAACCAACTGGACCACCTGAACCCCCTGAACCAACTGTACCAACTGGACCACCTGAACCACCTGAACCCCCTGAACCACCTGAACCAGCTGTACCATCTGAACCAACTGTACCATCTGAACCACCTGAACCACCTGAACCAACTGGACCACCTGGACCACCTGAACCATCTGAACCACCTGAACCAACTGGACCACCTGAACAATCTGAACCACCTGAACCATCTGAACCACCTGAACCAACTGGACCACCTGAACCATCTGAACCACCTGAACCAACTGGACCACCTGGACCACCTGAACCACCGGACCACCTGAACCACCTGAACCAACTGGACCACCTGAACCACCTGAACCACCTGAACCACCTGAACCACCTGGACCACCTGACGATGTGGCAATCTTGGCCGAGCTCTTGGACATGAGGAGACCCACCCACTGGGCCTCAAGATCAGCTGGGACCAAACTAAGATCCAGTCTTTTAGCGACTTCCAACCAGTCCTGCTGTGGACCCCCACCACGTTGTTCCTAAGTACTGCTACCTTAGAAGTACATTGACAACTGACTGCAGGAGCAAAGCTGACATTCACCTACGTATTGGCCGGGCAGCCTCAACCATTGCCAGCCTAAACATCAGGAAACAACGTAACGTAAAAAAATTTAAACATTGCATATACAATAGCCTGGTCATCTCCATCCTGACGTACAGATCAGATACATGGACCTTCACTCTGGACCTCACATGTCGTCTGGACGCCTTTGACTCCAAGTGCCTCCGCGGCATACTGGGCATCACATGACGTGACCACATCCCAAACTCCACAATACGGCAAAAGATGGACCAGTCCCCTGTCTCCTCCCTGGACAGAGCCTCAAAACTACGACCCACCTCTGGAGCCTGCCCTTATCCTTAAGGAGCCATCCCCCAACTGGTCACGCCCAAGAGGAAGACTGAGAGCCAGGTGGTACACCCAGTTGGAGGATGACCTACACAACCTGGGACTTAAAAACCATTTCAGCCTGGGACCTGGCCCAGAATACGAAGGTGTGGAGATCCATTTGTCGATGGAGCGAGCGAAGATGAGTGAGTGAGCCGAAGATCTAAATTCCTTCATTGTAAACGACTGGGAGAGGTTGTGGATGACCGGCCGGGTTTAAGGAGTGTCTCGGGACATGTAGGGGCAGGAGCCACGCGTGCCACGGACACCTGGTGAGTCAGAGAGGCTGGTAGTGAAACACCCAGCGACAGAGCCAGTTGGACTCGTAGTCTACCAGCCTGCCAAGATCAGCCCAAGTCCCAATGCAGACTCACTGCTATAAAAGGATTTACAGCATCTCTCACTGACGGTTTAGGATTCATGTTCTAATACTGAACTCTACACGTCACTGACCGGGCACATCATTTCTGTTTATATGAACTTATAGGCCTACAGCCAGTCAAGTAACAACAAAGGGTGCTACTTTCACCTAGTCAGTGCTGCTCCACAGAAACATATGGGCCTATTCCAGAGAATAGGGTGATGTGTTGACAAGAGAAATGATACATCTTAAAACCCATACCTAAGGGTCATTGTGTACCCTCTCTAACACACATACCTTCTCTAATACATGTACCCTCTCTAACACACGTACCTTCTCTAACACACGTACCCTCTCTAACACACATACCTTCTCGAACACACGTACCTTCTCTAACACACGTACCCTCTCTAACACACATACCTTCTCGAACACACGTACCTTCTCTAACACACATACCCTCTCTAACACACATACCTTCTCTAACACACGTACCCTCTCTAACACACGTACCCTCTCTAACACATGTACCCTCTCTAACACATGTACCCTCTCTAACACACATACCCTCTCTAACACACGTACCCTCTCTAACACACGTGCCCTCTCCAACACACGTACCCTCTCTAACACACGTACCCTCTCTAACACACGTACCCTCTCCAACACACGTACCCTCTCTAACACACGTACCCTCTCTAACACACGTACCCTCTCTAACACACGTACCCTCTCTAACACACGTACCCTCTCTAACACACATGCCCTCTCTAACACATGTGCCCTCTCTAACACACATGCCCTCTCTGACATACGTACCCTCTCTAACACATGTACCCTCTCTAACACATGTACCCTCTCTAACATACGTACCCTCTCTAACACACGTGCCCTCTCTAACACACATGCCCTCTCTGACATACGTACCCTCTCTAACACATGTACCCTCTCCAACACACGTACCCTCTCTAACACACGTACCCTCTCTAACACACGTACCCTCTCTAACACACGTACCCTCTCTAACACACGTACCCTCTCTAACACACGTACCCTCTCTAACACACATGCCCTCTCTAACACACGTGCCCTCTCTAACACACATGCCCTCTCTGACATACGTACCCTCTCTAACACATGTACCCTCTCTAACACATGTACCCTCTCTAACACATGTACCCTCTCTAACACACGTACCCTCTCTAACACACGTACCCTCTCTAACACACGTACCCTCTCTAACACACGTACCCTCTCTAACACACGTACCCTCTCTAACACACGTACCCTCTCTAACACACGTACCCTCTCTAACACACGTGCCCTCTCTAACACACATGCCCTCTCTGACATACGTGCCCTCTCCAACACACGTGCCCTCTGACATACGTGCCCTCTCCAACACACATGGCCTCTCTAACATACGTGCCCTCTCCAACACACATGGCCTCTCTAACATACGTGCCCTCTCCAACACACGTGCCCTCTGACATACGTGCCCTCTCCAACACACATGGCCTCTCTGACATACGTGCCCTCTCCAACACACATGGCCTCTCTAACATACGTGCCCTCTCACCAGAGTGGAATGCAGGGAATGTTGAGCCTTTTGTTTATTCTTAGGGGAGGAGGAGCCCCAGCTTGATATCAGTACAACAATGCTTTTCTCCATTCTCTATCGATAAGACAATGTCATTTCAGCACCCTGCCTGTCCAGCCAGTTTACTAACACAGCAGCAACATGGTGAATCATTCAACAAGGTGATGATGACAGAAAGTACCGTGGCACGATGTTGTCATTGGCTCTGAGATGATGTTATGGTAATGAGGGAAATATGATAAACAGTCCTCTATGGTTCCGCCCAGTCATACGTTTGTCTTTCTTACAGTATGTTTGTGACGGGCCAGACTGACACCAGTTAATACAGCTATGAGTCTGTTACAATAACAGCGGGACAGATAATGAGCCTAAAGACAGCAACTGATAAGGTCTCCCCCCTTATGCCTCTCATTCCGACGCCTTGTTATGGCAACAGAAACAGGGCATTTGAATGAAAACCGCTCTATTTTTTAGAGCTATGATGTTATGATTTAAAAGATACAGTAGTAAGTGGAACCAGTGAAAATGTGTCTCTGGACCCACCAGACTAGACATCTACTCTTCCATCAGCAGTAACTCATACTGACCTGTACCGTACCGTTGATCTGTTAGGCTCTGCCACCACATGTCCCAATGGGAATAGGGATTGTGTACACTACAGTGTAGGTAATATGATTTGTACACAGCCAACAACTATAGTAGATTCAAATATACAGAATAACCACAGATGTAATGAAATAATTTACACACAGGCCTACACAGTCAGATGATGATCAGTTACAACCTGAATGTTTCCCTCCCACACTGACTAATGTCAAGACACTAACATACAAGTACAGACCAAGTGGTCTTTTTAGAATCCAGAATTCCTAACAACTCAGTGGTTGACATTAGCCCCAGTCCTGAGCCCACTGGCTGGCTGCAAAGAGCAGCCACACTCACCCCACAATCAGCGGGCTACAGACCGTCCTCACTACACAAAATAACCTGCAGACTCACACGGGTACAAAAATAGCACACTAAACAAATCATCGTTCACCGTTACCTACCAAAGCAATCTCACATAGTCATGTTACGGTCAAAAAGTAAACTTGGCTAATGATGCCTAATGGGCCCTCCCATTTAACGCATAATCCTAAGGGTAAGCCCTGTCGACCTACATGTGTCAGTGTCATGGATTCCATATACCCTCATCTAATGTTCAGCTTATGGAAACTATACTGGTAGAGTCAGTGAGATCCTCTGGCATTTCTGTGGGTGGCTGTCAGGTCAGTTAGTCATCATTGTACAGTGAATGGATCCTCTCATGTATGTGACAACCAGCTCTAGTGACTTCAGCCAGGCCACCAATGACAAGGCAGAAAGACTGCAAAACAAATGGACCCGTTGTCATTTTGAGGTTCCTGCATCGGAGGCAGAGGAGTCTATTCTGAACTCATAATGAGGGAAACTGCTGACCAATGATTCCTTGACATTTACCGATGACTCATATCCCATTCAAATAACAAAACAGTAAACAAATGTTTCCATTTCCTATTGCTGACTGAACTCAACGACGTACACGGTGGGGCACGAAATTATTGACACCCTTAATAAAGACGAGCAAAAAAATTACTGTATAAAATAGATCACTGAAATACTGAACTATATTGTTTACTCAAACTTTTTTAGGAAATGCTATTATTTTACACCAATACAATTTCTCAAAGAGATTTTGTTTAACAAGTAATTATAAAAAAAACATCAAAAAAAATATGAGTAAAAATGATTGACTTGCCGTGCGGTAGCAGAGAGAACAAGTCTATGACTTTGGTGACTGGAGTCTTTGACCATTTTTTGGGCCTTCCTCTGACACTGCCAAGTATATAGGTCCTGGATGGCAGGAAGCTTGGCCCCAGTAATGTACTGGGTTGTACGCACTACCCTCTGTAGCGCCTTACAGTCAGATGCCGAGCAGTTGCCATACCAGGCGGTGATGCAACCGTTCAGGATGCTCTCGATGGTGCAGCTGTAGAACTTTTTGAGTCTCCTGGGGAGGAAAAGGTGTGGTCGTGCCCTCTTCACGACTGTCTTGGTGTGTTTGGACCATGATAGTTAGTTGGTGATGTGGACACTAAGGAACTTGAAACTCTCCACCCGCTCCACTACAGCCCTGTCGATGTTAATGGGGGCCTGTTCAGCCCGCCTTTTCCTGTAGCTCCTTTGTCTTGCTCACATTGAGGGAGAGGTTGTTGTCCTGGCACCACACTGCCAGGTCTCTGGCCTCCTCCCTATAGGCCTTCTCATCGTTGATGGTGATCAGCAAACTTAATGATGGTGTTGGAGTCGTGCTTGGCCACGCAGTTGTAGGTGAACAGGGAGTACAGGAGGGGACTGCCCCTGAGGGGCCCCAGTTTTGAGGATCAGCGTGGCAGATGTGTTGTTGCCTACCCTTACCACCTGGGGGCGGCCTGTCAGGAATTCCCGGATCCAGTTGCAGAGGGAGGTGTTTAGTCCCAGGGTCCTAGCAATGAGCTTCGTGGGCACTATGGTGTTGAACGCTGAGCTGTAGTCAATGAACAGCATTCTCATATTCCTTTTGTCCAGGTGGGAAAGGGCAGTTTGGAGTGTGATTGAGGTTGCGTCACCTGTGGATCTGTTGGGGCAGTATGCGAATTGGAGAGGGTCTAGGGTTTCCGGGATGATGGTGTTGATTTGAGCCATGACCAGCCTTCATGGCTACCGACGTGAGGGCTACGGGGCAGTAATAATTTAGGCAGGTTACCTTCGGTTTCTTGGGCACAGAGACTATGGTGGTCTACTTGAAACATGTAGGTATTATAGACTCGGTCAGGGAGAGGTTGAAAATGTCAGTTAAGCCTCCCGGGTGGCGCAGTGGTCTAGGGCACTGCATCGCAGTGCTAGCTGCGCCACCAGAGACTCTGGGTTCGCGCCCAGGCTCTGTCGCAGCCGGCTGCGACCGGGAGGTCCGTGGGGCGACGCACAATTGGCATAGCGTCGTCCGGGTTAGGGAGGGTTTGGCCGGTAGGGATATCCTTGTCTCATCGTGCTCCAGCGACTCCTGTGGCGGGCCGGGCGCAGTGCGCGCTAACCGAGGGGGCCAGGTGCACGGTGTTTCCTCCGACACATTGGTGCGGCTGGCTTCCGGGTTGGAGGCGCGCTGTGTTAAGAAGCAGTGCGGCTTGGTTGGGTTGTGCTTCGGAGGACGCATGGCTTTCGACCTTCGTCTCTCCCGAGCCCGTACGGGAGTTGTAGCGATGAGACAAGATAGTAATAACTAGCGATTGGATACCACGAAAAATTGGGGAGAAAAGGGGATAAAAATTTAAAAGAAAAGAAAAAAAGAAAATGTCAGTGAAGACACTTGCCAGTTGGTCCACACATGTGTCCTGGTAATTCGTCTGGCCCCGCGGCTTTGTGAATGTTGACCTGTATATAGGTCTTGCTCACATAGGCTACGGAGAGTGTGATCACACAGTCATCCAGAACATCTGGTGCTCTCACGAATGCTTCAGTGTTGCTTGCCTCGAAGCGAGCATAAAAGGTATTTAGCTTGTCTGGTAGGCTCCTGTCACTGGGCAGCTAGTGTCTGGGCTTCCCTTTGTAGTCTGTAATAGTTTGCAAGCCCTGCCACATCCGACGAGCATCAGAGCCAGTGTAGTAGGATTCAATCTTAGTCCTGTATTGACGCTTTGCCTGTTTGATGGTTTGGGAGTTCTTATAACCGTCCAGATTAGTGTCCCACTCCTTGAAAGCGGCAGCTCTAGTCTTTAGCTCGGTGCAGATGTTGCCTGTAATCCATGGCTTTTGGTTGGGAGATGCACATACGGTCACTGACGGACGACGTCGTCAATGCACTTATTGATGAAGCCGGTGACTAAGGTGGTATACTCTCAATGCCATTGGATGAATCCTGGAACATATTCCAGTCTGTGCTAGTAAAACAGTCCTGTAGCGTAGCATCCGCGTCATCTGACTACTTCCGTATTGAGCGAGTCACTGGTAATTCGTGCTTTAGTTTTAGCTTGTAAGCAGGAATCAGGAAGATAGAATTATGGTCAGATTTGCCAAATGGAGGGCGAGGGAGAGCTTTGTATGCGTCTCTGTGTGTAGAGTAAAGGTGGTCTAGAGTTGTTTTCCTCGGGTTGCACATGTGACACGCTGGTAGAAATGAGGTAAACGGATTTAAGTATCCCTGCATTAAAGTCCCCGGCCACTAGTAGCGCTTCTGGATGAGCATTTTCTTGTTTGCTTATGGTTTTATACAGCTCGTTGAGTGCAGTCTTAGTGCCTGCATCGGTTTGTGGTGGTAAATAGACGGCTACTAATAATATAGATGAGAACTATCTTGGTAGATAGTGTGGTCTACAGCTTATCATAAGGTACTCTACATCAGGCGAGCAATACCTTGAGACTTCTTTAATATTAGACATTGCATACCAGCTGTTATTGAAAAATATACACATGCACCCGCCCCTCGTCTTACCAGACGTAGCTGCTCTGTCCTGCCGATGTACGGAAAACCCAGCCAGCCTTAGATTATCCGTGTCGTCGTTCAGGGACTGGGAGGATTCTGTATGAGGGAATTCTCTAAGATCCCTACCAATGTGTTCTCCAACTCATAAAACATTTTAGAAAAAGGCTCAGTGCTGTTATCCTCGCAAGGTGAGGTATTGAAAGGTAGTGAAAACAGGGGTGTCAAGAATGTTTTACCCCAACCTTTTGTAGAGCAATAATATTAGTATAAAATAATATAATTTCCCAATTGTTTTGAAGCATACAATACAAGCTCAGTATTTTAATTATTTATTTTATACAGTCATTTCCACTCATCTTTATCAAGGGTGTCAATTTCAGACCCCACTGCACATCACATCCACAGAGTTGAGTGGAGACTACAGTTTCTGGAGTGAACTACTTCGAATTGGTAAGCAACTCCATTGTATATTTGGCCTTGTGTTTTAGGTTATTGTCCTGCTAAAAAGTGAATTTGTCTCCCAATGTCTGTTGGAAAGCAGACTGAACCAGGCTTTCCTCTAGGATTTTGCTTGTGCTTAACTATATTCTGCTTCTTTTTATCCTAAACTCCCTAGTATTTCCCAATGACAAGCATACCCATAACATGATGCAGCCACCACCATGCTTGAAAATATGAAGAGTGGTACTCAGTGATGTGTTGTGTTGGATTTGCCCCAAACATAACGCTTTGTATTCAGGACATAAAGTTAATTTCTTTGCCACATTGTTTACAGTTTTACTTAAGTGCCCTATTGCAAACAGGATGCATGTTTTGGAATATGTTTCTTCTTCTTAGGTCATTATTGTGAAGTAACTACAAAAAAATAATAATCTGTAACTGTTTTAATGTCACCATTGGCCTCATTGTGAAATCCCTGAGCGGTTTCCTTCCTCTCGGACAACTGAGTTAGGAAGGACGCCTGTATCTTTGTAGTGACTGGGTGTATTAATACACCAACCAAAGTGTAATCAATAACTTCACCATGCTCAAAGGGATATTCAATGTCTGCTATTTATTTATTTTTACCCATCTACCCATCTAGAAATCCTCTGTGGTCTTGGTGGTTGAATCTGTTTGAAATGTACTGCTCGTCTGAGGGTCCTTACAGATAATTGTATGTTTGGGCTAAAACATAATTCCACTTTGACATTATGGGGCATTGTGTGTAGGCCAGTGACCCAATCTCAATGTAATCCATTTGAAATTCCGTCTGTAACATAACAAAATGTGGAAAAAGTCTAAAGGGTGTGAATACTTTCAGGAACACATTGTACACGGTAAGGATCGCACTGTACACGGTAAGGATCGCACTGTACACGGTAAGGAACGCACTGTACACGGTAAGGATCGCACTGTACACGGTAAGGAACGCACTGTACACGGTAAGGAAAGCACTGTACATGGTAAGGAACACATTGTACACGGTAAGGAACGCACTGTACACGGTAAGGAACGCACTGTACACGGTAAGGAACGCACTGTACACGGTAAGGATCACACTGTACACGGTAAGGAACGCATTGTACACGGTAAGGAACACATTGTACACGGTAAGGAACGCACTGTACACGGTAAGGAACGCACTGTACACGGTAAGGAACGCACTGTACACGGTAAGGATCGCACTGTACACGGTAAGGAACGCACTGTACACGGTAAGGATCGCACTGTACACGGTAAGGAACGCACTGTACACGGTAAGGAAAGCACTGTACACGGTAAGGAACACATTGTACACGGTAAGGAACGCACTGTACACGGTAAGGAACACATTGTACACAGTAAGGAACACACTGTACACGGTAAGGAACGCACTGTACACGGTAAGGATCACACTGTACACGGTAAGGAATGCACTGTACACGGTAAGGAACGCACTGTACACGGTAAGGAATGCACTGTACACGGTAAGGAACGCATTGTACACGGTAAGGAACGCACTGTACACGGTAAGGAATGCACTGTACACGGTAAGGAACGCACTGTACACGGTAAGGAACGCATTGTACACGGTAAGGAACGCACTGTACACGGTAAGGAATGCACTGTACACGGAAAGGAACGCACTGTACACGGTAAGGAATGCACTGTACACGGTAAGGATCGCACTGTACACGGTAAGGAACGCACTGTACACGGTAAGGAATGCACTGTACACGGTAAGGAACACACTGTACACAGTAAGGAACGCACTGTACACGGTAAGGATCGCACTGTACACGGTAAGGAACGCACTGTACACGGTAAGGAATGCACTGTACACGGTAAGGATCGCACTGTACACGGTAAGGAATGCACTGTACACGGTAAGGAATGCACTGTACACGGTAAGGATCGCACTGTACACGGTAAGGAATGCACTGTACACGGTAAGGAACGCACTGTACACGGTAAGGAACGCACTGTACACGGTAAGGAACGCACTATACACGGTAAGGATCACACTATACACGGTAAGGATCACACCAAAGACGGTAAGGATCACACTATACACGGTAAGGATCACACTATACACGTAAGGATCACACTATACACGGTAAGGATCACACTATACACGGTAAGGATCACACTGTACACGGTAAGGATCACACTATACACGGTAAGGATCACACTATACACGGTAAGGATCACACTGTACACGGTAAGGATCACACTGTACACGGTAAGGATTTAAGAATCAACTGTAATTAGAGGTTCACTCCAAAAACTCTATTCTCCACTCAACTGGATGTGATGTACACTGTGGAGCTGAGTCAGCAACATTTCATACGGACAAAACACACATTGGTCCTTTGAACAGCACGAGTTAACAGAGCTAAATTTGTCCTGATGTCAGAGGAGAGGTAATCATGGTTCCTTGTAGAGATATTTCAGAGTGACACCCGTGCCATGAAACCGATCCACCAACATCTCCCCACCCCTCGAAACCCCCCAGGGGGTATTCATAATATACATCACCCCACCCCTCGAAACCCCCCAGGGGGTATTCATAATATACATCTCCCCACCCCTCGAATCCCCCCAGGGGTATTTCATAATATACATCACCCCACCCCTCGAAACCCCCCAGGGGGTATTCATAATATACATCACCCCACCCCTCGAAACCCCCCAGGGGTATTCATAATATACATCACCCCACCCCTCGAAACCCCCCAGGGGGTATTCATAATATACATCACCCCACCCCTCGAAACCCCCCAGGGGGTATTCATAATATACATCTCCCCACCCCTCGAAACCCCCCAGGGGTATTCATAATATACATCACCCCACCCCTCGAAACCCCCCAGGGGTATTCATAATATACATCTCCCCACCCCTCGAAACCCCCCAGGGGGTATTCATAATATACATCACCCCACCCCTCGAAACCCCCCAGGGGGTATTCATAATATACATCACCCCACCCCTCGAAACCCCCCAGGGGTATTCATAATATACATCTCCCCACCCCTCGAAACCCCCCAGGGGGTATTCATAATATACATCTCCCCACCCCTCGAAACCCCCCAGGGGGTATTCATAATATACATCACCCCACCCCTCGAAACCCCCCAGGGGTATTCATAATATACATCACCCCACCCCTCGAAACCCCCCAGGGGTATTCATAATATACATCACCCCACCCCTCGAAACCCCCCAGGGGTATTCATAATATACATCACCCCACCCCTCGAAACCCCCCAGGGGTATTCATAATATACATCTCCCCACCCCTCGAAACCCCCCAGGGGGTATTCATAATATACATCACCCCACCCCTCGAAACCCCCCAGGGGGTATTCATAGTATACATCTCCCCACCCCTCGAAACCCCCCAGGGGTATTCATAATATACATCTCCCCACCCCTCGAAACCCCCCAGGGGGTATTCATAATATACATCACCCCACCCCTCGAAACCCCCCAGGGGGTATTCATAATATACATCACCCCACCCCTCGAAACCCCCCAGGGGGTATTCATAATATACATCACCCCACCCCTCGAAACCCCCCAGGGGGTATTCATAATATACATCACCCCACCCCTCGAAACCCCCCAGGGGGTATTCATAATATACATCTCCCCACCCCTCGAAACCCCCCAGGGGTTATTCATAATATACATCTCCCCACCCCTCGAAACCCCCCAGGGGGTATTCATAATATACATCTCCCCACCCCTCGAAACCCCCCAGGGGTTATTCATAATATACATCTCCCCACCCCTCGAAACCCCCCAGGGGGTATTCATAATATACATCTCCCCACCCCTCGAAACCCCCCAGGGGGTATTCATAATATACATCACCCCACCCCTCGAAACCCCCCAGGGGTTATTCATAATATACATCACCCCACCCCTCGAAACCCCCCAGGGGGTATTCATAGTATACATCTCCCCACCCCTCGAAACCCCCCAGGGGTTATTCATAATATACATCACCCCACCCCTCGAAACCCCCCAGGGGGTATTCATAGTATACATCTCCCCACCCCTCGAAACCCCCCAGGGGTATTCATAATATACATCTCCCCACCCCTCGAAACCCCCCAGGGGGTATTCATAGTATACATCACCCCACCCCTCGAAACCCCCCAGGGGTTATTCATAATATACATCTCCCCACCCCTCGAAACCCCCCAGGGGTTATTCATAATATACATCTCCCCACCCCTCGAAACCCCCCAGGGGTTATTCATAATATACATCACCCCACCCCTCGAAACCCCCCAGGGGTTATTCATAATATACATCACCCCACCCCTCGAAACCCCCCAGGGGTTATTCATAATATACATCTCCCCACCCCTCGAAACCCCCCAGGGGTTATTCATAATATACATCACCCCACCCCTCGAAACCCCCCAGGGGTTATTCATAATATACATCTCCCCACCCCTCGAAACCCCCCAGGGGTTATTCATAATATACATCTCCCCACCCCTCGAAACCCCCCAGGGGTTATTCATAATATACATCTCCCCATCAGCCCCTGTCGATGTTGCAAACAACAACCTGTTGAAAAAGAGAAGGACCAGACCAAAGGACGCTGACGGGTGTTTAAAAGACATGTCATCGGCCCCCACCACACACCACAGATAAAGTACAACGACAGTCTGTACAGTGGCCAATGACAGTGGCTCGTTGAAGACCCCCCCCCCAATACCTAACGTCATTGTCATTACCGCAGGCATCGTTCACGGATGGCTATCACGAGAGGGACCAATTGGGATTCTGTTGACATCATGTCACCTCATTAATTACCAGTGGAACCCCTCCCGAGCATTCAAGGGCCACCAGAGAGATGAGGTCACGCACAAACAAAAGTTAACTCCAGGCTGGATCTAAATACAGTGTGTGTGGTACCGCTGGTGTCAATCCCAGCTATGTGGTCTCTCTGTACGCAGGCGTGAAAACAAAATATGACATCCCAAATAGTAATGTGACTCAGAGTTTGAGTTGGGTTTCATTCACTGGCAGTGTGAAGCACTTGGCCTTTACAGGAAGGAAGGGGGCATACAGGAAGGGGGCATACAGGAAGGGGGCATTCTTGTTTCTGGTAACCAACCCACCACTTACGTAGATTGAAGAAGACTAAAAGTCGAAGACGACCTGTAAATGCGGTCTGCTATTTGCAGTCTTTCAGCTGACAACGGAGCAATTTCTTGTTGTAGCCACAGTAACCGTGCAATACAGGTTAGGCTAGAGCCAACCGGAACTGGCTGGCAAAAGAGGAAAATAACATCTGTTTGACATGGCAGTTTGTATGGCTGGTGACTGAGTCTATGACCTGACCTATGGCACGATCCCAGTCCCGTCAGAGGGAAACCCTGAGCGGTGCTCCAGAGCCACAAGACATATTGTTGACCAGGGTGACGTCATGGGCTTGTCTGGGATTACACCCCACCACCGGACAAGGCCCAGACAGAACTCAGGACCCAGGGACTGGCCAGCAACCATAAGCCTCTCCCAACCCGCAACACAACCATGGGTTTCAGTTTCACTCATCTGGTCTCAATAAGAAATATCTCCATTAGTACTAATAAACTCTACAGCCCCACTGCTGTACAGGCATACTGTACCCTGAGTTTAAGTATGGGCGTTAGTCACTACCATCTATTTTACTGCAGAAGTAATAAGTGACACAAGAATTCAGAAATAAGGGTTTTTGTAAACAGTGGTTAGTGACAAGAATTCAGAAGTAAATTCTTTCTGTAAACAACAGCCCCAAAATATGGCTTTCGTGTGTAATGATAGTGCTACACACTCCCAGTGACTTGCTTGCATTTCTGGAATTATCTGTCCAAATCTGTGTCTAGTGCTGACTCTGGGATTATCTGTCCAAGCCTATGTCTAGTGCTGACTCTGGGATTATCTGTCCAAGCCTATGTCTAGTGCTGATACTGATATTATCTGTCCAAACCTGCATCTAGTGCTGATTCTGGGATTATCTGTCCGAACCTGTGTTTTGTGCCGACTCTGGGATTATCTGTCCAAGCCTGTGTTTTATTATTATTATTAAACCTTTATTTAACCAGGAAGGGCTCATTGAAATTTAAAATCTCTTTTTCAAGAGCGTCCTGGCCAAGATAGGCAGCACCAAGTCGTTACAAAAATGACAGACAAACAACATGAAAAACTACAAGTAATCTAGTAAAAACCATAGAATTCACAAGAGTATAACCAAATCAAAAACAGCAATCTAAAAACATTGACAGGTCAGGGATTCAGTCTCAAGGTCATTCATCAGTGAATTAAAAATACCAATCGTGACAAGTTCCAAGACGATGGCGTAGAGTACATAAAAGCCCTTTTACCAAATTCAGTTCGGACATTTGGAACAGTTAGCAGGATAAAGTCCAGCGAACGAAGAGAGTACCCACCACATATCTGAACAATAAAAATGCACAAATAAAATGATAGTAAACCCTAAATGGCCTTGTAAATAAAAGTATACCAGTGACTGAGCCTACGAGTGACTAGAGAAGGCCAGCCAACCCTGGTATACAAAGTGCAGTGGTGCGTAAGGGTTTTGCTGTTTAAAATAAATCTCAAAGTGCCATGGTAAAGGGTGTCAATTGATCTCAAACACTGAGCGGAAGCATTCATATATAAAATATCCCCATAGTCTAGTAAAGGCATAAATGTAGCTGATACCAGCCTCCTTCTGGCTTCAAAAGAAAAACAGGCCTTATTCCTAAAATAAAATCCCAATTTCAGCTTCAATTTTTTTGTAAATTGTTGAATATGCAATTTAAAATATAGGCCGTCATCAATTAAAATTCCAAGATATTTATATGAGGTTACAGTCTCAATCTCAATGCCCTGACAGGTAATAATAGGTGAAAAGTTCAGAGGTCTATTTCTTGCTTTAGAAAACACCATTAGTTTAGTTTTGTCAGTATTGAGGATAAGCTTCAATTGACACAATGTATGTTGAACAGTATAAAAAGCCTTTAGCAAGTTCTGGAAAGCTTTTGTAAGAGACGAGGCACAACAGTAAATAACAGTATCATCAGCATAAAAATGAAGTTGAGCATTTTGGACATTTTTGTCTAAATTATTTATATAAATAGTGAATAAGAGAGGACCAAGTACAGAGCCTTGGGGCACACCATTACAGACAGACAATTTAACAGACATGAGCCCATCAAATTGAGTGCACTGAGTTCTATCAGACAGATAGTTAGCAAACCATGCAACTGCATGCTCCGAAAGACCTACACTCGACAATCTCTGCCTTAGTATAGCATGATCAACTGTGTCAAAAGCCTATGTCTAGTGGTGACTCTGGGATTATCTGTCCAAACCTGTGTCTAGTGGTGACTCTGGGATTATCTGTCCAAACCTGCGTCTCGTGCTGACTTTTTGCACTTTCAACATACAGTAAAGGTTGTGGTCTGCAGGAAAATGAGTACACTGCTCTTTTATGCTCTATCCCACCCAACAACTAGATGAAAGGAGCTTCCTGAAACAGAGATGAGAGTTGGGTAACTGTCTGTGCATCATATCCTGTCTGTGGGAGAGTCACACCGCCAGCATTGAGGAGCAGTGACATCAACATGCAAATGATCCCAAAACCACAGTTATAATCAGAGCATTAGATATTTTTACCCCCAGACAGGTCCCTGTACCATCCTGCTCCCTTCCTGGTGCACAGGAGGTCTGTGTGGAGTGAAACAGGCTCAATTGTTCCCAGCAGGACCTCACAGGTGTCCACAGAAATTAGACTTCCCTTTGTTTGCATAGCACTCACCCACAGTAGCTAGTAGACCCCTTGTAGGAGCACACACCTGACACAACATCCCTTCCCTGAAATATATTTGTATATGTTTTATTTAGATATGTTTATATTCAGTTTTGTACTCATGTTATATTGAAGAGTGGAAAGGGGTCAATTGATCCAACAACAAGCGGCAGCAAACCAATCCATGGCATGATCCCCATCAGGAAATTAGTCTTGTTTTTAAGACCTGGGGCCTCGTTTATAAACCTTGTGTATGTACAACATTTGCCCCAAAACATGTACTTGGCAGTTCTCACGCAAAAGTTGGCATTCATAAAAAAAACTAAATTTGAGGTGAGAATGTGCCTATCCTCCCGCAAACATCAGACCATGCGTTCGCAGTTTCTAGTGGTTGAAGCACTGCATTGCAAGAAGGCAAAAGTAGAATCGTAGTAGGGTTCATATGACGACACTTTTATTCAAAACCTAAAAACAGGTAGCTAAATATAATAACAAGATGGAATCATTTGCTGTTAGTGAGAATATATTTTTTTTAATCTTTGCATTCTAAAATAATTAGAAGTATGCATTTATTTCCCATGATTTATTTCGTTTCCATGAACTGCAGAATAAATTCCCCACCTTTTCTGACTGTGATGATGTCATAGGCTACTCGTGTCACGAAATAGCCTATAGGCGAACAACAAGTTAGCACAGGCTACCTACCATTCCTCCCATCTCTCATTCAATTGGACCCACGTCACAGTAGTAAACAGATAAGCTATTTTAAGTATTTTGCTCTATGCGATCCGAAGCATAGTTTAACAATAGAACAGACGGTTCACCTTTCCCATTGACGTTTGTCATTTACAAACATAATAAATAATACATATATCATAACCATTGCAGAATAAAATCCTCACCTTTTCTGGCCATGATGATTTTTTTGCTCTATGCATACGAAAGGGAGCATGGTTTATAACATACAGTACAATTGAAACAATCTATTTACAGGTCCACAACAATATGCAACGGTCAGATACAGCAAATGTCACAAGAAAACATTCTGCTAACACCTCCAAAGACATTTGATCAAGTTCGCGATCTCCATTTATTTTCGATAACCTAATGCAGGGATCGTCAACTATATTAAAAACGCGGGCCGTTTTTTTCTTGAGCGCCATGTTTAGGGGCTGCCGGTACATAAATTACATATCATTTGTAGACTGCAAATTGACCAGAAGAATCCCAAACAGATATAATATTTGACTAAAACATAATAATTTCAGACCTTGCTTACATTAGTCTTTCTATTATGCATGGGAATACTTGAGAACATATGTCCTAAGTTAAAATCACTTGGAGCTGATTTCCTTGTCTTTTTACAGTATTTTATGTCCAACTATGAAAAAATAAATTCTCATTAAACTTGGGGGGGGCAAATAAAACCACCCGCGGGCCACCAGTTGGGGAACCCTGGCCAACTGTCTTGGCCTAATTCCAATACATCCGAACTATAGAGCAAATAAGGGCGTTATTGTCCCCATAAAAGGTGGAGTTATATCGCTGGTTCACATGCGCACAGTTTTAAGACATGTCCGATTTTCTATGGGAAACAAGCCCCAAGTTTCTGTTCCAAAATGGCGCACGCTGATATTTAGTTTAAAATGTATGTTTATAAATGAGGGCCCAGGAACAGCTGTTGATTAATATAACATAGTGAAATCCCACCGAACCCAATGAAATCCTTGTTTCCAGGGAAACTAGAAACTGCTGTTCTGGTCGATAGCGGACAAAGGACTGGTACAGTGAAAAGAATTTGTTCAGAAATGCCAGCTGACGCCATTCTTTGTGACCAATATTTCCTACGGTACAGGGTGGAGGTGTATGGGAGCTTTGTCCCCACAGGCCACGTTCTTGACAGGTCAGGGTGGAACAGTAATACCGTCATCGAAGCTCCATCTCACACCAGTGGTTCAATCACATATTTGACACTAGTTGTTGTTGGGATAATACATTCCATGTTAGTTGCATTGGTAATTACATTTCTACATTGAACAGAAATATGAAACGCAACACATAGTGTTGGTCCCATTTTTCTCTAAAATGTTGTGCACAAATTTGTTCACATCCCTGTTTGTGAGCATTTCTCCTTTCGCCAAGTTAATCCATCCACCTGACAGGTATGGCATAGAAGCTGATTAAAGCTGATTAAACAGCATGATCATTACACAGGGGCACCTTGTGCTGGGGACAATAAAAGGCCACTTTAAAATGTGACGTTTTGTCACACAACACAATGCCACAGATGTCTCAAGTTTTTATATTTTTGTTCAGTATAATAAGGAGTGCATTAGTATGTACTTCAGAAATGGAGAAATGTCTAGTGAAAGCTATTTGTGTCTGCTGGAACATGAGTAAGGAAGAGCTCTTGGAATTCCCATTAAATATGCTACAGATACTTTCCATATCTACACACATAGGGGAGAGAATTCCATGCATTCTGCGATAGAGAGCTGGTTTTCTCAGTCACTTCCTTCATGGCCTGATAACCCAGTGTCACTGTCAAGTTTCTTTAAATAGACACAGGGCTGTTCACACAGCCACAGACTTCTTAGGAACGACAAATTTGTTGTGCGAAAGATTATTTGCATAATTTGTATTTGGCCAACATGGGATGTCTGTTTATTCACAGATATCCGTTACATTCCAGACAATATAAAAACGCCCATAAGCCATCATTCATTTAAGTTAGACTGGTCTCAAAAATGAATAGCATAAATTATATAGAAAATGCTACAGGTTATATTTGAGACTGCAGAGAGAAAACAAACATCCATTTCTGATTTAAAAAGAGAGGCTGTGTCACTCAGGAAAAATGGAAAGTATGCCAGAACTGGGATTAGGTCTTGGCATGAAGTCAATATTCACAGTACAGTGACTACAATAGGGTGCAGTGACTACAACAGGGTGCAGTGACTGCAACAGGGTGCAGTGACTATAACAGGGTGCAGTGACTACAACAGGGTGCAGTGACTACAATAGGGTGCAGTGACTACAACAGGGTGCAGTGACTGTAACAGGGTGTAGTGACTACAACAGGGTGCAGTGACTATAACAGGGTGCAGTGACTATAACAGGGTGCAGTGACTACAACAGGGTGCAGTGACTACAACAGGGTGCAGTGACTATAACAGGGTGCAGTGACTATAACAGGGTGCAGTGACTACAACAGGGTGCAGTGACTACAACAGGGTGCAGTGACTGCAACAGGGTGCAGTGACTATAACAGGGTGCAGTGACTATAACAGGGTGCAGTGACTACAACAGGGTGCAGTGACTGCAACAGGGTGCAGTGACTACAATAGGGTGCAGTGACTATAACAGGGTGCAGTGACTATAACAGGGTGTAGTGACTACAATAGGGTGCAGTGACTACAACAGGGTGCAGTGACTACAACAGGGTGCAGTGACTACAACAGGGTGCAGTGACTGCAACAGGGTGCAGTGACTGTAACAGGGTGTAGTGACTACAACAGGGTGCAGTGACTGCAACAGGGTGCAGTGACTACAACAGGGTGCAGTGACTGCAATAGGGTGCAGTGACTACAACAGGGTGCAGTGACTATAACAGGGTGCAGTGACTATAACAGGGTGCAGTGACTACAATAGGGTGCAGTGACTACAACAGGGTGCAGTGACTACAACAGGGTGCAGTGACTGCAACAGGGTGCAGTGACTGTAACAGGGTGTAGTGACTACAACAGGGTGCAGTGACTGCAACAGGGTGCAGTGACTATAACAGGGTGCAGTGACTACAACAGGGTGCAGTGACTACAATAGGGTGCAGTGACTACAACAGGGTGCAGTGACTACAACAGGGTGCAGTGACTACAACAGGGTGCAGTGACTACAACAGGGTGCAGTGGCTACAACAGGGTGCAGTGACTACAACAGGGTGCAGTGACTACAACAGGGTGCAGTGACTGCAACAGGGTGCAGTGACTGTAACAGGGTGTAGTGACTACAATAGGCTGCAGTGACTACAATAGGGTGCAGTGACTACAACAGGGTGCAGTGACTATAACAGGGTGCAGCGACTACAACAGGGTGCAGTGACTATAACAGGGTGCAGTGACTACAACAGGGTGCAGTGACTACAACAGGGTGCAGTGGCTACAACAGGGTGCAGTGACTATAACAGGGTGCAGTGACTACAATAGGGTGCAGTGACTACAACAGGGTGCAGTGGCTACAACAGGGTGCAGTGACTATAACAGGGTGCAGTGACTACAATAGGGTGCAGTGACTACAACAGGGTGCAGTGGCTACAATAGGGTGCAGTGACTACAACAGGGTGCAGTGACTATAACAGGGTGCAGTGACTATAACAGGGTGCAGTGACTACAACAGGGTGCAGTGACTATAACAGGGTGCAGTGACTACAACAGGGTGCAGTGACTACAATAGGGTGCAGTGACTACAACAGGGTGCAGTGACTACAACAGGGTGCAGTGGCTACAATAGGGTGCAGTGACTACAACAGGGTGCAGTGACTACAACAGGGTGCAGTGACTACAACAGGGTGCAGTGGCTACAACATCTACAGTAGGGTTTGGGTCAATTCAGAAAGTGACTTGAAATTCATGAATTGAAAATTAGATATGGTTATGACTTTAGTGGTTAGAAGGTACGTGTAACATCTGTTTGGACACATCACATGCAGTGTGTTGATCTCAAACATTGTTTGTGTGCTATGTTAGGTAACTCTGTACTTCTAACAGGAAATTAAGAAGATTAGATGTACCGATGATTAGAACAAGCCCTAAAAGCCATGTTTCTATATTGACCAAGCCACAAAGTGATCATATAAAAGGACCAGATGTTTCTGTACTCACCAATGAGAATGTATATGTTGTGTACGTTGACAGCATATACTGTACAGTGCATTCGGCAAAGTATTCAGACCCCTTGACTTTTAACACATTTTGTTACGTTACAGCGTATGGGGCGGCAGGTAGCCTAGTGGTTTGAACGTTGGACTTGTAACCGAAAGGTTGCAAGATCGAATCCCCGAGCTGACAAGGTGAAAATCTGTCGTTCTGCCCCTGTTAACCCACTGTTCCTAGGCCGTCATTGAAAATAAGAATGTGTTCTTAACTGACTCGCCTAGTTAAATGAAATAAAACAGCCTTATTCTAAAATGGATTCAATTGTTTTTTCCCCCGTCATCAATCTACACACAATTCCCCATAATGACAAAGCAAAAACAGTTTTTTAGAAAATTTTGCAAATGTATTAAAAATTAAATATCACATTTCCATAAGTATTCAGACCCTTTACTCAGTACTTTGTTGAAGCACCTTTGGCAGCGATTACAGCCTCGAGTCTTCTTGGGTATGACGCTAAATACAACTGTATTTGGGGAGTTTCTCCCATTCTTCTCTGCAGATCCTCTCAAGCTCTGTCAGGTTGGATGGGTAGCGTCGCTGCACAGCTCTCCAGGGATGTTAGTTCGGGTTCAAGTCCGGGCTCTGGCTGGGCCACTCAAGGACATTCAGAGTCTTGGCTGTGTGCTTAGGGTGGTTGTCCTGTTGGAAGGTGAACCTTTGCCCCAGTCTGAGGTCCTGAGCTCTCTGGAGTGTGTTTTCATTAAGGATCTCTCTGTACATTGCTCCATTCATCTGTCCCTCGATCCTGACTAGTCTCCCAGTCCCTGCCGCTGAAGAACATCCCCACAGCATGATGCTGCCACCACCATGCTTCACCGTATAGATGGTGCCAGGTTTCCTCCAGACGTAATGCTTAGCATTCAGGCCAAAGAGTTCAATCTTGGTTTCCTACGGGCCAGATAATCTTGTTTCTCATGGTCTGAGAGTCCTTTAGGTGCCTTTTGGCAAACTCCAAGCGAGCTGTCATGTGCCTTTTACGGAGGAGTGGATTCCGTCTGGCCACTCTACCATAAAGGCCTGATTGGAGAGTGCTGCAGAGACGGTTGTCCTTCTGGAAGGTTCTGCCATCTCCACAGATGAACTCTGGAGCTCTGTCAGAATGACCATCGGGTTCTTGGTCACCTCCCTGACCAAGGCCCTTCTCCCCTGATTGCTCAGTTTGGCTGGGTGGCCAGCTCTAGGAAGAGTCTTGGTGGTTCCAAACTTCTTACATTAAAGAATTATGAGGCTACTGTGTTATTGGGGACCATCAATGCTGCAGAATTTTTTTTGGTACCCTTCCCCAGATCTGTGCCTCGACACAATTCCTTCGACCTCATGACTTGGTATTTGCTCTGACATGCACTGTCAACTGTGGGACCTTATAGAAAGGTGTGTGCCTTTCCAAATCATGTCCAATCAATTGAATTTACCACAGGTTTACTCCAATCAGGTTGTAGAAACATCTCAAGGATGATCAATGGAAACAGGATGCACTTGAGCTCAATTTCAAGTCTAATAGCAAAGGGTCTGAATACTTATGTAAGGTGCAAAAATGTAAAACTGTTTTCGCTTTGTTAATATGGGTTATTGTGTGTAGATAGATTCTTTGTTTTTCTTATCCATTTAGAATACGACTGTAACGTAACAAAATGTTGAAAAAGTCAAGGGATCTGAATACTTTACAAATGCACTGTATAAAAGGTGATGTAAAACTTAGATTTAGCAAGGTGTTCGCCTGAGCATGACCCAAGCGTTTGTCACTTGTTCTCAATATCCTCATTACCACCACAACTCAGAACCCTACAAAGTTAATAAGTGGGAGAGATATCAAGGGTTGAATCTTCGTAATATTTAACAGTGTATGGATCTATGCGCACTCATATCTGTGCCAATATTACTGCGCACCTCAAGCTCCTTAATTTTCTCATTCGCCGTCTTCTGTTTGTCAGTCAGCTGTGTGTTGATATCTTCTTTAGACTGCAAGATGAACCTGAGAGAGAAGAGAGGGAAAGATGAGAGAGGAGAGGGAAAGAGGGGAGAGAGAGAGGAGAGAGGAGAGGGAAAGAGGAGAGAGGAGAGGGAAAGAGAAGAGGAGCATGAGGAGAGAAGCAAGAGGAGAGAGGAGAGGGAAAGAGGGGAGAGAGAGAGGAGAGAGGAGAGGGAAAGAGGGGAGAGAGAGACGAGAGAGGAGAGGGAAAGAGGAGAGAGGAGAGGGAAAGAGGGGAGAGAGAGAGGAGAGAGGAGAGGAAAAGAGGAGAGGGAGGGGAAGGGGAAAAGGGAGGGGGAGGGAGGGGAAAAGAAAATCGAGAGAAGAGGGGAAAAGAAGAGGGAAAGAAAGAGGAGAGAGGGAAAGAAAGAGGAGAGGGGGGGGGAAGAAGAGAGAGGGGGAAAGAGGAGAGAGGAGAGGGAAAGAGGAGAGGGGAAAAGAAGAGGGAGAGGGAAAGCATGAAATCAGGGTGTGAGGGGAGAAGCCCTTCACAAGAAGTCACATTTAAAAAACAGTAAAAAAAAAAATTACAATACAACATTGTAAACCCAACATTAACCCTTGCCATGCTAGCGAAAGGCATTAATAAGAGCACACATTGAATTCCAGTTAAATTTGGGCACGATGTCGCCTAATGATAAACTGAGGCGTTCTTGTTTTCGGGATAAAACAGTACACTAACTGTACAAGACTCAACAAAGGACATTGTCTAAGTAGAGGGAATCGAGACAAATTGAAGGATACAGACATTTATCGACACACACACACACACACACACACACACACACACACACACACACACACACACACACACACACACACACACACACACACACACACACACAGAGGAAGTGAAAGTGAATGAGGGTTCAAATTAAATCAAATCAAATTTTATTTGTCACATGCGCGAATACAACTGGTGAAGACCTTACAGTGAAATGCTTACTTACAAGCCCTTAACCAACAATGCTTTCAGAAGTTTTAAGAAAAATAACTATTAAGTAAAAAAATAGATCAGTAAATTTTTTTAAATAAAGGTAACAAATAATTAAACAGCAGCAGTAAAATAACAATATCAAGGCTATATACAGGGAGTACCGGTACAGAGTCAATGTGTGGGGGCACCGGTTAGTCAAAGTAATTGAGGTCATGTGTACATGTAGGTAGAGTTATTAAAGTGACTATGCATAGATAATAACAGAGAGTAGCAGCAGCGTAAAAGAGGCACGGAAGGTGACTGGTTATGTCATGACGGTGGTGGGAATTTCATTCGGATCTTACTACATCAGGTCTATATGTGTAATGGGTTTCCCCTGACAACCAGGCTTATGTTTCAAAATTGTGACGTGAGATTTGCGCTCCGATCTTTGGACAGGATGAGATTACATTTAGGTCAGCATAATTGTGCTACTGAAGATCTTAAGTGACAGCAACATAAACAAGTTACTTCATGGGAAGTGTTCTCTTGGTGAATAAAGACAGTAATCAGCCAGAGAGTGCTACTCACATGCATCCTACTCCTTCATACATGTGGGTGTTGTCCGGGAAGGGTTTTGATTTCTGCACGTGTCAGGTTGGCATGTTTCTTCATGCCAGTGAGCTGGTCGATCTGAAGACCTGCCAGTTTCACCTTTTGTTGTGTGTCAATCTTTTTCCATTGCAGCTCTGCAAAGGCCTACATGAACAAATAAGACAACATTGTGTCAACATCAGCCCTGAGTTCACATACTATTTTTATTTTTAATTTAACCTTTATTTAGCTAGGCAAGTCAGTTAAGAACAAATTCTTATTTTACATTGATGGCCTTTTTGATGTTGGTGGGGTTTACAATTTTGGGACTTTTCTATTGCAACAGGTAAGCTCAAGTTTTTCACAGCTAAAGTAAGTATTTGAAATGTTTGCAAATAGTGAACCTAGGTCTGGTCAAAATATTGATGATCCCTCTCTGCTCTGCTGCAGCTAGCTATCAGGCTAGCTAGCTTTGCGCTTTTGACTTGGCTAGCTAGTTTTGTTTTACTAGGTAGGTCTAACCTTGGTATGAATAATTGTGTCAAAGCTAATTTTCATGTAGCTATCTAACCAAGAAAAGAATTGTCAAAAGTTATACTATCTGTAGCTAACCTAACTGCCACGAGTTTAGCTAGCTAGCTGAATTAAGAAGCTAACGTTATCTAGCTAGCGCACAACCCTCCTTTGTTGTAACTGACACTTATATATTTTTCGACAACCCAGCAGTTGAATCATGTCCCCGGTACAGTTAAAATTTTTCGACCATTGTATTCAATAAAAATAATGAAAAGAGGGTTTCATATTTGACCTTCTTCGGGTCTAAATCTATAGGGGCCGCCCTGTTGAACACAACGAGAACGTCACAACAAACCACGTTCCTAAACTAGCCTACCGTTTTTGCCTTGTACATCTACAGCTGCCCACTGTCCAGAATCACTTTTACAAAAGGACTATAAAAACATTTGATTCAATGATTATGGCTGTCATATTTTTTCAGCATCAGCAAAGCTGAACACATTTTCTCTGTATGTGAGAGTAGCCTAAATGGCAGGGTTTCCAGTGGTGGAAAAAGTACCCATTGTTATACTTGAGTAAAAGTATAGATACCTTAATAGAAAGTTACTCAAGTAAAAGTGAAAGTCCCCCAGTAAAATACTACTTGAGTAAAAGCCCTAAAAGTATTTGGTTAAAATATACTTAAATATCAAAAGTAAAAGTATAAATCATTTCAAATTCCTTATATTAAGCAAACCAGACGGCACCATTTTCTTGTTTTTTAAATGTACGGATAGCCAGGGGCACACTCCAACACTCAGACATAATTTACAAATGAAGCATTTGTGTTTAGTGAGTGCCAGAACATAGGCAGTAGAAATGACCATGTGTTCTCTTGATAAATTTGTGAATTTCACAATTTTCCTGCCCTGCTAAGCATTCAAAATGTAATGAGTACTTTGGTTTGTCAAGGAAAATGTTTGGAGGAATGTAGTAAAGTAAAAGTTGTCAAAAATATAAATATTAAAGTAAAGTACAGATACCCCAAAAAAGCTACTTAAGTAGTACTTTAAAATATTTTTACTTTAGTACTTTACCCCACTCGGGTTCTCCAACTGGCACCCCGGTTTTATTCCCCCCACCCAGTTTTCTGAGTAAAGAAACAATTTTTAAATGATTTGTAGATGAATAGAGCAAAGTACAGAGAGATCCTTAATGAAAACGCACTCCAATACGTATTGTATCCCCCTAGAGTCTAAGGGCTGGGTTTCTACTAAGTTAACATATGGAATTGTTTTAAGATGGTCAAACCAAGGATCATTTAGCTACACATTTAGCTACACACTACACATACATGGGCTACACATACAATAAATATGTATTGTATCCCCCAAGAGTCTAAGGGCTGGGTTTCTACTAAGTTAACATATGGAATTGTTTTAAGATGGTCAAACCAAGGATCATTTAGCTACACATTTAGCTACACACTACACACACATGGGCTACACATACAATAAATATGTATTGTATCCCCCAAGAGTCTAAGGGCTGGGTTTCTACTAAGTTAACATATGGAATTGTTTTAAGATGGTCAAACCAAGGATCATTTAGCTACACATTTAGCTACACACTACACATACATGGGCTACACATACAATAAATATGTATTGTATCCCCCAAGAGTCTAAGGGCTGGGTTTCTACTAAGTTAACATATGGAATTGTTTTAAGATGGTCAAACCAGGGATCATTTAGCTATTTGATTTGGAATTATATGACCCCTGTAGGTATCCCCCAAAAAGATGTAACAATTATTTGATGAAACATTGAATTTGGCCTTATTGCTATTAGCCCATAGAAATACATTTAAATAACAGATTCATACATTGGAAAAACAGGCAAAAATGTAATCAAAAGGAAGTTGTTTTGAATTGTCTGTCCTATATCTGAGAGATATAAGCTCTGAAATATTTTTACAGTGGAATTACCCGTATACCTTTGAAGTGGAAATGACCCGATTCACTTTCTTTCATTTTTTCGGCACAGTACCGGGTTACCTTTAGACAACTCGTGACACCCCTGCACATCAACTCGGTACTGGTACCCCTTGTATGTGGCCAAGTTATCATTACTCGTTGACTAGGTACTGGTACTTCTTGTATATAGCCAAGTTATCATTACTCGTTGACTCAGTACTGGTACTCCTTGTATATAGCCTAGTTATCATTACTCAGTGACTTGGTACTGGTACTCCTTGTATATAGCCAAGTTATCATTACTCGTTGACTCAGTACTGATACTCCTTGTATATAGCCAAGTTATCGTTACTCGTTAACTTGGTACTGGTACTCCTTGTATATAGCCAAGTTATCATTACTTGTTGTGTATCTATTACTACTTTCTATTATTTCTCTATATTTTTCTCTCTGTATTGTTGGGAAGGGCCCCTAAGTAAGCATTTCACTGTTAGTCCACACCTGTTGTTAATGAAGCATGTGACAAATACAATGTGATTGACTGTGACTCTTGTGGGGGTCGTAGAGCAAAACGGACAACACCATCGTGTTCGTGAGAGTCTCATCTTAGTGTGATGCCGTTCGGACGCTACAGATGTTTTCGTGAGAGGACCGACTTTCGGGATGTCTCCTGGTCTGACAAACGTCGCTGTAGCTCGGCCACCTTTCACTGCAGATGCGGAAGGCAGATACTGTATCTCTAGCTTAAACAGACAGATTTAATTTATTTATTATGCCTTCAGCGGAGCATAAGGGGGCCTCAAGCAGAGAATTTGAAAATATATATTTGTATTTTAATGCCCAGCTCATGAGGCCCCTTTTTGATGTGAGGCCTGAGGCAATTGCCTCTTCTGCTTAATGGTAAATCCACCAGTGCTTTGACCCCACTCTCTGAGAGTGTCTCAGGAAGAGTTGGGATGTGTAAAAGAACAAATGTCCAATTCACACATGCGTATTAATACATACTTGTACATGTGTGAAATAGGACAAATATAAGCACCCGCCAAATTATTATTATTGCATTCATTGAAATGTCCAGGTAAAAAAATAGGGAAGCTGTTTAGCAATCAGCTATCCCCCATACCTATAGTATTTCAACTACAGATGGTCACTGTAGAATGTGTTTACCAAGCCTGATTTGTGATATCCTATCTAAATCGAGAGATTTGTTTTACCACTGCAGCTGCAGGAAGTGCTTCCTAGGGGGTTTACTGACCGTCAACCAAAATGGCGCCAGTGGTTAAACCACATAAACTGGCTATTATCATAGCACATAATGTTCCCAGAGTATCTCCAGTGACTGGTAAACATGATTGTAACAGAAAGAGTGTAGGTAAAACAGTGTTTTGCGAATCCATATAACTTCATCATCAGTAAAGAAAATAAAACAAGAAATTACAAGAATGAGAACTACATGTAATTTGACTGTGAAAAGCTGTGTTTATTTTTCCCCCTTTTCATTCTGAAAACATTTCTCAAGTTGATGTTTCATCAAATTGCAGTTTTACATCAAACTCTGTCCTTATTCCTCACATTTTTTACAAAACGTTTCATTTCTATCATCATTGATGGTTCAACCCTCACTCTATCAATCAGTGAAATAGAAGCAAGTACATAATGAATGCTTTTTCACCTTCACAATTTCTTCTGCGTTTCATTTTTTATTTTTTTAGGTTTATTATTTTGGTATAACCAAAAATGTTAGATCAAAACATGAGCAGCATGTTGTTTTACGCTATAAATACATATTAACATAGATTTGACAGAATACAGAAGCATACAAACAAACTGCCAGTGCACTCTGAACATAAAAAAGCAAGTACAAATCGGAATAAGTACCGCTTAAGTATTAAATAAATAAATTATTTAAAGGACTGATTGATACAATACACCAATACTACAATGAAAATTCTGGTAAAAACCACATACAAAGACCAAATGAAACATAGGCACCCTTTGCTACAAATAATGGAACATTTCAGATGGAGAAGGAAAACTTCACACAGCTGAGAGCCCACAATAAATTCCCTTTTGTCATACTGTACGATAGCTTGAGGGATGAGCGTCACGTTGGTAGTGACACCAACTGACAACAATCTAAATTCCCTAAATTCTCTCCTCGGTCTGTTTTAATTCCTCCGTGTCATGTAAAATGACTTCAGTCAAGTTAGTATGCCCCAATTAGTTAATGGAGATTTCTGTTCCAATTGGGAAATGGCCCACGCATATAATCATGGTTTGCTATCCGGATTGTCTTTCAGGAAGTCTGTCAGACCATGCCGGGCAGGTGTCCTACGTGGTAGACATAATCCATCTCCTCCTACGTCGCCACAGTTTCCTCTTGGGGATGAACTTTATCTTAAAATGAACTGAGGTAGAATTGTCATCCTCCTAGCTGGAATAGAGCACATGGAAAAACAATAAGCAACCACCTATTTACTTAACTTTATGACAATGCCTCAGACAAACTGTACGAGGTCATGAATCATTATGCAATAGAAAGACACTCACTCTGTCACTAAACTCTTAAGGATATGGGACCGCCTCAAGCTTGACCTTCTCCTCATTTTCAAGGTTGTATTGACCTTGCTTATGATACCTGATATGACAAAGGAGGAAAACAATATGTGTTATTCGTGGACAGGACAGAGGCAAGTTGGTGATCCTGAAACATCTCAAACCTTTCCAAAGACAGAAACAAGCTCTGAGGCACACTGACCTGATGGCCATTAATATGGCGACGACTGTCAGGCACAGAAAGGACACAACCACTGCTACCACAGCCAGTGCTATTGTCCTGTTGTAGCCTTCTGCTTCCTTTGTCACTGGCAGGCTGAAAAGGTGACACCGCTCACCAGAGTATCCAAGCAAACATCTACAAAGAAATACAGTAAACAGTGACTTGAGTTTGGAGACACACACACACACGATAAGTGTCTAACAAAATACAGATATGGCGCTGAATGAGGGGATGGGGCTCACATGCAGGATGGCTCTCGTAGTTCTCTCAGGTATTGGCAGACCCCATGAATGCAGTAGTCTTTATACTTCCTCAGACAGGGGTTCCTCTTCTTACCCTTTCCCTTTCTCTTGCCCTCCCTTGTCCTGTCTGTGTAAGGAGCCACGGGCAGATCTTTCGGCTTGGTGGAAAATGCCACTGGAGATGAGCGGAAGATAGGAACAATATATTTATTAACAACAAATAATTGGGATTCAGAGAGATAAGATCCATATACATTGTAAATAGGTTCCGTATTAAACATTCCATATGCAAAACGTGAATCTTTGAAAACGTTGTAGACTGGAGGGGCTGACGAATACCTAGAAATAAACTCTGGTAAACTACTGTACCTTTTGGAAACTCCATTTCATAATCCCCAGACAGATAGTCCTCATCACCATGTTCATAATAGTATTCCTCGTCATATTCTAGCTGGTTGTCTCTTATTTCCGCATCATTGTGGAGGAGACTGACCACAGCTAATTGGGCAGGAGACTTATCCCCGTGCCTGTCAATGGTATTGGCAGAGGCACCACTTGATATCCTGAAAGACACTGGAGACACACATAGGAAACTTTATTTACATGAGATGGAATGCAGCCACACAAAGTAGGATAATTCCTCCCAAGCTATAGCAAGAGAGAGAGAGGGGAAACATGCTCTGACTCCAGTTCATTGACACTTTAAATAGTTTGACATATTAGGCTGTACATCTTAAAACCTGCTATAAATGTTAATATATTGCATATAGCCTACTATTATATATTCCTAAAGAATATGATTATTCTATACATTGTTAGAACGGCTGGGCTAGCCTATATAATATACCCCTATAAACAAATCGCTGCAACATTGTCACGATTTGGTTTTAAATCCAGACCAGTCATTGGTGCCGACTCACTCACCTGATCCATAAACGATAAAAATTGCAAATCTGAGATAAATATTCATTGTGGTTTTTCTTTTTGAGTTAGCGAAAATACACTCAGAATGAGGCGTAATCCTTTTGATATAAAATTCCACGGTACGATCTATGCCGAGTTAAACGTGTCTTTGTCCAGTAGGCTAAAGGTGTCGCTGCTTCTCTGCTTGTGACCTCTGTATCCCAGTCTACTGCTTGGGCGGACTGTTGGAAAAGAACTGTTCATTTTCCCTACTGGTGCAATTATGTATGTTGCCTCCCAATGATTCATGGCCACACCTTTCAATAAAGGAGGCAGAACCTATACTGTAGTGTGAATTTCATGGCAAATTACATATTGGCTATGCCTAGTATTCAATGAGCGGACATCCTAATTTCATTATTTCTGACATTCCGTAGCCTCTAGTGTGATGATCAGCCCAGCAGCACTGAGCCAGCGACCACCGCAGGTTATATGCACCCTGTTATCCAATTGTAACTGCCTATCCTATAAAAAGGGAAGCATTCAGTGTATACCTACCTAATCATGCACGTGCTAGAAAAATTCATATTTTTTTAAACTTTCAATTTACAAAATCTCAAGCGATCACTATAATTAATTTATTAGAAAAACCTGATTTGTCCGAGAATGTAAGTTGATAGAATATGTCAAATAAATAAAACGGACGGTATTTAGCCCACGCGCGCATATTGACAGGCACGTTGTCGACCAGTACCGGTGCGCTTTCTGTAGGTCTAGGTTAGGGGGATATTACCAAAAAGAGTACGGCGAATAGGAAAGAGGTATTTTGCAGCGCACAATTTGCCCAGCGCAGTCCGGGTTAGGACGTCAATGTAAATAAGAATGTCTTCTTAACCGACTTGCCTAGTTAACCATTTTTTTAAAACAAAGCACAAGTATGCGCTAAATAGGTCAACAGCGCCACCAAGTGTTAGAATGGGGTAGTAGGAACTAACATAAATGTAAATGAGCATTCTTTTTATAACAGGAAATAGCCTTTAGGTGTCTGGGAAACAGGCCCGTGCTGATTGCCCCAAAATATATTGCTTTAAAAAGGAATGACAAGAGAAAATATGTTAACAAGTTTATTAACGATGCCCAATAGAATCAAAACCAAGACAGTGAGAGGGGATGAGACAACTATGACAAGGTTTAAAACATTTAGCAGTTTGTGAGTCAACCAAAAAGAATATCCTGTTTATTAAAAAAAAAAAAAAAAAAAATCTATTACAACATGCTCTTTAACATTATAAAAATCCCTCCGGCTCAAAGCAAGTTTATAGGAACAATGAATAAGGAGCTGAAAATGTTTGTCTCGGAGGAGCAGTCATGATTACCATATTTACAAAAGCACACGTTGCTTCAAACAGAATCCAGTCATTCAGGCTTTAACTACAGGTATAACTAGGGCGGAACCGAAATCAATCACCCCATGCGGTCTCAGATTCACAATACAAAATAAAATAAAAAAACAACATACTGACTCCAGTGAGTTAAGTTTAAGAAAGGCTTGGGTAAAAACATGCCCTCCCCTCATCTTTCATACATTACAGCTGAACCACTCCAGTCTGTACAGAATCTGTAACACTCGCAAAAAACAAAAAAAAACAGAACATACTTTGCCAACAGCGAAGAACCTAGTTTTCCGGCTGCCCGCCCCCCGGAACCCCTACATGCCCCATCCCGCTCCCATGCTGCCATTCATGCCCACGGAGCCACGGCTGCTGCCATAGTAACTGCTGCTCATCCCGCTCTGATTACCTAACAGGAATAAGAAATAGCAACATTATTACCGACGCAGACTTACCTTCTCCAATACAAACTACGCAAAAATATACATAGAAAGTGGATACTCATGGATGCGCACCACAATGGTAAAATGACAACAAAAATTGGAGACACCGTGTCATTTTTTGGAGACATGTTGTTGACATGGTTATTAAAAATAGTGTAGACGTGACTGCTAACTAAAACATTTTAGCTGGCTAGCTAATCATCTTAGCTAAATGTGGGGCAAACAATTCAGTTGTTTACCATTCATTTTAGGGATTGGGGCGGGGGGGAAAAAAATCGATAGTTACCTAATGATATTATTTTACGATATATTGTATTGACAATATCGCAATATTTTTGAGCTAGTTGGCTGTACCTGCACCGAAACACCCATTATTGTTCCCTCATAGCTTATTCTCCACTTTCTTACATAGGGAGACAATTTGTTTTTAGCACTTTTATTTCCATGACTAATCAAAACTAGCTATCATGGATTTCTCATCCCTCTGCAACAGACATATGATGAGCAATAAAATCACAGTATGGAATCACAATACATATAGAATCATGAGAATCGCAATGCATATCTTATCGTGAGGTACGTTGGCAATTCCAAACCCTAGTTAAATTTGCCACAACAAATCTTTTTGCTAGTAAACGGGACGCTGTCTCCACAATGGCAATGTGTCTCCAGCAATGTTAACTTTTTGACATCTCCGCTTTCCAAGCATATATGACCCCATGTAATACTTTGGTAAGTGATGCAAATCGTGAAGTATGTAGGGCCAGGATGTAAAATATATGTATAGAGGTTAGGAATTTTTCTTATCTGATATGGTAAGTAAAAAAATGAAAAGAAAGAAACTGTGGCTTAATGTTAGTAACAACTCTCCTGTGACAGGCAGCAGAGAGCTGAAACTTACTGTAATCATTGTACCCCCCCATGCTGGACTGGCTGCTGTAACCACCTGTATAACCAGTACTCATCTGTTGGCTGCCTCCGTAGGAAGACTGGTTGGCTGTGGAAAATAGAACTCTGTCAAATAAAATACCTTACAACAATATGGTGTATGTCCAATTAAAGCCAAACTGATTCTGCACACAGAACTACACCCGTTGGCCCAGAATACACTTTTATGCCTTCATGTACTTCCCATAAAAACTCACCCATAGCCCCCATCATCTGTCCACCATAGCCACCATTGCTGCCCCCTGCTGTCGAGTTGAGGAACAACTCAACATAACGGTGCTCTGAGGAAGAGAGGGCAGTGTGAAACAAGGCAAACATCTTGATTGGATTAAAAAAGACAGAAGGTTTAGGATGCAACTACCCAGACAGAAACAGTGATGATGACCCACACACAGCACATTAAATTACTGCAGACTCACGCATGTTGGCTTTATCCTTCGACATGGCTGCCACAGCATCCTCATGCGTGGCAAACTCCACGTCAGCCTCTCCAGTCACCCTCCCGTCTGGCCCGACCTCGATGTGCACACGCACTGGGTTCAGCGGAGAGAAAAACTACACGGGGGGGGGGGGGGGGGGGGGGGAATGGCAACAATTAGCATTACAAGTCAGTGACTGAGTGTGTATATTACGTAACTAGTTCTGGTACTCACACTGTAGATGTCAGTCTCTGTTGCCCGGTAAGGAAGACCCCTCATGTGCACGCAGTGACCGGTCGTACTCTGAAAACTTGAACCACTGTCACTATAACGATCTGAACCTATAGACGTTCGGAAAGTCCACAGAGTTAGAAGGCTTATGATTAGTTCCACCCACAAATACAGTAGAAATATACAAAACTCCAGTATGCATTCTAACATCCAAAAACATGGTAAGTTTTCCCATGCTGCTGTGTCCCATCACCATCCACCTGTGATTTCCAAAGACACAGCAGAACGTGAAGAAGAAAAAAAAGAAGAAGAGGGATGGCAGGGACAGAGAACTGAACTATATTCTCACCAGCCTCACCTCCACCGTAGCCCCCACGACGCATCCTGTCGAAAGAGCCTCCTCGGCTCATGCCGTTGTAGCCGCGGCCGCCTCCACCACCGGGCCGGTCGTAGGGGCCTGGTCTCTGCATGCCGCCCATGGTTTTGCGTGGGGGCTCGTAGTTCGTCCGCACCTCTGCATTGCTGCTCTTGAATATCTCAATATACCTAAAAAGGCACACAGACAAGCATTAGACCAGGGTGCTAGTACCAAATTGTTTAACGACTATTGAGGAGAGTACTGTACACGAGCAAAACAAAAATCAGGTAGCACTAAGGACATAGGACTGTAGCATTTCCATCCTGTTACTCACATCCATGCATGTCAATCATAATATCTATAAAAGAAGTAATGTCTCAAATTAGTTGTGACTTTCACTGACTGAACATTGAGGTTTCTCTTGTTAGGGTTAGTGACATATAGCCACTGGAATGCTACAGCTATTTTCCTGTAGATTTTTAAAATAAACTATCACTGAGAAATCCAGAAAAATGAAACACTTTTTCTTATGGTTACTCAAAAGAACCATAGAGAAGTACACTGTCACCATTATGCCATTAATAAATAAATGCCATTATTGACCCCAGAAAATCAAAGCTTTCCTTGTGACTGCAGGATCCATGGCCCAAGGAAGACTGGGTCTCAGTTACATCTGTGTGCCATGAGGGCCTGTGGATTAGTGCAGAGTGAAAACTGGTACCATCTTGGGCAAAAACACCATGGTGTCAAGGTGCCATTTTTAGAGAACACATTTAAATTCGATTCAAAATTAACTGGATTTGGGGGGGGTAGATGAAAAGCATTTTATTTGTATCTGGCCCAGTTTAGTGATGTATATTCTGAATTCTCCATCTACATTACAAAAGGTGTTTCCTGACACCTTTGAGTGGAAGTCATTCGAAAACTTCCTCACAAAACCAAGTCCAGGACAATCACTCAGCACTAAGGTATGTTTTGGCCCAAAAATACGAGGTGCGTCTCTGAATTCGAAGAGACTATGGGCGATGATCTGAAATGGATACATGTATGAATGGTCCTTGTAGCATGTGCAGGTTCTTGGCATGTGTCATTACCACAGAAGACGATTGTGGTAACAGGTGAATACCATAAGAAAAGCAGCTTAGCCAGCCAACCATCCATCCCCACCTGTGCCCTATTCTTTCCTTGTGTTTCTTTAGAGCCTTTTCAGCTATATCCTGTGAAGCAAACTGCACGAAGGCCTCCCCCGTACTCCTCCCCTGGAAGTCCACCGGCAATGTTATCCCATTTGGCACGATTTCCAACCCTTCAACCCAAGGACAGATAACCCCAGCGGGGGGGACATATTAAATCACATGCCCATTCACAGAGTTGTTGCTCTTTTTCTTCAAAAATAACAAAATGAAAAGGGGGGAAAAAAACACATCAGACACGAGAACCCTATGAAAAATAACCTTATGAACAGCGTGCCAGATGACTGTCAGCATTTGTATAATTTATTTACTTACTGTTTTTTGTACTTCATTCTGGGAACATAAAATAAAAAAGGGACCCATAGAATAGTAGGGAGAAATGAAGTTAGTGCTTGTTTGCACCAATTAATAGAGTGGTGCTATGGTTGAGTGGACGACTAATGTAAGATTAATCCAAAACAGAAGTATCCATCTTGGCTCTAATTAAGTCTCAGTTCTGATGGACTATCATAGTGATGTCATATCACAGAGATCAGATCCCAATTAAATGTCAAGAGGCCATTAAGATAAGAATTTTCCTTCAGCCAAGTCTAGAACTACAGGCAGTGTATTTTCAAAGCTATTTTGATATCAACTGAGGGTGATAATCTTAATTGGACTGGAGGACAAAGGGCACCAAACACACCTAAGAAGAACTGGACAATCTCCTCCTTGCTACAGCCGAAGGGAAGGCCACGCAGCCTCACAAGCCCGTCCCCCTCAGTCTCTGGGCTGTTTGGACCGGTGTGCTTCATGACCCAGTCCATCTCCACGTTGTTCGATTTGAATACTGAGACAGAAAACAGAACATGTGGATTCTTTAGCATCTAATCTCATATCAGAACCTGTTGGCACAATCACCTTGAAGATAATCATAATTCAAGATACTATTGGAATCAGAAGACAAACAAAATTAATGAATACCTTCCACATATCGGTGACCCAGGGTCTCTCGGTCTTTCTTGACTGCAATCTTCAGGTCGTCCTCTGACTCCAGCTCTACGAAGGCCTCGCCGCTTGGCCTACCCTCACGAGTGTAGGTGAAATGGATGCTTGTCCCATTGTTTGCAACTTTACAATCTGGAATATTATTGCACCAATTTAGTCACCTGAAAAACTTACGATATACTTACAGGCTTTGTTTTTATTAGGGGGAGAAAAAAAAATAAGTATCCATGTTTGTTTTTTTTACCAGAGAAAAATCTTGCCACTTCATCCACAGCGCAAGACCAGGGAAGGCCACGAATACGCACCACAAATCCCTCTCCATCTGCCATGGTTATTTTATGATCGGTCAGCCCTGGCTTGAGAGACAGTCAAAGTAAGCTACTATACATCAGGGGTCGGCAACAAGCTGCCCTCGGGCCAAAACATACCAGCGAGGGATCTTTTTAGGTCCCTCTGTTTGAGGGTTGTTTGTTTTGGGTATAAAAAAATATATCACCAGGATTTTCAGCAAAAAAATTGTTTAATTAAGGTATGTAATTGTTATTTACAAATAAAATGTGTTTTTGTGCTTAATTGTGGACAATTTGCAGTGTACAAATAATATTATCAGTATTAATTCCGGCCCACAACCATCGATCAGACATAAATGACCCGCAGCTTAATCTAGCATACCAGTACAATACAGTCAATGCATCTAGATGGGTAACTAGCGTTTAAAGATGCACTATGCAGAAATCACTCCGCCATTTCCTGGTTGCTAAAATTTTAATAGTTAGCTTAATTTCAGTTTATGGTGACAAACAAGTATACTGTAGAGAATCCTTATTCCATCTAAACCACTGTTTGAATCTCTTTTCCATAACCAAACATATTGTATTTTCAGTTGGACAAAAACGAAAGTAAAACATGCGCAAATTAAACTTAAAGGGAAGCATAGAAATAACGCAAATCTAACACATCTACCGCTTCTTATGCTTGTTTAATGAGAATGACAAAACATCTATGTGAATTTGGTCCATTCGCCCAAAAGTCTCCTATTGCAGATTTGACGATAACTGGCCATATTAAAAAGGATCATGGTTTAGCGTTCTCGAAATATAAAATGTTTGTCCATCTCGCAAGAGTGTGGGACTTTGCTATACCACAGCTGACTATCAAGGAGAACAAACGGGTCAGGCGGGAGCCATTTTGGGAGGTAAAGCCAGAACTCACCAGTCAATACATCTTCAAATCAGAACCCGGGAAACGCAGAATCTGAATGAATTTAATTTCGGAATCACTAGCTAGCTGTTACTACATAGGCAAACTGTAATACATAATATTTTACATCAGAGTCTATTAAACTCCTGTATCAATGGCATGGCCATTTGAGTTGCTAGCTAAACAGTCATTTTTAATTTGGATGGGCTGCTCCTATACCAATCTCTGGCTGGCCTAAAAAAGAGCCAATGTGAGGTTGTATTTAGCTGACGTTAGCTAGCTAGGTAACATTTCAATGAATGAGTAGGTAACCTTAGATAGCTAGTTAGATTATGAGTTTAGACGTATAATTATCTTGCACGTCTGTTATAGTTAGCGACTAAATGCCCGAATTATAATCTACAAAACCAGCAACAATGTTGGTAGTTTTCTAGCTAGCTACACAAAGCATGCTATCCGCACGCAGACAAAGACGTCGCAGGCCTCAAGACTACCACGGCTTAGCAAGCGACCCGTTCATTAATCGAGGTCAGTCTGCAATTAGAAAAGTAATGTATAAATGCTTATACTTGAAACCTGAGTTAGCTAACCTTTCGGCTTTAATAGAATGCGACCACTGAAATGAAAATACCTGATGTCTTTTCTAGTCGGGTGTTCGGCGTGGCTAATGTTCCTACAATGCCGGAACCGCAAAACAAAGATTGCGAAGTTCTTCTTTGAATATGTATTGGCGGATCGCAACCAACTGAAAGGTGCATACACCGCCACCTCCTGTACTGGAGTGTGAGGACTCCCTATTAATCTATTTATCTTATCTGGCCCTGTGTATCTGCCTACTGTTCTGGCGTCTGAATTAATTACACTATGTGACACAAAAGGGAAGGGAAATAGGACGGGGAAATGGAAAGAACGATTGCCCTACCAACTACCCAACCCTACGCCCATTAAAACCTCACCACTATCCCACTACTTGGCCCTATCTGATCCTACAGCAGGCCGGCTGCCTGGGAGGACGGGACAATATCGTTCAACACACATTGAAACTCATCTGCAGTAAAATCTCGTACACATAAGTACTTCTCTGCAATTGCTACCACAACTATTTATCTATATTCTGTCATTTGCGTTTCATTTATGCTGTGCAGTTGATAACCATGGTTATGAACAGATTGTGAAATCAGACATTCACATAAAAACATTTTTTTTAAATTAAATGAAATAGTAACACCAGTCTTATATTTAATACATTACTATTAAGTCCAAATATAATGATTTCTCTATGACAAGGCCCCACTATGTCTGATTTCTCTATGACAAGGCCTAACTATGTCTGATTTCTCTATGACAAGGCCCCACTATGTCTGATTTCTCTATGACAAGGCCCCACTATGTCTGATTTCTCTATGACAAGGCCTAACTATGTCTGATTTCTCTATGACAAGGCCTAACTATGTCTGATTTCTCTATGACAAGGCCCCACTATGTCTGATTTCTCTATGACAAGGCCTAACTATGTCTGATTTCTCTATGACAAGGCCTAACTATGTCTGATTTCTCTGAAGGTTCCTTCTTTCCCTAGAAAGTTTTTCCTTGCCTCTGATGCCATTTGCTTTCTTTGGGTTTAGGTCTTTGTCAAATGACTTCATAAGATTGCATAATTTGTTTAAATATGCACAAATACAATTGATTAATTTACACTGAGTATACAAATCATTAAGAACACATGCTCTGATTCAGAGGGGTTAAAGCCCCCCCACCTCTCTGATTCAGAGGGGTTGGGTTAAATGCAGAAGACACATTTCAGATGAATGCATTCAGTTGTACAACTGACTAGGTATCCCCTTTCCCTTCCCTTTCTTCCATGACATAGACTGACCAAGTGAATACAGGTAAAAACTATGATCCCTTACTGATGTCACTTGTTAAATCCACTTTACTTCATATCCACTCAATAATAGGATGGTTTTCCATATATATACACACAGACCAGTCCAAAATATGGACACACCTATTTATTCAAGGGTTTTTCTTTATTTTTACTATTTTCTACATTGTACATTGTAGAATAATAGTGAAGACATCTAAACTATGAAATAACACATATGGAATTATGTAGTAAACAAAAAGTGTTAAATTGCCACCCTTTGCCTTGATGACAGCTTTGCACACTCTTGGCATTCTCTCAACCAGCTTCATGAGGAATGATTTTCCAACAGTCTTGAAGTAGTTCCCACATATACTGAGCACTTGTTGGCTGCTTTTCCTTCACTCTGCTGTCCAACTCATCCCAAACCATCTCAATTGGGTTGAGGTCGGGTGCTTGTGGAGGCCAGGTCATCTGATGCAGCACTCTCCTATATCAAATAGCCCTTACACAGCCTGGAGGTGTGTTTGGGTCATTGTCCTGTTAAAAAACAAATGATAGTCCCACTAAGTGCAAACCAGATGGGATGGCGTATCGCTGCAGAATGCTGTGGTAGCCATGCTGGTTAAGTGTGCCTTGAATTCAAAATAAATCACAGACAGTTTCACCAGAAAAGCACCCCCACACCATCACACCTCCTCCACCACACTTCACGGTGGGAACCACACATGCGGAGATCATCCGTTTACCTACTCTGCATCTCACAAAGACACAGCAGTTGGAACCAAAAATCTGAACTCATCAGACCAAAGGACCGATTTCCATCGGTCTAATGTCCATTGCTTGTGTTTCTTGGGCCAAGCAAGTCTCTTCTTATTATTGGTGTCCTTTAGTAGTGGTTTCTTTACAGAAATTCGACCATGAAGGCCTGATTCACGTAGTCTCCTCTGAACAGTTGATGTTAAGATGTGTCTGTTACTTGAACTCTGTGAAGCATTTATTTGGGCTGCAATCTGAGGTGTAGGTAACTCCAATGAACGTATCCTCTGCAGCAGAGGTAACTCTGGGTCTTCCTTTCCTGTGGCGGTCCTCATGAGAACTAGTTTCATCATAGCGCTTGATGGTTTTTGCAACTGCACTTGAAGAAACTTTAAAAGTTCTTGACATTTTCCTAATTGACTGGTCTTCATGTCTTAAAGTAAAAATGGACTGTTGTTTCTCTTTGCTTATTTGAGCTGTTCTTGTCATAATATGGATTGGTGTATATATATATATATATATATGGTGGTCAGACTGATAGGCAGTGGGGAACAGCTGGAGTTGGGCTTGAACAGGGGGACTGCTTTCGCCCAAACTTTAGACTTCTAATTCATTACATCATGAATTACTGGGCAAGTTCATTTTGCATCTCCCAGTACCCCGGGTGGGTAGAAATGTCACTTTAGGACCAATGGGCACTGGGCAATGCAAAACAAATTCGCCCAATGAAACGAGGTCTAATCGTTTTCCACATAGGTAATTCATGTGAGATAAATCTAAGAAATGACTGAGAAATTATCTGCTTAGGGAGATGGATACAGGCATCCTGGTCACATGGCCCGCCCATCTGAGCTGTGCTTTCATAAGCAGTGTGGGAATGCTCATCATGTCGGCTCCATTGAGAACTACAGTGTCTGAGATTATGTCCTGCCACTTGATCCTCAGGAGCTTCCTCAAACAGTTCAGGTGAAAGTGGCTTAGTTTCCTGGCATAGCGTTGGTAGACTGGTAGGGGTCGGACATAAGTAAGGGTCGGTAATGTGACTGCCTGGTTAACCGTTTTGTTTCCAGTTTGATGCCTGTCCTTTCCCACACCAAATCTCACAGACGGCCAAAGGCTGCACTAGCCTTGACGATCCTGATGTTCGTTTCATTGTCTATGTGAACACCCCAAGAAGTTCCGTTACCAAGGTAGGTGAATTTGACCACAGCTGACAGTTTCTGACCTTTCAAATCAAATCACATCAAATGTTATTAGTCACATGCGCCAAATACAACAGTGAAACAATACTTACAGTGAAATGTTTACTTACGAGCCCCTAACCAACAATGCAGTTTAAAAGAAATACGGATAAGAATAAGAGATAAAAGTAACAAGTAATTAAAGAACAGCAGTAAAATAACAATAGCGAGACTATATACAGGGGGTACCGGTACAGAGTTAATGTGCGGGGGCACCGGTTAGTTGAGGTAATATGTACACGTAGGTAGAGTTATTAAAGTGACTATACATAGATGACAACAGAGAGTAAAGAGTGGTGTAAAGAGGGGGGCCACTGCAAATAGTCTGGGTAGCCATTTGACTAGATGTTCAGGAGTCTTATGGCTTGGGGGTAGAAGCTGTTAGAATAGGTTTTGTTGTGCCCTCTTCACGACTGTCTTAGTGTGCTTGGACCATGTTAGTTTGTTGGTGATGCGGACACCAAGGAACTTGAAGCTCTCAACCTGCTCTACTGCAGCCCCGTCAATAAGAATGGGGGCGTGCTCAGTCCTCTTTTTCCTGTAGTCCACAATCATCTCCTTTGTCTTGATTACGTTGATAGAGAGGTTGTTGTCCTGGCACCACAGGGCCAGGTCTCTGATCTCCTTCCTATAGGCTGTCTCGTCGTTGTCGGTGATCAGGGCTTCCACTGTTGTGTCATCGGCAAATGTAATGATGGTGTTGGAGTTGTGCCTGGCCGTGCAGCCATGAGTGAACAGGGAGTACAAGAGGGGGCTGAGCACGCACCCCTGAGGGGTCCCTGTGTTGAGGATCAGCGTGGCGGATGTTTTGTTACCTACCCTTACCACCTGGGGGCAGCCCGTCAGGAAGTCCAGGATCCAGTTGCAGAGGGAGGTGTTTAGTCCCAGGGTCCTTAGCTTATTGATGAGCTTTGAGGGCACTATGGTGTTGAACGCTGAGCTGTAGTCAATGAATAGCATTCTCACATAGGTGTTCCTTTTGTCCAGGTGGGAAAGGGCGGTGTGGAGTGCAATAGAGATTGCAACATCTGTGGATCTTTTGGGGCAGTATGCAAATTGGAGTGGGTCTAGGGTTTCTGGGATGATGGTGTTAATGTGAGCCATCACCACCCTTTCAAAGCACTTCATGGTTACAGACGTGAGTGCTACAGGTCAGTAGTCATTTAGGCAGGTTACATTAGTGTTCTTGGGCACAGGGACTATGGTGGTCTTACAGACTCGGACAGGGAGAGGTTGAAAATGTCAGTGAAGACACTTGCCAGTTGGTCAACGCATGCTCGCAGTACACATCCTGGTAATCCCTCTGGCCCTGCGGCCTTGGGAATGTTGACCTGTTTAAAGGTCTTACTCACATCGGCTGCGGAGAGCGTGATCACACAGTCTTCCGGAACAGCTGGTGCTTTCATGCATGTTTCAGTGTTATTTTTCTCAAATCGAGCATAGAAGTAGTTTAGCTCGTCTGGTAGGCTCGTGTCACTGGGCAGCTCTCGGGTGTGCTTCCATTTACATTTACATTTTAGTCATTTAGCAGACGCTCTTATCCAGAGCGACTTACAGTAGAGTGCATACATTTTATTACATTTTTTACATTTTTTTTTTTACATATTACATATTACATATTACATTTTTACATACTGAGACAAGGATATCCCTACCGGCCAAACCCTCCCTAACCCGGACGACGCTATGCCAATTGTGCGTCGCCCCACTTCCCTTTGTAGTGTTTAATAGTTTGCAAGCCCTGCCACATCCGACGAGCGTCAGAGCCGGTGTCGTACGACTCGATCTTAGTTCTGTATTGACGCTTTGCCTGTTTGATGGTTCGTCGGAGGGCATAGCGGGATTTCTTATAAGCTTCCGGGTTAGAGTCCCGCTCCTTGAAAGCGGTAGCTCTATCCTTTAGCTCAGTGCGGATGCTGCCTGTAATCCATGGCTTCTGGTTGGGGTATGTACGTACCGTCACTGTGGGGACGACGTCATTGATGCACTTATTGATGAAGCCAATGACTGATGTGGTGTACTCCTCAATGCCATCGGAGGAATCGCGGAACATATTCCAGTCTGTACTAGCAAAACAGTCCTGTAGCTTAGCATCTGCTTCCTGTGACCTCTTTTTTATTGATCTAGCCACTGGTGCTTCCTGCTTTAATTTTTGATGGTAAGCAGGAATCAGGAGGATAGAATTATGGTCAGATTTGCCAAATGGAGGGTGAGGGAGAGCTTTGTATGCATCTCTGTGTGTGGAGTAAAGGTGGTCCAGAGTTTTTCCCCTCTGGTTGCACATTTAACATGCTGATAGAAATTAGGTAAAACAGATTTAAGTTTCCCTGCATTAAAGTCCCCGGCTACTAGGAGCGCCGCATTTGGGTGAGCGTTTTCTTGTTTGCTTATGGCGGTATACAGCTCATTGAGTGCGGTTTTAGTGCCAGCATCGGTCTGTCGTCGTTCAGTCACAACTCGGTGAAACGTAAGATGTTACAGTTTTTAATGTTCCGTTGGTAGGATATACGTGCTTTCAGTTCATCCCATTTATTTTCCAGCGATTGAACGTTAGCTAGCAGGACAGAAGGCAAAGGCAGATTAGCCACTCGTCACCTGATCCTCACAAGGCACCCTGATCTTTTCCCGCGAAATCTCAGTTTCCTTCTCCAGCGAATGACTGGGATCTGGGCCTGGTCGGGTGTCTGTAGTATCTCCCTCCCATCCGACTCATTGAAGAAAAACTCTTTGTCTATTCTGAGGTGAGTAATTGCAGTTCTGATGTCCAGAAGCTCTTTTCGGTCATAAGCGACGTAGCTGCAACATTATGTAAAAAAACAAAATTACGAACAACGCGAAACAAACAAACAAAAAAGCATGGTCGGTTAAGAGCTGATAAGACGGCAGCCATTCCCTCCGGCGCCATCTTCACTTTATTTAAGTATCAACTAACTACATCATATGTTATCGCAATCTGGTGTGCACGACAGCACAGTCGATGACGTGGCACGCAACCATTGGTTGATGTAATGCGATGCCTGTCCATCTAGACGGGCAGGAGCTCAACCAAGGGTTGAACATGACCTTGTGGTACAGGGTGAGCCATTAAGGTCTTTGTCTTGGATTCTTTCTACTAAAATATCAGACTTGCCTTTTATAAACCAGCTATAGACCCACCAAATTGGGGATTTTTGAAGTATGGGGAAGCATGGGGTTGAATAGATATCTCCACGACTCAATGGAGAGCATTTCCATTGAGGAATTTCAGTGTATTCAATATTCAAGGCTTTAATGCACCAGAAGACTGTGAATGTACCAACTACACGAAGCTTGAAGAATACTTGTAGTTCGGTGTCTTGTGGGTCATGTAGTATTGAAGCTTTGGTCCATCCCCGGAAGTAGTAACATATATATCCTCGGAATTCAATTTGATCTGATTATCGCGCTACTCTGCTCCTGTATGTCCCTTGGGCTCACTTCGGTAACTTGGCTATATCTAGGTTTTGAGTTTATAACTAGCTAAATAATTTAGCCAATATCACATTCTTTATAATGGCAACACCTCCTAAGAGAATATGTTCAAGTCCAAGTTTTGACAACAGTTTTGAGAAAAGAACTAAGAAGATATCCATTGAAGGAAACATTGGTGAGTTTGCACAGCCAGCTGGCTACACATTTAACGTACACAATCTGAGAGCTAGCTATCGATATATTTCTAAAATTAGATAGGTAGTTAACTAGCTATGTAGATGTTTAACTCCGTGTTTGGTCTGATTTTACTCAACTCATCCTGCCGAATCAACAGCACACTAACGAGTACATTGCATTCTGTTCACTAAACAACTATTGGCGGCAAAACAATACATTCTCAATCTTTGCCTGCATTTTATTACTCCGAAATACTTAACGCTAGCTAACGTTATCTAGTTGTAATGGCCAAGTTAGTTAAATTGATACGCTGGCGAAAAATAACTACACTAGCTAGGTTTCCATCCAATTAGACATATATTCTCAACCGCAAAAAAGCCTGCATTTTCCCAGGAGATGCTTCCATCAAATTGACTTGTTGCGCACAAAAGGCTGTGAGTGATTACCTTGTGCAGTTAAATTCTCATCTACCGACTAATTAAACACAAACTAAATGTGTTTCAATATCATTTTCATATCTACTTATGGTTTGCTTACGAAAAATGTGTTTATAGAGTGTGCCCACTCTTGTATTGGTACGCGCTCTCTAGCCCACAGGTCGGGTTTAGGTTGCGGATAAACGGCAGCCATCATGTCACCAGAATAAGACCCTCGATATTTATTAGAACAGAACATCAAACTCATCCGTTACCTTGCACTTTTACCAACCTGTGAAGTTAATGTATTTCATCTGTAGCCTAATAAACTGCATGTTTCCCGAGTCGTAGTGGGAGGACCACATGTGACTTGAATTAAACATCAGAACAGATTGTTTATAACGTTACTGCCTTGGAGCAGAAATGTATTTTTGGGTTAAGATCACTTAAGAGCCCCTGGGGCAGCATAGTTGTTCCCCCTTTTTTTATATGTACCTTATTCAACTTAACATTTCAATAAAGCAAATGTTAGCTGACTTGTATATTTGACTGTTAGCTAGCTTTATATATTAATTCAACATGAGTAGAGGTTGCAAAATGGTTCGCTAACTAGCTTGCTTTGATTAGCTTAGCATGTCGTTGCTAGCTGTTACATTTGACACAACTGGTCTCCTGAAGAATCTTAGATATTGTCACATTTGTCTGACTACTGTAACACAACTTGTAACTCGACGTTTTATTTACAAGATTCTCAGTTCAAACGTCTAACATGTTTAAAAGTTTTGTATCTGTTGTACTCTGCCCTTTGACATTTTTAGAAACCAATCTGATTGTTTAGGGCAGAAAAACCAATCATTGTTTCTGCCCTAAACCAATCATTGATTCTGTCAACCTGCTCCAATGTATGGCTTTGGGTTCTCGTGAGCTAGCTATACATGTCTTGCTAGCAGAGTGCAAATTATTCTGGTTAACTAGCTAACTTTAAAAAAAAAAAAAATGTTTGTCTTTTCCCTAATATCGTTATATTGGGATACTGCTTGAAAAGTGTTTCTGTGTGTTGCAGCTGCAGGGAAGTCTACATTTGTGCAAATTTTAGAAAAGTCTTCAGAAGAATGGGAGGTCATACCGGAGCCCATTGGGAAGTGGTGCAACGTTCAAAACACTGACAATGAGTATGAGGTAACTGCAATGTTATGTCCAGTACATAATGTTACGTAAAATGTTATCCCATTTTAATGTTCAATTCATGTGAGTCACAATGTTGGACAATTGGTCCTCCGCTTGACAATGATGTGTTCCCTGTTCCAGGAGCTCAGCACATCTCAGAAGAGTGGAGGCAACCTGCTGCAGATGCTGTATGACAAACCTAGCCGCTGGTCCTACACATTCCAGAGTTACGCCTGTCTGAGTCGTGTCCGTGCTCAGCTGCAGCCCCCTTCTGCAAAGTTGCAACAGGCAGAGAAACCTGTCCAGTTCTTTGAGCGCTCTGTTTACAGTGACCGGTGTGTACCCGTCTGGTGGTTGATTGGTTTAGTTGTAAAATCAGAATACGACCTGAGAACCTGTGATAGTGGTATGACTGTCTTTATTTCACTGAGTCTGACTTGTAATGTGGCTCTTTTGTCAGGTATATATTTGCCTCCAACCTATTTGAGTCTGGGGACATGAATGAGACCGAATGGGCCATTTACCAAGACTGGCACGGTTGGCTGCTCTCTCAGTTTGAGTCTCAAATTGAGCTGGATGCCATGATCTACCTTCGGGCTGACCCACAGGTGAATAAAGCCTTTACGCCCTCAGTTCACAAGTGTTTGAACTGCAGACAGTTTGGTGGTCAGATTACTTTCTATTTTATTTATTTTTACACAGCCATGTGCTTAAGGATTTAATTTTCATCTTTGAGGATTTAATTTTCAATTTTCAATTATACTGAAGTGCTTACATGGTCTATATATTTCGGCCTGGCAGAGAAACTAACCCAAAAAATGAAATCTGTCTTTCAGAGATGTATGCAGAGGCTGCACCGCCGAGGACGGGAGGAGGAACAAGGGATTCCAATTGACTATCTGGAGCAACTGCACTATAAGCACGAGTGCTGGCTGTACCATCGCAGTACTCAGTAAGTGTTCACCCATTTATACATACAGCGCATTTAGAAAGAATTCAGACCACTTGACTTTTTACACATTGTGTTAGGTTACAACCTTATTCTAAAATGATTTTTTTTTTTAAACGTGACACTTGGCATTCAGGCCAAAGAGTTGAATCTTGGTTTCATCAGACCAGAGAATCTTGTTTCTCATGGTCTCATCAGACCAGAGAATCTTGTTTCTCATGGTCTGAGAGTCCTTTAGGTGCCTTTTGGCAAACTCCAAGTGGACTGTCATGTCCCTATTTTATTGAGGAGTGGCTTCCGTCTGGCCACTCTACCATAAAGGCCTGATAGGTGGAGTGCTGTAGAGATGGTTGTCCTTCTGGAAGGTTCTCCCATCTCCATAGAGGACCTCGGGAGCTTTGTCATATTGACCATCGGGTTCTTGGTCACCTCCCTGATCAAGGCCCTTCTCCCCTGATTGCGCAGTTTGGCTGAGCGGCCAGCTCTAGGAAGAGTCTTGGTGGTCCCAAACTTTGTAATAAATCTGCAAAAAAATGGCCTGTTTTCACTGTCATTATGGGATATTGTGTTTTTAGATTGAAGCAAAAAAAAAAAAGAATGCTGTAACAAAATGTGGAAAAGGGGAAGGGGTCTGAATATGCCTGGGAATACAGATATGCATCTGTTTGGTCACAGATCCCTTGAAAAGGGGTAGGTGTGTAGATCAGAAAACCAGTCAGGATCTGGTGTGACCACCATTTGCTTCATGCAGTGCGACACATCTCCTTTGCTTAGAGTTGATCAGGCTATTTATTGTGGGATGTACGTACATACCCCAACCAGAAGCCATGGATTACAGGCTACTTTTGCACTGAGCTAAAGGGTAGAGCTGCCGCTTTCAAGGTGCGGGACTCTAACCTGGAAGCTTATAAGAAATCCTGCTATGCCCTCCGAACGATCAAACAGGCAAAGCGCCAATACAAGGCTTAGATTGAATCGTACTACACTGGCTCCGACCCTCAACTTTGATTTGATGTTGTCCCACTCCTCTTCAATGGCTGTGCGATGTTGCTGGATATTGGCAAGAACTGGAACACGCTGTCATACACGTCGGTCCAGAGCATCGCAAACATGGTCAATGGGTGACATGTCTGGTGAGTGTGCAGGCCATGGAAGAACTGGGACATTTTCAGCTTCCGTGAATTGTGTACAGATCCTTGTGACATCGGGCTGTGCGTTATCATGCATAAACATGACGTGATGTCGTTGGATGAATGGCACCACAATGGGCCTTGATCTCCTCACGGTGTCTCTGTGCATTCAAATTGCCATTGATAAAATGCAATTGTGTTCGTTGTCCGTAGCTTTTGCCTTCCCGTATCGTAACCCCACCGTCACCATGGGGCACTCTGTTCACAACGTTGACGTCAGCAAACTGCTCGCCCACGTGACGCCATACACGTGGTCTGCGGTTGTGAGGCCGGTTGGACATACTGTCAAATTCTCTAAAACTAGTTGATGCTAGAGAAATGAACATTCAATGCTTTGCTGGACATTCCTGCAGACAGCATAGCATGCCATTTGCACCCTCCCTCAACTTCATACATCCGTGGCATTGTTGTGACACAACTACACATTTTAGTGGCCTTTTATTGTCCCCAGCACAAGGTGGACCTGTGTAATGATCATGCTCTTTAATCAGCTTCTTGATATGCCACACCTGTCAGGTGGATGGATCATCTTGGCAAACGAGAAATGCTCACGAACAGGAATGTAAACTCATTTGAGAGCGCTAAGCTTTTTGTGCTTATGGAACATTTCTGGGGTATTACTTCAGCTCATGAAACATGGGACTAAAACTTTACGTGTTGCGTTTATGTTGAGTGTGTTTTAGCCAATATGCAACTTGTTGTTTTCTGTGCTGGTATTAAGTGTTAGACTATCATGTCAACTTTCGTCCCATTTTCACAGCATAGATCGAGTGGTTTCTTTGTCAAAGGGCTTGGCATTACTAGGCGTTTGGGAATGTTATCAGTGTAATATTGTTTCCTACTTCTAGACTTGATTTTGAGTACCTGAAAGATATCCCCATCCTGGTGCTGGATGTTAATGATGACTTCAAGAATGATCGAATTAAGCAGGAAGCTGTGCTGGACAAGGTTAGTGTTGGTTTGCACTTGTATCATCAAGAGATTGTTTAGTTCACCTCAAATCAGAATTTGTCATGGCTTACATGTGTTTTTCATCCCGGTTTCCACACAGGTCAGAGAATTCCTCAGCACGCTGTGAGCTAGAAAGGATACCGATGTTAGACTGCACCAGCTCACTGGTCTTATGCTACAGACTGCATCATTCCTGACAGTTTATCTACTTCCATGCCTCAAAGATTACACTGGTCCTCCATGCCTTAGATAATACTGGCAGAGAAGATTTTGGTAATTTTCTTACTTTATGCAATTCTCATTTTCCTGTTGGGTGGAGAAAAATGTTTTTAATGACGTTTGAGTGACGTACAAAATCATTTGGTGTCCCCCGGTTGGTAATTTGACCATGATTAGATAGCCGGCTGGTGGTAAATTAGTCTAATCTTAAAACTGTTAGCTGACATTGGCTTATTGACTGACTGTCAGTTACTGACATACAGTAAGAGAAACTGCTGCACAACAAAATTTAGAATTTGCTCCTGGTATATGCTATTCTAACTCTCAACAGTAAATTGTAACTCCGACTGAGTTACTAAAAAGAACATTTGATCCGCGGGCATATTAAAGGGGCCGCCAGTTTCTCATCCCTGGTCTGGAGACTGAAGATAAATTGAACAGGTGTATGAGTGCTGAGGTAGAACAAAGCTTGCATACAACAGTAGGACTAGGTGGTTGGACACCTGCCTTACCAACTACACCAGCTCACTGGTCCTCTTGTGTCATTCAGACTAGAGATTAACAGGCACTTGAGAAAATGTATTTACCTGCTCATGACAGTCGGTATACTTGAAAATGTATGATTTTTAGGGTTGCCAGATTTACGTGGAACTTTATCTATTTTAAATGTAATGTGTAAGGTGCTGTGTGCTTGTTTTTAATATAGTCAGTTAATTAACTTTTTTTTTTGTATATATATTGTGATTACATAAACGCACAGATTAAGCCTAGTCCAATGGAGATTCGTAATTGAGAATGCTTTTTAGTCCAGGACTAGGCTTAATCTGTACTTGGGAAACCGGACCCAGGAGTTTCTGCAGGATCTTACACTGACTGAATTTGATTCAGAAAGATTTGGTACCACCACCAGAATGTCATTGTTCATTATGTGTAAGGTCCTCCTATAGCTGTTCTTAGTCTGATTGAAACACTAAACTTTCACTTCAAGTGTTGTGTGTCACAATTTTAGATTAAACGGCTCTTTCTTACCGAGCCACATGATGTGCAGTACATCTGTGGCAGGTGGCTGTCGTTTCGTTCAAAAGGGTTAGATCCAAACATGAGTTTTACTTTGTTTTTTTGTGTAATATGCTGTGATGAAATATACCACTTACAATTTGTTGTTTGATGGGAGTTACATATTTGTTTCTGAAATAAATGGTAAAAAATTGTGACTTAAGTTGCTATATAGATATATTTATAAGATGACAACAATGGTCACTCAGCCTCAAGTATGATTTTTGAAAAAGGGTTTGTGGTTGAGACCATGGGACTGACTGGTGTTTGCTTTCAGTTGGCTTGACTGAGGATATTCAATACCATAGTGGCCATCTAGCAAAGGTAATGCTGTGCATGCTTAGTCACTATTGGATTCATTAAAGGGGCAATCCGCAGTTGAACCAACAGTGGGTTCTTCGCACCTCTGTCACAAATGTAACCACTCTAAAATTCATTGACAGTGCTATGGATGCATGGACTGACCATCCAAGATAGCGAAATTATAGTTTTAAACATGTTTTGAGGCTGTACATGGTTTGTTTATATTTGTAATGTTTACAGACATTGGAGTAAAACAAGCTTATAGTTTGGGTTCTGATGTTGTGATACGCTAAGCTTGAGGCATTTCTAAGTTATATTCTTCAAGTTTCATTGAGTATATAATTAATTTATAAGTCCAAAAAGGGCGGGAGATTGCTTATATATATTTTTTTTTAAATATCCAAGATGGTGTAGTAGTCGGACGTGTGTCCTGTCCAGTGTAAAATAAATATAACGATATTTAATCTCACTTTCCATCTACGGCCTGAATATCCTTTTCTGCAAACCGCCTCACCTAATGTGGTACGAATATGCTATTATTATACTTCAGAACCGGAACCCCCATCAGTAACTAGCTAGTAGTCAGTTAGCCACCGATAGCGGTCTTCACCGTTATCTTGGACGCCTGCCAGCCTCAGTTCGGTCAATACCTGCCAGTCTGCACAGCGCGATATCAACCCAGAGCATATCGTACAGCTTTTTCTCTACCACATCTCCGGATTCCTACCGCAAGCTCTGAACCTTTTACACCGGATCATCACAGCTAGCTAGCTGCAATCCGAGTGGCTACTCTTGGATAACGTCTCTGTCCCAAAGCAAGCACCAGTTAGGCTTGAGCTAGGCCTGTCTCCTGGCTACCCGAAGAGGTCCACCAGCTAACTCTTGGGCTACAATTCCTCTTGCCAATTGGTCTGGACCCTTTATTGCTGACACGGAGCCGATCCATCACGACTGGTCTGCTGATGTAATTCGTCCGAGGTGGTTTCAACAGGCTCTTCCGTTGCGACGTCGCCGAAGGCTACACATGCCTCTCCCTAATGGCAATGTGCCTTGTCTATTGCTGTTTTGGTTAGTGATTATTGTCTTATTTCAATGTAGAGTCCCCAGCCCTGCCCAATATAGCCCATTTGTCCCACCCCCCACACATGTGTTGGCCTCACCTGGCTTAACTGGTGCCTCTAGAGACAAAACCTCACTCAATGCCTAGGTTTACCTCCACTGTACTCACATACTATCATACCCTTGTCTGTACACTATGCCTTGAATCTATTCTTCCACGCCCAGAAATCTGCTCCTTTTACTCTTGTTTTTTGGAACGCACTAGACAACCAGTTCTTATAGCCTTTAGCCGTACCCTTATCCTACTCCTCCTCTGTTCCTCTGGTGATGTAGAAGTTGCTCCCAGCACCACTCCCATTCCCCAGGCGCTCTCATTTGTCGACTTCTGTAACCGTAAAAGCCTTGGTTTCATGCATGTTAACATTCGAATCCTCCTCCCTAAGTTTGTTTCATTCACTGCTTTAGCACACTCCGCCAACCCTGATGTCCTAGCCGTGTCTGAATCCTGGCTTAGGAAGGCCACCAAAAATCCTGACATTTCCATCCCCAACTACAACATTATCCAACAAGATAGAACTGCCAAAGGGGATAAAGTTGCAATCTACTGCAGAGTTATGTCATACTATCCAGGTCTGTGCCCAAACAATTTGAAAAAATCCACCTTTCCAGAAACAAGTCTCTCACCGTTGCTGCTTATTATAGACCCCCTCAGCCCCCATCTGTGCCCAGGACACCATATGTGAATTGATTGCCCCCCATCTATCTTCAGAGTTCGTACTGTTAGGTGACCTAAACTGGGAAGCTTAACACCCCGGCCATCCTACAATCTAAGCTAGATGCCCTCAATCTCACACAAATGATCAATGAATTTACCAGGTACAACCCCAAATCCGTAAACATGGGCACCCTCATAGATATCATCCTAACCAACCTGCCCTCCAAATACACCTCTGCTGTCTTCAACCAGGATCTCAGCGATCACTGCCTCATTGCCTGCGTCTGTAATGGGTCTGCGGTCAAACGACCACCCCTCATCACTGTCAAACGCTCCCTAAAACACTTCAGCGAGCAGGCCTTTCTAAACGACCTGGCCCGGGTATCCTGGAAGGATATTGACCTCATCCCGTCAGTAGAGGATGCCTGTTTGCTCTTTAAAAGTGCTTTCCTCACCATCTTAAATAAGCATGCCCCATTCAAAAAATGTAGAACGAAGAACAGATATAGCCCTTGGTTCACCCCAGACTTGACTGCCCTTGACCAGCACAAAAACATCCTGTGGCATTCTGCATTAGCATCGAATAGCACCTGCGATATGCAACCTTTCAGGGAAGTCAGGAACCAATATACACAGTCAGTTAGGAAAGCTAAGGCAAGCTTTTTCAAACAGAAATCTGCATCCTGTAGCACTAATTCCGAAAAGTTTTGGGAAAGTTAAAGTCCAAGGAGAATAAGAGCGCTGCCCACTGCACTGAGGCTAGGAAACACAATAAATCTACAATAATCGATAATTTCAATAAGCATTTTTCTACTGCTGGCCATGCTTTCCACCTGGCTACCCCTACCCCGGCCAACAGCTCTGCAGCAACTTGCCCAAGCCCCCCCCCCCCCGCTTCTCCTTCACCCAAACCCAGACTGCTGATGTTCTGAAAGAGCTGCAAAATCTGGATCCCTACAAATCAGCTGGTCTATACAATCTGGACCCTCTCTTTCTAAAATTATCTACCGAAATTGTTGGAACCCCTATTACTAGCCTGTTCAAACTCTCGTATCGTCTGAGATCCCCAGAGATTGGAAAGCTGTCGCGGTCATCCCCCTCTTCAAAGGGGGAGACACTCTAGACCCAAACTGTTACAGACCTATATCCATCCTGCCCTGCCTTTTCTAAAATCTTTGAAAGCCAAGTTAACACACAGATCACCGACCATTTCGAATCCCACCGTACCTTCTCCACTATGCAATCTGGTTTCCGAGCTGGTCATGGGTGCACCTCTGCCACGCTCAAGGTCCTAAACGATATCATAGCCGCCATCAATAAAAGACAGTACTGTGCAGCCGTTTTCATCGACCTGGCCAAGGCTTTCGACTCTGACAATCACCGCATTCTTATCGGCAGACTCAATAGCCTTTGTTTCTCAAATGACTGCCTCGCCTGGTTCACCAACTACTTCTCAGACAGAGTTCAGTGTGTCAAATCAGAGGGCCTGTTGTGCGGACCTCTGGCAGTCTCTATGGGGGTGCCACAGTGTTCAATTCTCGGGCCGACTCTTTTCTCTGTATATATCAATGATGTCGCTCTTGCTGCTGGTAATTCTCTGATCCACCTCTACGCAGATGACACCATTCTTTCTACATCTGGCCCTTCTTTGGACACTGTGTTAACAAACCTCCAAACGAGCTTCAATGCCATACAACACTCCTTCCTGTGGCCTTCAACTGCTTTTAAATGCTAGTAAAACTAAATGCATGCTCTTCAACCGATTGCTGCCCGCACCCGACTAGCATCACTACTCTGGACGGTTTTGACTTAGAATATGTGGACAACTACAAATACCTAGGTGTCTGGTTAGACTATAAACTGGCCTTCCAGACTCACATTAAGCATCTCCAATCCAAAATTAAATGTAGAATTGGCTTCCTATTTCGCAACAAAGCCTCCTTCACTCATGCTGTCAAACATACCCTCGTAAAACTAACTATCCAACCAATCCTTGACTTCGGCGATGTCATTTATAAAATAGCTTCCAACACTCTACTCAGCAAACTGGATGTAGTCTATCACAGTGCCATCCGTTTTGTCACCAATGCTCCATATACTACCCACCACTGCGACCTGTATGCTCTCGTTGGCTGGCCCTCGCTACACATTTGTCGCCAAACCCACTTGCTACAGGTCATCTATAAGTCTTTGTTAGGTAAAGCTCCGCCTTATCTCAGCTCACTGGTCACCATAGCAACACCCACCTGTAGCATTTGCTCCAGCAGGTATATTTCACTGGATATCCCCAAAGCCAACACTTACTTTGGCCGCCTTTCCTTCCAGTTCTCTGCTGCCAATAACTGGAACAAATTGCAAAAATCACTGAAGCTGGAGACTTATCTCCCTCTCTAACTTTAAGCATCAGCTGTCTGAGCAGCTTACCGATCACTGTACCTGTACACAACCAATCTGTAAATAGCACACCCAACTACCTCATCCCCATATTGTTATTTATCTTCTTGCTATTTTGCACCCCAGTATCACTACTTGCACTTCATCATCTGCACATCTATTACTCCAGTGTTAATGCTAATTTGTAATTATTTAGCTTCTATGACCTATTTATTGCCTTAACTCCCTAATCTTCTACATTTGCACACACTGTACATAGATTTTTCTATTGTGTACGTTTGTTTATGTTTAACTGTGTTTTTGTCACACTGCTTTGCTTTATCTTGGCCAGGTCGCAGTTGTAAATGAGAACTTGTTCTCAGCTGGCCTACCTGGTTGAAAAAAAAAAAAAGGAAATTCCTCGTCCCAAATGCCAACCTCATCAGTGGCTTTTGGAAAGGGTTTTATGGTCTAATAAAAGTGACATGGTTCTGAGAGATTGAGTTGAAATATAATTAAATTTTGTATATTTATAGACAGAGACTGACATGAAAATGGAAAGAAGTGGCCTCTTACTGTTGCATTGTTTATGTACCCCTGAAAAATCTTGGCAAAGATCTAGCTTGAATCCTAAGTTGCTAAATATATTTTTGGACTTATAAATTAATGATATATACCCCATTGATTTTTGAAAAATATTATTTATAAATTCCTGATGAGCTTAGTTCAGCTGTCATACCCCATCATAACCCAACATGTTTTACTCCCAATTTTTAAACAATTTAAAAACACTATGGCCTCAAAACATGGTATAAACTATGTTGATATCATGGATGATCGGTCTTTGCATCCATACCTGTCTATGAATGTGAAAGTGGTTACATTTATCCATGCCCACCCCTTACTCCTTACTTAGATTTACGTGTATTTTGGGTATACGTTGTGAAACTGTTAAGATATTACTGCACTGTCGGAGCTAGAAACACAAGCTTTTCTCGCTACACCCGCAATATCTGCTAAACACGTGTGTGTGATAAATACAATTCGATTTGATACCTCAGCTTTGTACCAAAACGGAAGTGTCGTATTGTTTCAATTAAGGATTTCAAAATTTGATAACGCGACAATACATTATTCATATTTGCAAGGATAGGCGTGTCACGGAGGTGGCACTTTTTGTGACAGACGTGCAAGTGTCCAATCATCTTCCAAATATTCCGTTTCAATTTGTTCTCGTAAACCTACCTTGACGTCGCGTGCTTTCCTCTGATTAGCATCTTTTCAAGCCAACGATATGTTGGTATTGTATTTTCCTGACCAATTATGTGCATGGATTCTGAATAGAGGCGGGCTAAGAGCGAACTATAGCTAAGTACGTTCGGTTGTTAGAAAGTTAATGGCTTGGAGGAAAGAGACGCTCTTCTCGCTTCAGGATTTTTCTGAAGTATAAACATAATTACTAACAACCTCAAAGAAAGTTTAAGACAATATTGCGTCTATTAGAATACAAAATACTAAGGAAAGTATGCAGGATGCAGTAGCCGGGACGGCAATGCTGACAGACGGCTTCGAGGACGAGATTGACTCTGTGACTCCGCGCTCCCCTGCCGTAGGAATGGGAGTTGGAGCCACACCAGGACCCGGACTCGGGGGTTTAGGGATTGGTGTTGGTGGAAAGAAAGTCCGCTTGTTTGGCGAGGCTGGTGGGCCTGCAGCTGACCGGCTTGATTTCCAGCTCGCAGCGGCCGCAGTGCTTTCCTCCGGCCCTGGATCTGCCAGCGACGATGATGAGGTATCTGAGGTAAGCAACTCATGCTAGCTAAACTAACCCAGCGAAACTGGTTAAGATTCATCTCAGTTAACGTTGCCTAATCCCTTCTCTTTCGACGATATCATGAACCCTCATTACTTTCTTATATCAACAAAAATAATATCAGTCAGATGTCTTGTAATTTGGCGGATAGTTTGTAGTCGTGTGGCTAGCAAGCTAGTAACATGTTCTGCTATTTGTCATATTATGAGCAGTATTTTGGCGGAGGGCTTCGATTTAGGCCTGACGTAGTAGTAGCACACACGGCGCCATCAACTGCGAAAGTTAGCTTGCTAGTGAAATTTAGCTAGGTAGTAAGTGTAGCTAGGTAGTTAGTGTTAACCATACGTTTGTTAGCCTGTTATAGGACAAACTGGTCAGTTGTTTTTAACAGGTAACAAGGTGAAGACATGTTAAGTGTCAGATATGGTAACTGGTATTCAATCATGCATTCACTTATTCATTGTCAACCCAGTTGTCTATTTGGCTCTAACGTTGCTTAACTAGCCAGCTGGCTAGGCACATTCGCCCTCATCTTTGAATAGCAAGCTAATTAGTTACAAGTTCTCTTAACTTGACATGCAGTTTTTATGAATTTCTTTATTACTTCGCCAGGGTTGATGGCACACTTTCCAAACACAACATATTAGGCCTACTATGTGATGTTTGTTGAGAAGCATGATGCCGAGCTGTCAGTCAAGATGCTTACTGGAGTGGTGATGTAACATAATTCAGCAAGGGTTTAGAAATGCCCCAGTGATCAAATCAAACGTGACATTTCAGAGTGAGCTAGTTATTTCCTCTACCTATTCTAAAATGACTAATCTCATATGTAGGGTAAAGTAATGTTCAGGCAAGACACACTCACACTTTGATTCACATTGGAATGGGTACCTGTTCATGTGATGAGCAAAAATAAATTGCCAGAATATTTTTTATTTGTATACACTTATTTTCCCCTTTGCCAGAGTCTTATCTGTACACTGTAATTGGCTACTCTCAGTCTCGGAAGGAGTGCCTGACCAGTTTGAAGAGAGTGTTGGAATAGGATGATGTGCCTCTACCATCTGGTTCCTCTGTGTGTTCTCACACTCACCTCAAGGAAATTCAAATATTTTTACACAATTAATTTTCTCATTTTTCTTTTTCCTCTATTTGGTATTTAAGTTAGTCGACTTTTGGTCACAGAAATGTTTGAGAAATACATTTTTCATTAATCTGTTAATTAGAGGGATCCTAACTATTTAATTGACGTCACCTATGAAAATAGGTGATGTCAGAATAGTGTAGACACACACACTTCATCGTAACGCACATAAAATAAAAAAACACACACACTCAGACAGAGGTTCCTGTTTCCCAGAGCTGTGTATGATTCCTCCCCTTTCAGTCTGCAGGACAAGGGTGTCTGTTGCCTTGCATAGCTCATAACGGGTGCCACTTCCTCCCCTTGGGTTGTTGGTATTTTGGTTTGAATTTAGGGGTGTAATAGAGGGGGAGGGGTCAGTGGGGTATAGTTACTAGCACTTTTCCCAGGTAGACTCACCATTAGTCTGCATTCTTAGATCAGGCAGCCATTTAAAGGCCCTGGCTGCAACACAAGCTGTTTATTAGGGCTGTGACAAAGCAATGCTTTTTCCATGGCAAAAATGAAAACACGAAGCAGCCCAAACTCTTAGGTCCTTTAAAAACCTGCTGCATGTGAAATATTGGTTGCTATAGCTTGGAAAATAAATCTGAATCTGGATGACAACATAATGTTTGTTTTCAACATTAGGGCTGTTTTCATAAAGAAGTTAAATCCGTTTTGTTTCATTGCTACGATACTAACGAGTATCGCGATACTGGTATCGTCCTGCCCCTTAATATATTTTTTTTATTCAAAAGAATGCATTCGTACAGTTGCTTATAGGGTTTCACACAACTCAGAATGTATGTGTGCTATGCTTTTGAGATGTGATGTTAATTCCAGAATATTCTCAACAGAACAACAGGAAGAGTATGTGTAACATGCACAGCTCCTGGTGGTTGTTGTAAAGTTGGTCAGGGTGTTGTCGGCTGCAGGTGAGCCTAGCGGTTAGAAGCGCTGGGCCAGTAACAGAAAGGTTGCTGGTTCGAATCCTCGAGCCGACTAGGTGAAAAATCTGTCTGAGCAAGGCACTTAACCCTAATTGCTCCTGTAAGTCGCTCTGGATAAGTGCGTCTGCTAAATGACTGCCATGTGGGGAGAATCAGCCATGATTGCTGTAGTCGTGTGAATGAGACTTGGTGAATGCCAGGCTGGTGAGCCAGAAGTGTGGGGTTCCACTTCACAATGATCCAACTGTCACTTCCTCTTTCAGAGATGGAGATCGACCCAACTTGACATTGATATTGATCTGTAGATTTTACCACAGCATGTTTTGTAAGTACAAAGCTGTACAACATTTAGGTAACAGTTAAAATGTTCCAATGTCCAAGAGGGGTCTACTGTGCTGCTAGTGATGGTTTTACACACAGATGTAGTGGGTTTTGCAAATTCTGGCTTATCTCACAGCTGGCCATGTGCTGGTAATTTTGTTTTATACTTTAATACCGGTGATCACATTCTCTTGCACTACGGCATGTTGCATGAATTAGGTTAGTGATTTGATAATGATTTTTGGTCAAATGCACTATAGACAACATGCCGCTTTATTAGTAACCCAACCATACAGATTTCTATGTCAAAATAATTAATAGTAAGAAAACGCTCATGATACAGTGCCACTGAGGGCTTCCTTCCCTGTTTGTGTTGGAGTAACGGCAGATTGACTGGGATTATTCAAGGCCCCTTGACCACAGGATGTTTTAGTCTTTAATTCCCTGTGAATCTATTAGGCAAACATATTTCCATTGAAGGTTTAAATACTGTAGCAGCTCAGTACTGTGTGGCTGAGGGTCAGGGGTCGACTACTGGACAGGAGATACTTAATTACCGGTGCCATGTACAACAGAAGTTATTTCTGCCGTAAGTCTTCACCTCATTGTTATTTATGTGTGTGTTTTTGTGGACTTTGACTTGCAGGTAATGTCTTGTCACAGTGTACTGTACTAGTTTATCTTTTCTTTGTCGTGAGGTTCACATGGGGGCCAATCAGAGATAAGATGGCATAAGTAAGTACCGGGTAATTGTAGAGCAAAATAGTGTACCAAATAGCATGATTGTGTGCAAGTAACCATGTTTCTATCCATTTTTTTCCTGCAAGTAAAGTCATACGGTATGGAGAGAGAAAATCACGGCCACTGTGATGGAAACAGGAAGTTTCGGTACAATTTTATAAATGCTGTTCGTTTGACATGGTGGGATGTTTTTGTGTCAGTAAAATTATGCGAGGAATGGCGGTTGAAACGCCCTCATGCGCAAATGTTTTATATAATAACCATCATATCAAAATGAACTTGGGCGTCACACGATAATGTGGTGTGTGGTTCTTCCACTAAGACTTGGGGAAACCATGCAGTTTTATAGGCTAATGATGAACTTCACAGGATGGTAAAAGTACACAGTGATGAGCTTGGTGCTCCTTTCCAATAAATATTGAGGGTCTTATTCTGGTGACATGATGATAGATGCTTGATTGACCTTAGTGAGAATATATTCTTAAATATTGTAACTAACAATCTTAGCTAACAAGATTAGGAATGAAAAGTCAGTTTAGTGGTGGAATGTCATTTTTATTTTCCTCATTGTGCTCCAGCTGAGAGGTCTCAGAAGTGTATGACATTTTGGCAGAAGTGGGATTTGACCAAAAACGAGCTAGTTTGTAGGGAGCAATGATGTCATGTTTCATGACAATTATTAATAATCTATAGATCTGTTTTAATAAAGCATTCTATGATTTAGTTTCCTTCCTCACTTGCATTACCCGCCTAAGTATAATGTAGGACGTAAGATCATTTACAGGCTCCATCTCTTTCTCCGTCCCGCCCTGCATCAGGGTCTGTCTCACACACACACACGTACGTAGACAGATGCGTGGATGAGGTAATCAGTTACTTGTTTATGTGGCCTCTTGGTCAGACACACCCTGAGACGTACGCACAATTAAAATTGTATTTGTCACATGCTTCGTAAACAACAGGTCTAGACTAACAGTGAAATGTCATTTTCCAACAATGCAGATGTAAAGATATATATTTTTTAAAATAGAAATGGTGACATGAGGAATAAATAGTCAATAAAGAGTAAAATAACATTGATATATACAGGGACTACTGAGTCGGTGCAGGGGTACGAGGTAATTGAGGTAGATATGTACATACATACACGGCATTTGGAAAGTATTCAGACCCCTTTTTCCATATTTTGTTATGTTACAGCCTTATTCTAAAATGGATAGAACATTTTTTTAAATAATCAATCTACACACAACACCCCATAATGACAAAGCAAAAACAGGTTTAGAAATGTTTGCAAATGTATAAAAAAAACAAAAAAAAACATACCTTTTATTTACATAAGTATTCAGACTCTTTGCTATGAGACTGAAAATTGAGCTCAGGTGCATTCTGTTTCCATTTATCGTCCTTGATGTTTCTACAACTTGGTTGGAGTCCACCTGTGGCAAATTCAATTGATTGGACATTATTTTGAAAGGCACACACCCGTCCTATATAAGGTCCCACAGCTGACAGTGCATGTCAGAGCAAAAACCAAGCCATGAGGTCGACGGAATTGTCCATAGAGGTCTAAGACAGGATTGTGTCGGCACAGATCTGGGGAAGGGTACCAAAACATTTCTGCAGCATTGATTGTCCCCAAGAATACAGTGGCCTCCATCATTCTTAAATGGAAGCTATTTGGAACAGCAAACTCTTCCTAGAGCTGGCTGCCCGGCCAAACTGAGCAATCGGGGAGAAGGGCCTTGGTCAGGGAGATGACCAAGAACCTGATGGTCACTCTGACAGAGCTCCAGAGTTCCTCTGTGGAGATGGCAGAACCTTCCAGAAGGACAGCCATCTCTGCTGCGCTCTCCAATCAGGCCTTTATGGTAGAGTGGCCAGACGAATGCCACTTCTCAGTAAAAGGCATGACAGCCTCTTGGAGTTTGAAAAAAGGTACCCAAATGACTCTGACTATGAGAAACAAGATTCTCTGGTCTGATGAAACCAGATTGAACTCTTTGGCCTGAATGCCAAGTGTCACGTCTGGAGGAAACCTGGCACCATCCCTACGGTGAAGCATGTTTGTTGCAACATTATGCTGTGGGGATGTTTTTCAGTGGCAGGGACTGGGAGTCTAGTCAGGATCGAGGGAAAGATGAACGGAGCAAAGTACAGAGATCCTTGAGTTAAAAACCTGCTCCACAGCACTCAGGACCTCAGACTGGGGTGAAGGGTCACCTTCCAACAGGACAACGACCCTAAGCACACAGCCAAGACAACGCAGGAGTGGCTTCTGGACAAGTCTCTGAATGTCCTTGAGTGGTCCAGCAAGAACCCGGACTTGAACCCGATCGAACATCTCTGGAGAGACCTGAAAATATCTGTGCAGCAACACTCCCCATCCAACCTGACAAAGCTTGAGAGGATCTGCAGAGAAGAATGGGAGAAACTCCCCAAATATAGTTGTCAAGCTTATAGCGTCATACCCAAGAAGACTTGAGGCTGTAATCGCTGCCAAAGGTGCTTCAACAAAGTACTGAGTTTTTTTTATTGGGGGGGGTGGGGTAGATCAGCTTTAATAGCACAGATTGTATCTTCCATCAATGCAATTGTCTGCAGTATTTCCAATCTGTATATGTAAATATATACAGTACCAGTCAAGTTTGGACACACCTACTCATTCCATGGTTTTGTTAGGGTTCGCTCCTTACGTCCGTCCTTGTCAATCATTGGTTCATTGGTGAAATTAGCATTATGACTATCTTTAATTAAATCATTCAAAAACTTTTATTAATGCAATTGCAGACAGAAGTTGACAAACAGGAACATAGCACGCATGTTTCTGAGTAAGTTCTGCATCAAACAAAAGGGCTCAAGTTGTGTTATTAAACTGAAGTCCCGCCTTAGTGATGTCACTGACTAGGTCATTACCGTTATACTCCTGAGAACAAAATCTTGCATCCATAGCTATACAAACATAGAGTTTCAGTGTTATAAAAGCTAGGCAATAATTGTCCCCTCCCCAAAGTTGATTTATTGTGGAATGTCTGAGTAGTCTCTTATCTCCCACACTCCCCTGCGGAGTTCTGTCTCAGTCACACATCTCTAAGAGGGGTCTTCTTTATAAGAGAGAGAGAGAGAGAGAAAAAGAGCAAACAACTGTGGAACAATTCTAAAACTATATAATGAATATACTGTATATATATTGTTAACTTCTTTCGGATCATTGGGACGCTAGCGTCCCACCTCGACAACATCCGGTGAAATTACTGAGTGCGAAATTCAAAAAACAAAAGTAGTAATATTAAACATTCATAAAAATACAAGTGTTATACACCATTCTTTAGCTTAGAATCTCGGTAATTGAACAGCTTTGTCCGATTTACAATAGGCTTTACGGCGAAAGCATAGCATTTGATCGTCTGAGGACAGCGCCTCACCCACTTCCTGCATGAATTCAACATGAATTGATAACCTGCACAGGTGTCACAACTCAAAAATAGCGATAAAATAAATCACTTACCTTTGAAGATCTTCATCTTTTTGCAGTCCAAAGGGTCCCAGTTACACAATGAATGGTTGTTTTGTTCGATAAAGTCCTCCTTTATATCCCAAAAATGTCAGTTTATTTGGCGTGTTTGATTCAGAAATCCACCTGTTCCAACTCGCCCAACAGGCCTACAAAGGAATCTAAAAAGTTACCTGTAAACTTCGTCAAAACTATTCAAACAACGTTTCTAATCCAACCTCAAGTACCCTAATATGTAAGTAATCGATCAAATTTTAAGACAGAATAAACTGTGTTCAATACCAGAGAAAAATTATGAGGAGCGTGCACTCATTCACGCGTGCCAAAAGACTAGAGTCCCTCTGAGGGATACTTCGAAAGAATACGAGTACTTCTTCATTTAAAAAAACAAAACAAGCATGAAACAATTTCTAAAGACTGTTGACATCTAGTGGAAGCCATAGGAACTGCAATCTGGGTCCTAATTATTAGACTTTCCCATAGAAAAGCATTAAAGTCCAATGACCTCAAAAAATATTTTTCCTGGATGGATTGTCCTCGGGGTTTCGCCTGCCCAATCAGTTCTGTTATACTCACAGACATTATTTTAACAGTTTTAAAAACTTTAGAGTTTTCTGTCCAATACTGCCATGTATATGCATATCCTAGCTTCTGGGCCTGAGTAACAGGCCGTTTACTTAGGGCACCTCAGTCATCCAAACTCCCGAATATTGCACCCTAGCCTTAAAACGTGAATCTGTAGTCTAGGACCCTATAAATGTAAGGAGGGAGTGGTCTTATAACCCCTCCCCTGCTATTAATATAACATAAGCATAATCAATTATTCTAATACATCAAACATTTGTACAGCCCCAATCATGACCCCTAGGTAAACCCTGACAATTTCTTTATTTGTAGTATTTTCTACATTGTAGAATGATACTGAATACATCAAAACTATGAAATAACACATGGAATCATGTAGTAAGCAAAAAAGTGTGAAACAAATCAAAATAATATTTGAGATTCGTCTAAGTAGCCACCCTTTGCCTTGACAGCTTTTCACACATGGCATTCTCTCAACCAGCTTCATGAGGTAATCACCTGGAAAGCATTTCAAATAACAGGTGTGCCTTGTTAAAAGTTTGGAATTTCTTTCCTCTTTAATGCGTTTTAGCCAATCAGTTGTGTTGTGACAAGGTAGGGATGGTATACAGAAGATAGCCCTATTTGGTAAAAGACCAAGTCCATATTATGGCAAGAACAGCTCAAATAAGCAAAGAGAAGTGACAGTCCATTACTTTGACTGACCTTCATGTCTTAATCTGGAAAATGTCATGAACTTTTAACGTTTCTTCAAGTGCAGTCTCAAAAACCATCAAGTGCATTGATGAAACTGGCTCTCATGAGGACCGCCACAGGAAAGTAAGACCCAGAGTTAACTAATGAACGTATCCTCTGCGGCAGAGTTAACTGCACCTCAGAAATTGCAGCCCAAATATATGCTTCAGAGTTCAAGTAACAGACATCTCAACATCAACTGTTCAGAGGAGACTGCGTGAAATCAGGCCTTCGTGGTCAAATTGCTGCAAAGAAACCACTACTAAAAGGACACCAATAAGAAGAAGAGACTTGCTTGGGCCAAGAAACACGAGCAATGGACATTAGACCAGTGGAAATCTGTCCTTTGGTCTGATGAGTCCAAATTAGAGATTTTTGTTTCCAACCGCCGTGTCTTTGTGAGATGCAGAGAAGGTGAACGGATGATCTCCCCATGTGTGGTTCCCACTGTGAAGCATGGAGGAAGTGGTGTGGGGGTACTTTGCTGGTGACACTGACTTATTTAGAATTCAAGGCACACTTAACCAGCATGGCTACCACAGCATTTTGCAGCGATACGCCATCCCATCTGGTTTGCGCTTAGTGGGACTATCAGTTGTTTTTCAACAGGTCAATGACCCAACACACCTCCAGGCTGTGTAAGGGCTATTTGACCAAGAAGGAGAGTGATGGAGTGCTGCATCAGATGACCTGGCTTCCACAATCACCCGAGCTCAACCCAATTGAGATGGTTTGGGTTAGACCGCAGAGTGAAGGAAAAGCAGCAAACGAGTGCTCAGCATATGTGGGAACTCCTTCAAGACTGTTGGAAAAGCATTCCTCATGAAGCTGGTTGAGAGAATTCCAATTGTGCAAAGCTGTCATATATATATATATATGTAAATGTGAATACTTATGTTTATGTGTTATTTCAATTTTATTTTTAATACATTTGGTACATTTAATACCTTTGTCTTTATGGGGTGTTGTGTGTAGATTGATGGGGGAAAAAACGAATTTATCCATTTTAGAATAAGGCTGTAACTTAACAAAATGTGGAAAAAAGTCAAGGGGTCTGAATACTTTCCGAATGCACTGTAGGTAGGGGTAAAAGACACACCCCTGAGACGACAGACGCTCCCCTCAGCTGGAGCACAGAGCACAACATTCCCAGCCAATCCGCTCGGCACAGAGAAATACCCCGGGTATGGTTTCAATTACATTCACCGCAGTCTTTTTTTTCTTCTCTCTGAAAGAAAAATGAAAATGGAGAGTTGCTGACCACACCCTCCTCCGACTCAGTCATCGGGTCAGTTCTTTTGGCAGAGCCTCAGGTCCATTTGCGCCGGTGACGCTTGCTGATATCGGGCAGCTTTCGAGTTGTTAGTCGTCCAGTCTGTAAAGAACATTGTAGGATATTGTACGGTTGGGTATGTCCGTGTTAGTAAACAGATTTTGCTTCATGAACGGCTTTGTCTACTGCTATTCCCGTGATCCAACACACCGCTCTGTCCCTGGATGGTGACCGAAGGTGATGGCTGGAATGTATTGGCACACTCTGGTGCGCTTCTGCCCTGTAGACCCTCACATGGTTGGATAGAGGCAGCTTGCTCGGGGGTCCTGTCCAGTGCAGGAAGTCCTTCCCTGTGGGCCATAAGGCAGGTATATGGAGGTCACAGAGAGAGTAGGGGAAACGTGCTGATCAGCTCATCTTGGCGCTTAATGTAATTCAACCAAGGCTCAGGGCCTAAGCACTGTTCAGCTCCGTCTCCAGGCAACATGCTAGAGGGGATGGAGCTTAGGGATGAAAAAAAAACTTTGTCACTGGTGCTCTCGTGCCAACTACTAGGCTATACCTACGTGTCGTCACAAAATGGTCCTGCCCATGCCTCTGTCAGAATATGCAAAAAATATGGCATTGTTTTACCTGTGTACAGTGTACAAAACATTAGGAACACCTTCCTACTATTGCGTTGCACCCTTCCCTTTTGCCCTCAGAACAGCCTCAATTCGTTGCCATGGACTCTACATGGTGTTGAAAGCATTCCACAGCAATTCTGTCCCTCGTTGAGTCCAATGCTTCCCACAGTTGTCAAGTTTTCTGGATGTCTTTTGGGTGGTGGACAAATCAAATCATTCTTCATACACACAAACTGTTGAGTGTGAAAAACCCAGCAGCGTTGCAGTTCTTGACACAAATTGGTGCACCTGTCACCTGCTACCATACCCCGTTCAAAGGCACTTAAATCTTTTGTGTTGCCCATTCAGCCTCTGAATGGCACACATACACAATCCATTTCTCAATGGTCGCAAGGCTTAAAAATCCTTATTTAACCTGTCTCCTCATCTACACTGATTTTGAAGTGAATTTAACAAGTGACCTCAAGAAGGGATCATAGCTTTCACCTGGATAGTAAATAGGCATGACGGGAACCACACTTGCAGAAACCATCCGTTCACCTTCTCTGCGTCTCACAAAGACACAGCGGTTGGAAACAAAAATCTCTAATTTGGACTCATTAGACCAAAGGACAGATTTCCACCGGTCTAATGTCCATTGCTCGTGTTTCTTTGCCCAAACAAGTCTCTTCTTCTTATTGGTGTCCTTTTAGTAGTGGTTTCTTTGCAGAAATTTGACCATGAAGGCCTGATTTCACGCAGTCTCTTCTGAACAGTTGATGTTGAGATGTGTCTGTTACTTGAACTCTGAAGCATTTATTTGGGCTGCAATCTGAGGTGCAGTTAACTAATGAACGTAACCTCTGCAGCAGAGGTAACTCTGGGTCTTCCTTTCCTGTGGCGGTCCTCATGAGAGCCCGTTTCATCATAGCGCTTGATGGTTTTTGAGACTGCACTTGAAGAAACGTTAAAAGTTCTTGACATTAGACATGAAGGTCAGTCAATCTGGATAAAGGTAATGGACTGTCACAACCTTGTCACAACACAACTGATTAGCTCAAACACATTAAGAAGGCAAGAAATTCCACAAATTAACTTTTAACAAGGCACACGTTAATTGAAATACATTCCAGGTGACTACCTCATGAAGCTGGTTGAGAGAATGCCAAGCGTGTGCGAAGCTGTCATCAAGGCAAAGGGTGGCTACTTTGACGAATCTAAAATATACACTGCTCAAAAAAATAAAGGGAACACTTAAACAACACAATGTAACTCCAAGTCAATCACACTTCTGTGAAATCAAACTGTCCACTTAGGAAGCAACACTGATTGACAATAAATTTCACATGCTGTTGTGCAAATGAAATAGACAAAAGGTGGAAATTATAGGCAATTAGCAAGACACCCCCAAAAAAGGAGTGATTCTGCAGGTGGTGACCACAGACCACTTCTCAGTTCCTATGCTTCCTGGCTGATGTTTTGGTCACTTTTGAATGCTGGCGGTGCTCTCATTCTAGTGGTAGCATGAGACGGAGTCTACAACCCACACAAGTGGCTCAGGTAGTGCAGTTCATCCAGGATGGCACATCAATGCGAGCTGTGGCAAGAAGGTTTGCTTTGTCTGTCAGCGTAGTGTCCAGAGCAGAGGCGCTACCAGGAGACAGGCCAGTACATCAGGAGACGTGGAGGAGGCCATAGGAGGGCAACAACCCAGCAGCAGGACCGCTACCTCCGCCTTTGTGCAAGGAGGTGCACTGCCAGAGCCCTGCAAAATGACCTCCAGCAGGCCACAAATGTGCATGTGTCTGCTCAAACGGTCAGAAACAGACTCCATGAGGGTGGTATGAGGGCCCGACGTCCACAGGTGGGGGTTGTGCTTACAGCCCAACACCGTGCAGGACGTTTGGCATTTGCCAGAGAACACCAAGTTTGGCAAATTCGCCACTGGCGCCCTGTGCTCTTCACAGATGAAAGCAGGTTCAAACTGAGCACATGAGCACATGTGACAGACGTGACAGAGTCTGGAGACGCCGTGGAGAACGTTCTGCTGCCTGCAACATCCTCCAGCATGACCGGTTTGGTGATGGGTCAGTCATGGTGTGGGGTGGCATTTCTTTGTGGGGCCGCACAGCCCTCCATGTGCTCGCCAGAGGTAGCCTGACTGCCATTAGGTATCGAGATGAGATCCTCAGACCCCTTGTGAGACCATATGCTGACACATGCACATTTGTGGCCTGCTGGAGGTCATTTTGCAGGGCTCTGGCAGTGCACCTCCTTGCACAAAGGCGGAGGTAGCGGTCCTGCTGCTGGGTTGTTGCCCTCCTATGGCCTCCTCCACGTCTCCTGATGTACTGGCCTGTCTCCTGGTAGCGCCTCTGCTCTGGACACTACGCTGACAGACAAAGCAAACCTTCTTGCCACAGCTCGCATTGATGTGCCATCCTGGATGAACTGCACTACCTGAGCCACTTGTGTGGGTTGTAGACTCCGTCTCATGCTACCACTAGAATGAGAGCACCGCCAGCATTCAAAAGTGACCAAAACATCAGCCAGGAAGCATAGGAACTGAGAAGTGGTCTGTGGTCACCACCTGCAGAACCATTCCTTTTTTGGGGGTGTCTTGCTAATTGCCTATAATTTCCACCTTTTGTCTATTCCATTTGCACAACAGCATGTGAAATGTATTGTCAATCAGTGTTGCTTCCTAAGTGGACAGTTTGATTTCACAGAAGTGTGATTGACTTGGAGTTACATTGTGTTGTTTAAGTGTTCCCTTTATTTTTTTGAGCAGTGTATATACCGAGATCATATGACACTTCGAATGCACACGGGGCGATTTTATTTAACTAATTATGTGACTTCTGAAGGTAATTGGTTGTACCAGATCTCATTTAGGGGCTTCATAGCAAAGGGAGTGAATACATATTCACGCACCACTTTTCCGTATTTTTTTGTTGCTGTTGAATTTTTCACTTCACCAATTTGAACTATTTTGTGTATGTCCATTACATGAAATCCAAATCTATTTAAATTACAGGTTGTAATGCATCAAAATATCAATAACGCCAAGGGGGATGAATACTTTTGCAAGGCACTGTATATCCATAAAAATTATGCTGATTCTTGATTTCGACTGGCTGAGAAAAGCTGCCTTCACTTTCATTACTATGCGACAGCTGGCGATCGAATTTGAATATTGATTTTTTTTTGCAAATGTCTGAGAGACAGACAGCAAGGTTTATACAAATCTCTGCTGTTAAACTATATGTCAGTCTAAAAGAAATGTGAGAACGTCTAGATGCGTTTTGATAGTGGAGATTAAGTTTATAAATTGCCTGGCTGGGCTGATGAGACAGTGGATAGTGCAGTCAGATGGAACAGAGTAAATAGGCTTTTTAACGTCATATTTAGCCGGTGGTAACTTGTGGAATAGACACCGGCTGGAATGGGGTTTTAACCAATCAGCATTCGGGATTAGACTCACCCGTTGTATAATAGGAACCACTATTGTTCTCATAAGCTGATATAGTTTTTAAAAAACCATCTGTTTTTAAAATAAATATTATTACAATAACTCCTTAAGGCGATGGGTTTCTCCCAGCAACTATCTTGAGCAAAATTAACATCAGCATGCTTCCTAACTTTCTCTCGTCTTTCTCCTTGTCTCTAGGTGGAGTCCTTCATATTAGACCAGGAAGACCTGGACAACCCCATGCTAAAGACGGCGTCAGAGCTGCTCCTGTCCAGCGCTGCCGACGGAGCTGATCTCAGAACAGTGGACCCAGAAACACAAGCCAGATTGGAGGCTCTGCTGGAAGCAGCCGGTACGTATCGTAGCACCATGCAGTGAACCCTTCACCTGTTACTTTATTTTAAATGTTATTTATTTATTTTGAATGCCCCTGTTTTGATCACGTTAAATTACGAAGATGTTACATGCTAAGGCTGCTTCAGTCCTGTTCTCTTTATCAAATAGGACTGCTGCTCTTTTTGGACTTTGAACGTTGAAACCTGCTTGAAACTCCGCCCAATTTAGTATCAATGCTTAATTAAGGCCTACAATTTAGTTTGTACTTACATACTTTCTGATGTTGGCAGGCCTGTGTCTGGTGTTTCTGTTCCTACCACTGTGCTGGGACATGACCCTGTAGGTGTGTAGAGATGGCACATTGCCAGAGAGAAATACCTGCATAACAAACGCAAGTGCTCAAAATAGATGTTCAAATCCCTGCTGCACTGCAGCCTGCGTTTACCCTGCTGCACTGCAGCCTGCGTTTACCCTGCTGCACTGCAGCCTGCGTTTACCCTGCTGCACTACAAATCAAATGTATTTATAAAGCCCTTCTTACATCAGCTGATATCTCAAAGTGCTGTACAGAAACCCAGCCTAAAATCCCAAACAGCAAGCAATGCAGGTGTAGAAGCACTACAGCCTGTGTTTACCCTGATTTGCATGTGTTTTGGTTTCTGTAGTCCACCTACTTCCCATGTTGGATTGTCTATGGGGGGTGTAATACTGATCAATTACAGTGATCAGTAAATTTGACTGCAGGGTGCTCATAGGCTAAGTGTTGCGAGGCAATTATCAAACCGGCTACAACTCTCGCTCAGGCCTCTGTTGAGCTAAGCAGAACCAGCCCATCAAAGCACTTAGCCTTGGTCTGTATAGTTAGTGCCTCGCTGCTGCCTCTTTAGTGAAACGAAAAAGCTTTCTGAAACAATGAAAGAAGTCTGTGCGTCTAATTTGATGCGCATGAACCGATGGATGGATGGTGTGGTGTGCAGCAGGTAGACATGCAGCATGTTAGCCATGTCCCAGCCAGTCAGTCAGTGTATGGGGAGTTGGTACAGGCTAGCGCAGCACATGAGATGGTAGGTAGCTAGGCTTGCGGGGGCACCACGGGGAAGATTAACATGAACAATGGATTTCGATAGAGCAGCAACAGCTTCCATCATGACTCAACACTGACCTTTAGTACACTCTGCTTCTGTACATGTCTGCCTTCCATCTATCGTTGTCTCTGTGATTGTGTGTGTGCACATTTTAACATCTGTGTAACCAATCATGTGGCGCATGCAGTGGTTTTTGCATACTGTAAGTAATATGGACTCGTGCTTCTGTTCTTAAGCTCCAATGTTGTCTGATCATCAGATTCTCTTCCATTAATTCAGTTATTATGCGCACTTACTCAGTCATGTGATCCGGTTCCCCCCCTTTGATATGTTTCCTCAACGCTGTGTTCACCACTTGATAATACAGACAATGTGTTTGTGTTCTCTTTACACCTGTTGCATAGTTTAATTGTGTGTGTTGTATGCTGCTGTGTGCCTGACCCTGGATCCTCTGAAGGTATTGGTAAACTGTCCACTACCGATGGTAAAGCCTTCGCAGATCCAGAGGTGCTACGCCGCTTGACGTCGTCCGTGAGCTGTGCGCTGGACGAGGCCGCTGCCGCTCTCACACGCATGAGGGCCGAAAACACACTCAACGCCAGCCAGGCAGACAAGTATGTATCTCCTCTGCTCTAGTCTAAACATCCACCGCAGGTGCACTACACCATATTCAGGGATCTTCCCTCACACCAGTCTTGTCTAGGCCATATGTTTCCTTTCGACATGTTGTGCTTTCTTGTGTTGTGTTTCGACATGTTGTGCTTTCCTTTCGACATGTTGTGCGAACATCTGACAATTCCTTAATTGAGAATTTTTAAAGGGGGAAAAAATCTTATTCCTATCATTTAAAGTGTTATTTAACACTGTGAGAACAATATTTTTGTGAACCAAATGTTTAATTTTGTCGTTTTAATAATGTTGGTAGCAACGTGTGAAAAAAGTTGTGGCAATCTGTTGTTCAAGTCGACTCCAAAACCCGTAATGCAATGGTCTCTCTGGGCTAGCTAGGTAGCTAGTTAGCAAACATAACTACACACAATAATAGCAAAGTCAATAACAGCATGTGAAGTAGCTACACTAGTTAGTGCAGTTTGTTTAGGCAATTTTACAGCTATCAATTTAGGAGTCTACAATCTCACAATGTGCAACCTGCAGAGTGGAGTCTGATATTTGCAACGGTACCATGCAAAGCACCCTGGACTGAAGAGCAGACAAATAGGAGAGGTGTGATAGGCCCGCTGTTAAATTACACATTTCTGGAGGTAGTAATATTGCACAAATATGATCAATGGCTCATTTTCTCGAGATGACGACCTCCTGCGTTATGACATCGGCCAGTATTGAAATCTGACGCTTTATCACTGCAATGTTGAAGCTAGGAACACAAGCATTTAGTTAGATATCACTGCAATGTTGAAGCTAGGAACACAAGCATTTAGTTAGATATCACTGCAATGTTGAAGCTAGGAACACAAGCATTTAGTTAGATATCACTGCAATGTTGAAGCTAGGAACACAAGCATTTAGTTAGATATCACTGCAATGTTGAAGCTAGGAACACAAGCATTTCGCTGCACCTGCTATAACGTCTGCTAAATATGTGTCTGCGACCAATAAAAATGTATTTGATTTGTGTGATGTTTTCACAATGTAAAAGGCATGCCTTGTCTCTCTCTCTCACTACACTGGAAGTTAATATCTCAATGTTACGTCATACTGGCTGAAGTTCTGCCTGCTTGAACGGCAATCTGATACACCTGAAAACATGAATCGATAGGACATCGCTCAGAATGAATCATTACTTTAGCGGTCTTTTCTCCTGGCCTTTGTTTTAAGGCTGTAGTTGATTTTTTTAAGTCCGTTGGTAGCTAGCTAGTGCTCTGAATAACTCCCATGATTCATAGAAGATGCTTTGTCTCTACTGTTCTCTGACTTGATCACTGTTTTACTGAAACGGTTTAAGGTGCCATATTGGTTCAAAGGCTGTTCATGAAATGTACTGCTCTGTCCTGAATGAGGCCTTTTTTGTTTTAAACTTCTTAAGAGTGTGAGTGACGGTGTGAATTGTGACAACGGTGTTCAACCTATCGATGCTTTGTCCTGCGCAGCCACAGTCCCAGTAATTGTAGCAGTCTGGTTATTTTCAGCCGTAGCTTGGCGGAGGCGTGCTCGGACGGGGACGTCAACGCTGTGAGGAAGCTGCTGGATGAGGGGAGGAGCGTCAACGAACACACAGAGGAGGGAGAGAGTCTGCTCTGCCTAGCCTGCTCTGCTGGGTACTATGAACTTGCACAGGTATAACGAAAACACACACACACACACTGACCTTTAGCCACTCACAGTATACTGCTAACATTGTTCTGCCTTTCTGTCATAGTTTCCATCCAGTTCTGTAATCAAATTTAGTTGAATATCCAAATGTTGCAGAGCCAAACCTGATCCGTTGGTTATTTGGCTGTCTGTTTTAAAACGCCGATGTGTGTCCTCCTGCAGGTCTTGCTGGCCATGCACGCTAATGTTGAAGATCGGGGGATCAAGGGTGACATCACGGCCCTCATGGCAGCAGCCAGCGGCGGCTACGTAGACATAGTCAAACTGCTGCTGGTACATGGGGCTGACGTCAACGCACAGTCCTCCACAGGTAAACACACACGTCAAACACCACTAGGTGCTGTGACCGAGACCAGAAACCATCACATCTACTTACATAAACACTGACGCTCTGTCCCTGTCAGGTAACACAGCGCTGACGTACGCGTGTGCGGGTGGCTTCCTGGACGTGGTGAAGGTGCTGCTGAAGGAAGGCGCCAACATCGAGGACCACAACGAGAACGGCCACACCCCTCTGATGGAGGCGGCCAGCGCGGGTCACGTGGAGGTGGCCCGGGTGCTCCTGGAGTACGGGGCTGGTATCAACACGCACTCCAACGAGTTCAAGGAAAGTGCCCTTACGCTGGCCTGCTACAAAGGTACGTCCTGGACAATGAACCCTAACCCTTTGCCCGTGCACCAGAGAGATCAGAGGTCTTTATCCAGAAATCAGTGACTCAAGTGATCCACTTATGTTGACAAACAGTTTGTGAAACAGGAAATGTAATTGTAGGGATGAAGCACCCAGAGCATTTTTCCCTCTTGTCACCACACACAGGGCACCTGGACATGGTGCGCTTCCTGTTAGAGGCTGGGGCTGACCAGGAGCACAAGACCGACGAGATGCACACAGCACTCATGGAGGCTTGTATGGTGAGACGCGCACAGAGACGCGCACAGACCCGCACTATTAAATTGAAGGTGCAGTATGACTGATGAGGTCTCCTGTTCCTTTGCTCCTCTTCAGGATGGGCATGTGGAGGTGGCGCGGCTGCTGTTGGACAGCGAGGCGCAGGTCAACATGCCCGCTGACTCTTTCGAGTCTCCGCTGACGCTGGCGGCCTGTGGGGGCCATGTAGAGCTTGCTGCCCTACTGATGGAGAGGGGCGCCAACCTGGAGGAAGTCAACGATGAGGGATACACGCCCCTCATGGAAGCTGCACGAGAGGGCCACGAGGAGATGGTGGCGCTGCTTTTGGCACAAGGTATGGCCTTCTCTTGCTCTCTGGTTTGAATGAAACTAGTGTTCCCAGTAGATAGGTTTTCCCTACTATATTGAACCTCCAGCTTTGTGTAAATACAAAAGTCGTCTTTAAAAAAATAAAATGTAATGAAAGGCGAAGGAGGATTGAGTCAGTTGTCCAACTGAAATGTGTCTTCTGCATTTAACCCAACCCCTCTGAATCAGAGAGGTGCGGGGTGGTTGCCATAGTCACAATCTGATGTCTTCGGAGTCCGGGGAACAGTGGGTTAACTGCCTTGCTCAGGGGCAGGATGACAGATTTTTACCTTGTCAGCTCGGGGATTCGATCCAGCAACCTTTCAGTTACTGGAAGGAATGAAGTGACATGATAATATTTAGAGTTTTGAGCTCATGATCTAATTGGGTTGATGCCGAAGGGACAAGATGGCTTTTCCAGAACTAATTGAAATACTTTTTCTGTGGTCAATATCCAGTGGAGGGAGTAGGTTAGTGCTGTTTTTAAAGTGTGTTCCCAGCTGAACCATCTTGAATCCTCCCTCTGTTGTCTGTGTGGTCTGCAGGTGCCAACATCAATGCTCAGACAGAGGAGACCCAGGAGACTGCCCTGACGCTGGCCTGCTGCGGGGGCTTCCTGGAGGTGGCTGACTTCCTCATCAAGGCCGGGGCCGACATCGAGCTGGGCTGCTCCACACCTCTCATGGAGGCTGCACAGGAGGGACACCTGGAGCTGGTCAAGTACCTGCTGGCTGCCGGTGAGCAGAACCTCTCCCCTCTGGACAGCCTCTCTGTTTGGCTGTCTCAAAACAAACTCCACCAACATCTATTTGAGATGACCTCAACTAACCGGTCCCCGGTCCCGTCCCCCCCCCGCACATTGACTCCGTACCGGTACCCCCCCTGTATATAGTCTCGCTATTGTTATTACTTCTGTTCTTTAATTACTTGTTACTTTTTTATTTCTTATTCTTATCTGTATTTTTTTTTTTACTGCATTGTTGGTTAGAGGCTCGTAAGTAAGCATTTCACAAAGGTCCACACCTGTTGTTTTCGGCACACGTGACAATTTTTTTTTTTTTTTATTAAAAATATAATTGGGTTTGAGCATTTGATCATCATTTCATAAATTATTGAAATTGACTCGGTTATTCCCAAAACCCACATTTATTTTAAGTTTGTGGTTGTTATATCTGTGTGTAATTCGACACCTGTGCTCTTGTCCCCAGGAGCCAATGTCCACGCCACAACGGCGACGGGAGACACGGCGCTGACTTACGCCTGTGAGAACGGACACACAGACGTGGCGGACGTGCTGCTGCAGACGGGGGCTGACCTGGTGAGACCTCACCCTCTGGAGAAACACAGTTCATGTCCATGCACAGCCTTTTTTGTATTTGAGTTGTTCACACGTTTGCGTAAGTGTGTGTGTGCTACTCGAATGGTACCCTATTTTGTTTTCTAGTGCACTACTTTTGACTGGCGCCCATAAGGCTCTGATCTAAAGTAGTGCACTATATAGGGTCCTTATAGGGCTCTGATCTAAAGTAGTGCACTATATAGGGAATAGGGTCCCATAGGGCTATGATCTAAAGTAGTGCACTATATAGGGAATAGGGTCCCATAGGACTCTGGTCAAAAGTATTGCACTATATAGGGGATAGGTTGCCATTTGTGACGCTGTCTCTGTGTTGTGTAGATGCTGGATACGTCGCTGCTTGAATAGGCTCTCTGTTTCTACTTGTACACTTTACACGCTCCTGTCTCTGTTTGTCTTACAGGAGCATGAATCGGAGGGGGGCAGGACCCCTCTAATGAAAGCTGTTAGAGCGGGCCACCTCTGTACTGTACAGTTCCTAATCAGCAAAGGTCTGCTCCTTCGCTGTGTAGCAACACCACACACCAGACATCTGACACGTTGTAGCTTGAGCCGCATTGCTCATCAGATAAAGCCTCATTGATACAGTAGAGTATATAAACGTTATAGGGTTGCTGTTGTTTTCATGTGGCCTCAGATTGACCCTGTTCTTGGTCTCTCTCCCTCCACCAGGAGCTAATGTGAACAGGGCGACGGCCAACAATGATCACACAGTAGTGTCTCTGGCCTGCGCCGGGGGCCACCTGGCCGTGGTGGAGCTGCTGCTGTCCCATGGGGCTGATCCTACACACAGACTGAAGGTGAGATCACTTGTCCCAAGCTCCTGGGCACAACGGTCTCAGGAGTGACCAGGGAGGAAATCTGATATTAAGAATGCCACACTGCAAGCATTATAATGGACTCCTGTGTAAACAAACCTTTCTGTAACCCCTGTAAACTCAAACCTTTCTGTAACTGCTGTACACACAGAACTGTTTCCATGTCTTTGTTCCTCTTTTAATTCTTGATCAAATTGTAACTTCTCCCAAGATCCTGATACTAATGATGACGTGTGTTTTGTGTCAATCTCTCACCTAGGATGGCTCCACCATGCTGATCGAAGCTGCTAAGGGCGGTCACACCATCGTGGTGTCCTATCTCCTCGACTACCCCAACAACGTCCTGTCGGTCCCCGTGCCAGACTTGTCTCAGCTCACACCCCCCTCCCATGACACCTCTCCGGTAGGGACTTCTACAAACATGTTTGTTTATTGTTGATACCCGTTACAATTTTTATATGTTGATTCCAAGTATTGATACTAAATATACTTTTCTAATATCCTACCTAACCTAAACAGGCTCCACGAGTTCCATTCCAAGCCCTGGCCATGGTGGTGCCTCCTCAAGAGCCAGACAGAGTCCCCTCCAACATCACAACGCCTCCACCCGTCATCACAAAAGGTCAGATCATACAACGTGTGTTAACAGTAAATACATGTCTAACTTTGCCAAGAAGACCACGAGACACCATTTGACTGCACAAGGAGTCAAAGCGTTCCATTTAATGATTACTGCGATATTGTATGGTACAACCTCGTGGCTAACTGGTTGTGTTGTCCTGTGTGGCTGTCAGGCGGTTCCAAGCAGAGGCTGAGCCCCCTACAGGGCAGCCCCGTCACTGCAGGCGGTCCAGACGCGGACCTGCTGTCTCCCTTCCACCCGTACCAGCCCCTAGAGTGCATCGTGGAAGAGACTGAGGGCAAGCTGAACGAGCTTGGCCAGAGGATCTCCGCTATAGAGAAGGCCCAGCTGCAGTCCTTGGAGCTCATCCAGGGAGAACCTCTCACCAAAGACAAGATCGAGGAGCTGAAGAAGAGCCGCGAGGAGCAGGTCCAGAAGAAGAAGAAGATCCTCAAGGAGCTGCAGAAGGTGGAGCGCCAGCTGCAGCTCAAGACACAGCAGCAGTTCACCAAAGAGTACATGGAGGCCAAAGGCCTGAAGGACGACCCGGGGCAGCTTGGCCAGGCGGCAGGGGTGGAGCAGCCCGGCACCCCCCTGCCCTTGCAGGCTGCAGAGCCGGGCTCCGACACCGAGGGGGACGGGGAGGGAATCCACCACCACCATGATGGACAGCCCCACCCCGCCGCTGAGGAACAGGAGGAAGAGGACGATGATGAGGAGGACTACGCCAAGCTACCTCAGGTGGACACCATCCTGTATAGACAGGCCCAGGAACCCCCGCCACCCGCTCCTCCTCACACCCAGGCCCTGCAGAGTCCCGCACCTCCTCACACCCAGAACCTGCAGAGTCCCGCACCTCCTCACACCCAGAACCTGCAGAGTCCCGCACCTCCTCACACCCAGGACCTGCAGAGTCCCGCTCCTCCTCACACCCAGGACCTGCAGGGTCCCGCACCTCCTCACACCCAGGACCTGCAGGGTCCCGCACCTCCTCACACCCAGGACCTGCAGGGTCCCGCACCTCCTCACACCCAGGACCTGCAGGGTCCCGCACCTCCTCACACCCAGGACCTGCAGGGTCCCGCACCTCCTCACACCCAGGACCTGCAGGGTCCCGCACCTCCTCACACCCAGAACCTGCAGGGTCCCGCTCCTCCTCACACCCAGAACCTGCAGGGTCCCGCTCCTCCTCACACCCAGGACCTGCAGGGTCCCGCACCTCCTCACACCCAGGACCTGCAGGGTCCCGCTCCTCCTCACACCCAGGACCTGCAGGGTCCCGCTCCTCCTCACACCCAGGACCTGCAGGGTCCCGCTCCTCCTCACACCCAGGACCTGCAGGGTCCCGCACCTCCTCACACCCAGAACCTGCAGGGTCCCGCTCCTCCTCACACCCAGGACCTGCAGGGTCCCGCTCCTCCTCACACCCAGGACCTGCAGGGTCCCGCTCCTCCTCACACCCAGGACCTGCAGGGTCCCGCTCCTCCTCACACCCAGGACCTGCAGGGTCCAGCTCCTCCTCACACCCAGGACCTGCAGGGTCCAGCTCCTCCTCACACCCAGGACCTGCAGGGTCCCGCTCCTCCTCACACCCAGGACCTGCAGGGTCCCGCTCCTCCTCACACCCAGGACCTGCAGGGTCCCGCTCCTCCCCTCCTGCAGGCCCGCTTCTTACCCTCCCATCTCCTGGCCACCCAGCAGTCCACAGACTTCAGTACGGCAGACTACCCCGTCAGCTCCAGCCCCGATCTGGAGAGGGTGATGGTGAACCAGCAGCAGATGTTGTGGCAGCAGTTGACAGACCTGGGACCGGGCCTTCTCACCCAGGCCCCTGAAGGACTCATGGTGGCCACCCCAGCACAGACCCTCACAGATACTTTGGACGACATCATGGCAGGTGTGTGTTCATAAACACGGTCCTCTCTTTGCTTAGTGCTCTCGGTCCAGGTCTCTTTTGACATTTTTATTTTTAACTCGACTGACCTGGTTAAATCAGAAAATAAAACTTCTAACCATTAATGACTGCTTGATCCCTCATCCTTTTCCTTTGCACTGAACTTGGTTTCAGTACATTTTCAACATACTTTTCCAAATGGTTTTAATCCATCTTAAATTCGAATGGGATGTAGTTATATTTTGTATTTTGAAGGTGGACTAACAACTCTGCTTCCCTCTCGCCCCTGTGACAGCAGCGGTGAGCAGCAGAGTCCCCATGTTGAGCACGACGGCCTCGCCCACAACACAGACGCCCATCCATTCAGTGTCCCCACACTCCATGCTCCCCCTCTACCCCTCCGTAGACATTGACGCACACGTACGTCACACAACATGTCTAACAATGCACAGGAATAATAACACGCTAGTTTAGCTAATAATAGTCTGACGGGTTGTTTCTGGTCAGGAAAATAACACCTGACTGTATCTCTTGTCAGACGGAGAGTAATCACGACACCGCTCTGACGCTGGCCTGTGCGGGCGGTCACGAGGAACTGGTGTCGGTGCTTGTCGCCCGCGGGTCTAACATCGAGCATCGGGATAAGAAAGGTACACAACTCCCATACTTTGTCTTTTTCTATGTTTTGTAGCAACAAAAAAAAAACATGTTGGGGTCAATTATCAGGGAACTTGATCATTTGTGTTTAGAAGTGGGAGTCCATCTGTATTGTTGGAAACGGACCAATTGGATGACTAGTTTTATTAACAGATCGGCATTTGACCGTTTTTTGACTGAGTACTCGCAGGATTTATTTTCTAGTACTTGAATGAAAAATATTATTAGAACACAAAATACATATGTGCACATTGATCTATAGGCCTATGCCAACAGTGTGTGACAAATTTCCTATTTATCCTAACCCTTACAGAGAACACATCCATAATGACAAAGCAAAAACGGGTATCACATTTACATAAGTATTCACACCCTTAGCACTTTGTTGAAGCATCTTTGGCAGCGATTACAGCCTCGAGTCTTCTTGGGTATGACGCTACAAGCTTGGCACACCTGTATTTGGGGAGTTTCTCCCATTCTTCTCTGTAGATCCTCTCAAGCTCTGTCAGGTTGGATGGGGAGTGCTGCTGCACAGCTGTTTTCAGGTCTCTGGCTGGGCCACTCAAGGACATTTAGAGTCTTGTCCCGAAGCCACTCCTGCGTTGTCTTGTCTGTGTGCTTAGGGTTGTTGTCCTGTTGGAAGGTGAACCTTCGCCCCAGTCTGATGTCCTGAGCGCTCTGGAGCAGGTTATCAAGGATCTCTCAATACTTTTCTTCGTTCATCTTTCACTTGATCCTGACTAGTCTCCCAGTCCCTGCCGCTGAAAAACATCCCCACAGCATGATGGTGCCAGGTTTTCTCCAGACGTGACGCTTGGCATTCAGGCCAAGGAGTTCAATCTGGTTTCATCAGACCAGAGAATCTTGTTTCTCGTGGTCTGAGAGTCCTTTGGGTACCTTTTGGCAAACTCCAAGCGGGCTGTCATGTGCCTTTTACTGAGGAGTGGCTTCCGTTTGGCCACTCTACCATAAAGGCCTGCTTGGTGGAGTGCTGCAGAGATGATTGTCCTTCTGGAAGGTTCTTCCATCTCCACAGAGGAACTCTGGAGCTCTGTCAGAGTGACCATCGGGTGCTTGGTCACCTCCCTGACCAAGGCCCTTCTCCCCGATTGTGCAGTTTGGCCAGCTCTAGGAAGAGTCCTGGTGGTTCCAAACTTCTTCCATTTACGAATGATGGAGGCCCCTTCTTGGGGACCTTCAATGCTACAGAAATGTTTTGGTACCCTTCCCCAGATCTGTGCCTCAACACAGTCCTGTCTCGAAGCTCTACGGACAACTCCTTCGATCTCTCATGGCTTGATTTTTGCTCTTACATGCACTGTCAACTGTGGTGTGTGCCTTTCCCACTCAATCAATTGAATTTAGCACAGGTGGACTCCCAAGTTGTAGAAACATGTCAAGGATGATCAATAGAAACAGAATGCACCTGAGCTCAATTTCGAGTCTCATAGCAAAGGGTATGAATACTTATGTTTTTTGTTTTTTATAAATTTGCTTAACTTTCTAAACCTGTATATTCTTTGTCATTATGGGATATTGTGTGTAGATTGATGAAAAACATTTATTTTATCCATTTTAGAATGAGTCTTTAACGTAACAAAATTTGGATAAAGTCAAGGGGTCTGAATACTTTCTGAAGTGTGTGTGTGTATAGATATTTGTTTTCACTCACTACCAGTCAAAAGTTTTAGAACACCTACTCATTCTAGGGTTTTTATTTTTACTATTTTCTACATAATAATCGAATAATAGTGAAGACATCAGAACTATGAAATAACACATGGAATCATGTAGTAACCCAAAAAATGTTAAACAAATACATTTTATATTTGAGATGATATATTTGAGATTCTTCAAATAGCCACCCTTTGCCTTGATGACAGCTTTGCACACTCTTGGCATTCTCTCAACCAGCTTCACGAGGAATGCTTTTCCAACTGTCTTGAAGGAGTTTCCGCATATGATGAGCACTTGCTGGCTGCTTTTCCTTCACTCTGCGGTCCGACTCATCCCAAACACTCAATTGGGTTGAGGTCGGGGTGCTTGTGGAGGCCAGGTCATCTGATGCAGCACTCAATCACTCTTCTTGGTAAAATAGGCCTTACACAGCCTGGAGGTGTGTTGGGTCATTGTCCTGTTGAAAAATAAATGATAGTCCCACTAAGCTCAAACAAGATCGGATGACGTAGCCACACTGGTTAAGTGTACCTTGAATTCTAAATAAATGAGACCGTGTCACCAGCAAAGCACCCCCACACCATAACACCACCACCTCCGTGATTTACATTGGGAAATACACATACAGAGATCATCCGTTCACCCACACCGCGTCTCACAAAGACACGGCAGTTGGACCTAAAAATCTCTAATTTGGACTCCAGACCAAAGGACAGATTTCCACCGGTCTAATGACCATTGTTCATGTTTCTAGGCCCAAGCAAGTCTCTTCTTCTTATTGGTGTCCTTTTAGTATTGGTTTCTTTGCAGCAGTTTGACCATGAAGGCCTGATTTTTCACGCAGTCTCCTCTGAACAGTTGATGTTGACATGTGTCTGTTACTTGAACTCTGAAGCATTTTATTTGGGCTGCAATTTCTGAGGCTGGTAACTCTAATGAATGTATCCTCTGCAGCAGAGGTAACTCTGGGGCTTTCCTGTGGCGGTCCTCATGAGAGCCAGTTTCATCACAGCGCTTGATGGTTTTTGCGACTGCACTTAGACACTTTCAAAGTTCTTGACATTTTCTGTATTGACTGGCGTTCATGTCTTAAAGTAATGATGGACTGCCGTTTCTCTTTGCTTATTTGAGCTGTTCTTGCCATAATATGGACTTGGTCTTTTACCAAATACCTCATGAAGCTGGTTGAGAGAATGCCAAGAGTGTGCAAAGCTGTCATAAAGGCAAAGGGTGGCAATTTGAAGAATTTAAAATATATTTTGATTTATCCCATTTTTGGTTACTACATGATTTTATGTGTTATTTCATAGTTTGGTATCTTCACTATTATTCTACAAAATAGTAAAAATAAAGAAAAACCCTGGAATGAGTAGGTGTGTCCAATTTGACTGGTACTGTATATATTTTCAGAAAAGCAAGTGCAATTTAAGATTATTGTTTTGAAACCGTAATATCATCTGGTTATATTATATCGTTGTACACAATCTTCAAGAAGGCAGTAACCTCAGCATTGGCACTTGCATAGAGGCCTTTTGGCTCTGCAATGGCATAGCCTTGCTTTGTTAATTTAGCAGACAAGACGCTCATATTTCCCCAAGTCCTTATCACAGTCAAGAAATGTATTTTATAGTAAAAAAAAAAAAACAGCATTTAATATAACAGAATAAAATATATTTTTCCAAATGAAAAAGGTGGCGCTGCGACGTAATCCCTATCACATCTGAAACAGTTGTCAGTGATTATTTGAAACGGGGGCTCAAACACAATCTGTGTTTTCGATATACATCCGTTCTATTTAGTTTTATGACTGTTCTTTGGATAAACAGTTCCCCACAGTGCATTGTGATGAAATACGGCCACAACATCTGTTTGGTGAATAATTCTGCTGAAAAATACGTAGTTTTTTTTGTCTCTATCAAAGGTTTTTGCCTATTTTCAGTGTGGAACCTGTCTATATTTAAGGGGGTTATAGCCTAGGCCAGGGCTATTTAACTAAACATTAATAAAATATCTGCAAAACAAATCCCCACCAAGAATCTGACGTTCAGTTCCTAAATGACAAGCACTGTGGTGGTTGTCGTCTATCGTGTGGTTTCTAGCGCCTTTGGCATGTTGATTTAGATTTTCTTCACATGACTTTGGCTCTAGTGTTTGCACGGTTTAGATACAAATTATTATGACCCCCGTTACTGAAAGCTATGACTCTCAGGAACACATACGCGACTTCTGTTTCCTTCTGATGCTAACAAGGACTCGTTAGGACTCACACTCGTTAGAGTGTGACATAAAACATCACCTAATGACCGAGGGAAATTAATTAAAATCCTACTTCCTGATTTGACAGATCTTTTATTTATATTGATGCTTCGTTTTCAGATTTTTAAATGACCAAATTACTTTTAAGAAGCTTTTAATCGTTTTTTAAAATATATACAAAATAAGGCCCTGTCAGCAACATTTCATTAAGAAAGGGGCTTTATTGTGGTGTTGCTTTTTTATACAGTTCTTCTGAAGAATAATTGCATGAAGAAAATGTCATGCTAACCGATTCTAATTGGCACAGTAGCAAAGTTGAAAATAGATGGGCCGCAATTATTTCAAAACTGCAGCTCTTTATTGGAACACATATTTTCCTACTTCAGGATTAAACTGTCATCTTTTGGCAAGAAATGTAGCTTGTGTATCCCATCCGTTAGATATGTTTTTATAGGTATTTATTTCTGTCAGACTAAACGGGAACTTGTGCACGCGCTCAGCACCTGGCGCGTAGGAAGCGGTCGGAACGCAATTGGGTGAATGAGACATGGAGGGGAAAGGGAATCTGGAAGAACTTTGATGCTTGGCTTGGTTTCTTTTGTTGTGTCACGCAAATGCACATGTACAAATGGAACACTAGAGTCAAAGCAAATTCATTTTAAAGACGACAAAATATATAATTTGGACAATTTGACTTGCCCCTAGAAAGCATTCCACCAAATAGTTTGACAGTATTTATAAAAAAATAAAAATAATAATTGATCTCTGGTTGAAGATTGACCTTTGTCGGTTCGAGCGGTCGAGTACTCATGCCCATCCTTAATATGTTGGAGAGTAATCTAAATGTCTCTAACCGTCTGTCCCCAGGTTTCACTCCTCTGATCCTGGCTGCCACAGCGGGTCATGTTGGCGTGGTGGAGATCCTGCTGGATAAAGGAGGGGACATCGAAGCCCAGTCTGAGAGAACCAAAGACACTCCTCTCTCCCTGGCCTGCTCTGGAGGAAGACAGGAGGTGCTGCTCTGCATGTCATATTTCGTGTGAACAACAGGACGAAGCAGTGCCGTAAAAAGCGAGACATATTAGCGTAGCCACTTTCCCACAGCACTCTCACCGCAGCTACACTTCAGAAGTCCCAACACTAGCATTCCTGCAATTTCAAACTCATTCGCAGGGAAACGGCTCTAATTTATTGCATCGAACATACTATGCTACATTTAAGGCTACATCGTCCCAAAATACCATGTAGGCCTAAAGACATAAGTCTAATGTCCAGAATTTAATCAATATAATTTGTAAATTAGATTTAGCTACAATATCACAGACATTGTAAGTAGATGGAGCCCCAGGAAGCACCACATGTGGATCGCTGTTTATTTTAGTTTTTATATTTCTAGCAGCGTCTGTCTCCCCTTCTGGATTTTAGTAAACGTCATATTATTTCACACATCTCTTTGTCTACTAAACATTATCTGAGCTGCATGTGATTGAACAAGTCATTGGAAGCATGTGCTCCATTCGTTACCTTCCTTGTAGACAGAATAAAACTGTTTTTGGGGGCGGATTACTATTAATGTAAACCAACTGATACATTAACGTGCTCATTTTCAATAGCCTATAGAAGAAACAAGGAAACTGAAAGAGAAGTTATTTCAACTTGGTAATAATACATTTTCTTTCAATTTGCTCTAGAATCTAATTATCAATATAATAAAGGTTGGCGTAGGATATTTCCTTAAAGTAGACTCAAACAGCATATGTTGGATATGGATTGGCTTTAGCAAGATGCTGTGGAGATTAATTCATTTTCAGCACATTGAGTTTAAAAATATATATATTAGAGATTCTACACAGCGGTTTGTTCTGGCCAATCCCCTCAATCTCTCCATCGATTGGTTGGGTCATTGCCACCAATAGGCTATCAGATGTGGGGGGTTTTTTAGATATGAAAAGGAGACGTTAAATGTGACTAACCCGGCACTGGTAGGAAAGTGTGGAGATGACTGTGTGCTGATTGACCAGTAGGATAGGTGTGAATGAACTCGTTCTCAACTGGCCTACCTGGTAAAATAAAATAACGTGTGAATGTTCTGAAAGCTTCATTTTAATCAATCATATGAATACGATAAGAGCCCCCCCCCCCCGTCGTCGTCGTCGAGACCTGATGGGTTATCAGCAGAACAACAGTCTTGCTGTGTCTATGACATGGTACGCCGATGAAGACGGTTATGTTCCACATTGGGTAAAATATCCCTAAATTCAATGTCTATCATCTGCTATTGTCTACATGATTTACAGCAGGTTCTAGTAAGATTCAACAGAGAAAGCATCAAGGATTAATGACTTTGTCCAAGCCGACAGACAGAAACAGAAAACAGTCTATTGTGTAGGATAGGCTATTGCGCAACACCCAACTATATTTTCCTTTCTATCATTAAGGACCATGGGCTTATAAACAAAACGATCAAAGGATAATTCACAAGGGATTTGTTTTTCCCAAACTTATTTCATTCAGGTCAGTCTTTTGACAGAAACCTGGAGATTTTATTCTTGGAGTGAAGATATTTCGACACCGTGTCTAGATGATTAAAGGCTACACTGCTAACTTGTGTTTGGCCCGCAAATTGATGTGTGATCATAATCATTATTTAGCGACCCACGGTATACGTCCCACCTAATGAAAATCATTGGCTATTGTAACTGTGTGTCTCTAAAATAACAATGTTTCATTTTTTATAAGTCATGTTAGTCTTTTGTTTTTTAAATTACCAAATTTCGGCCTTTTACAAGATCTTCATATTTTCAAATGAACTGTATAACTGATCACATTTGTGAAAGTATTCTGCCCAGATCTTCTGTTTTGTGTTATTTAAGTGTCTTAATGTGTTTGCACCCCAGGAAGAGGAGCTGTTACCTTTGCAGGAACTAATGGGAATCCTTAATAAACCTCAGGAAGAGTAGCTGCTGCCTTGGCAGGAACTAATGGGGATCCCTAATCAAATACAAACACATACATATTTTAGGCCGTAGCCTGAAAAACAGCCAGACATGATTTATGAAAAGCAGTGAACATACACATTGTTTCACATTCTTGAATAACAGACTCATAAACACAAACATGCTTGCGTCACAGCTGTTTCCGCCCAGGGAAACTCAACGTATTGTAGCCTACAGTGCGTTGAGGGCGAGTACGCAGCGAGCTCGGCTCTTAGAGTAGCTGCTGCTGCATAGAAACAGCTAATGGTGATCCTAATAAAAACAACAAAATAACCCCTTAGTGAAACAGGAGGCAGAATGACAACCTGACAGACACAAACTCACTGTCTGAACCAGCTTAACACTACATACATTTAGATAAACGATAGAAGTGTCCTGTGGATTGACTAACCTGTGGTCCATTCACTCCAGGTGGTGGAGCTGTTGCTGCTGCGCGGGGCCAACAAGGAGCACCGTAACGTTTCAGACTACACTCCGCTCAGCCTGGCCGCCTCAGGGGGCTTCGTCAACATCATCAAGATCCTCCTCAACGCTGGAGCTGAAATCAACTCCAGGTATCCACAACCAGCCCTCCTTGCCACAGTTTGTGCAGGCTGTGCCTCTGTCCCAATATTAACAGTTTGTATAATCATACCCTCGCCCTGTCTGTTCCCCTCAGGACTGGGAGTAAGCTGGGTATCTCTCCTCTGATGCTGGCTGCCATGAACGGTCACGTCCCTGCGGTCAAGCTGCTGCTGGACATGGGCTCAGACATCAACGCTCAGATCGAGACTAACCGCAACACGGCGCTGACCCTGGCCTGCTTCCAGGGACGGGCGGAGGTGGTCAGTCTGCTGCTGGACCGCAAGGCCAACGTGGAGCACCGCGCCAAGGTGGTAGCAACTGCAACAGGCTGGAGCCTGACATGTCGTCATGTTGTCTGGGCGTGTGTCAAAGACATTAGAAATTATGTTCTTGTCTGTGTGGTGCTGTCTCACTGACCCATTTATACGTTCTCTCTCAGACTGGGCTGACCCCCCTCATGGAGGCGGCGTCGGGTGGCTATGCTGAGGTGGGGCGGGTGCTGCTGGATAAGAGCGCTGACGTCAACGCCCCACCTGTCCCCTCCTCCCGAGACACCGCGCTCACCATCGCTGCAGACAAGGGCCACTACAAGTTCTGTGAGCTCCTAATCAACCGGTAATATCTTAATCTTTTATGTACAGTATGACAGTGAGAAGATCCTTTCAGTCAGAATATCATTCCTCTCTAGTCTCTCTTCCTCTACTCAGCCTGTTGTCCTTCTCACAGAGGTGCTCACATTGACGTGCGCAATAAGAAGGGAAACACTCCCCTGTGGCTGGCGGCCAACGGCGGCCATTTTGACGTGGTGCAGCTGCTGGTGCAGGCTGGGGCTGATGTCGACGCAGCAGACAACCGCAAGATCACACCACTCATGGCTGCCTTCCGCAAGGTGGTACACACACACACACACACACACACACACACACACACACACACGTATGAAATAGTGGAGGCTGCTGAGGGGAGGACGGCTCAAAATAAAGCCTGGAACGGCGCGAATGGAATGGTATCAAACACATGGAAACCATGTGTTTGTTGTATTTGATACCGTTCCACTTAATCCGCTCCAACCATTACCACAAGCTCATCCTCCCCAATTAAGGTGCCACCAACCTCCTGTGGTATGAAACTAAACTGTGATAAAACACTAGTGTCACTTTCTCCTATAAGTAAATTGGTTCTGATACTGATACACAGTTGAATATCTCATTATATGACCTATGCTCCCCGTTAATTTCCTGTTCTTAGCTAATGACCCCGGTGGTGCGTAAATGGAAGTGTATGTATAATAATCCCAGGAGCCTGACCTCTGAACTCTGTCTCACAGGGCCATGTGAAGGTGGTTCAGTACCTGGTCAAGGAGGTCAACCAGTTCCCCTCAGACATCGAGTGCATGAGATACATTGCCACCATCACGGACAAGGTAAGCTAAAACGGACAAGACCAACAACCCATTCATTGAAAATGACAAAGGGGGTCTCCCGAGTGGCGCAGCGGTCTAAGGCACTGCAGTGCTAGCTGTGTTACTACAGATCCTGGTTCGATACTAGGTTGCGTCGCGACCGGGAGACACATGAGGCAGGTGTACGGTGTTTCCTCCGACACATTGGTGCGGCTGGCTTCCGGGTTAAGCGGGCATTGTGTCAAGAAGCAGTGTGGCTTGGCGGGGTTGTGTTTCGGAGGACACACGGCTCTCGACCTTCGCGCCTCCTGAGTTCGTACGGGAGTTGCAGCGATGGGACAAGACTGTAACTACCAATTGGATATGACGAAATTGGGGAGAAAAGGGGGGTGGGTATATTTTAGAAAATGACAAAAGGTAAACTTTTTATTTTTCTGAAAGGAAGTGCGCTTCCAACAGTAAAGTTTGTCTCGTACTCGTCCTAGGACCTGCTGAAGAAATGTCACCAGTGCATGGAGACCATTGTCAAAGCCAAAGACCAGCAGGCAGCAGAGGCCAACAAGAACGCCAGCATTCTGCTGAAGGAGCTGGACTTGGAGAAGGTAAATTACTTTTCCATCCAACACAACCGTCTGCTCCTCATGGATTTACAGCTCTCTGTAGATGTTGTGTGCATCCCAAATGGAACCCTGTTCCTGTAGGGTTCTAGTCAAAAAGGTAGTGCACTACATAGGGAATATGGTGCCTATAGGGCTCTGATCTAAAGTAGTGCACTACTTAGGGAATATGGTCCCTATAGGACTCTGGTCAGAAGTAGTGCACTACATAGGGAATATGGTGCCTATAGGGCTCTGATCTAAAGTAGTGCACTACATAGGGAATATAGTGCCTATAGGGCTCTGATCTAAAGTAGTGCACTATATAGGGAATATGGTGCCTATAGGGCTCTGGTCAGAAGTAGTGCACTACATAGGGAATATGGTCCCTATAGGACTCTGGTCAGAAGTAGTGCACTATATAGTAGGGAATATGGTCCCTATAGGACTCTGGTCAGAAGTAGTGCACTATATAGTAGGGAATATGGTCCCTATAGGACTGGTCAGAAGTAGTGCACTATATAGGGAATATGGTCCCTATAGGACTGGTCAGAAGTAGTGCACTATATAGGGAATATGGTCCCTATAGGACTGGTCAGAAGTAGTGCACTATATAGGGAATATGGTCCCTATAGGACTGGTCAGAAGTAGTGCACTATATAGGGAATATGGTGCCATTTGGGATTCATCCTATGGGTTGTAATCATCCATTTGTTTTTTTTCTTGTTGTGTACAGTCCAGGGAGGAGAGTAAGAAGCAAGCCCTGGCCGCTAAGCGTGAGAAGCGTAAGGAGAAACGCAAGAAGAAGAAGGAAGAGCAGAAGAGGAAGCTGGAGGGGGAGGAAGAGGGGGAGGAAGAGGAGGAGGAGGAGGAAGAGGAGGCCAAAGTAAAAGAGGAGTTAGAGGACCAAGACTCCTCTGAAGGTAACCACCTTTTTACTAGCTGTACCTGAATAGCCTCTTATATAGCCTAGCGCGGCGGCACCTGAACAGCCTCTTATGTAGCCTAACGCGGCGGCACCTGAACAGCCTCTTATGTAGCCTAACGCGGCGGCACCTGAACAGCCTCTTATGTAGCCTAACGCGGCGGCACCTGAACAGCCTCTTATGTAGCCTAGCGCGGCGGCACCTGAACAGCCTCTTATGTAGCCTAACGCGGCGGCACCTGAACAGCCTCTTATGTAGCCTAACGCGGCGGCACCTGAACAGCCTCTTATGTAGCCTAACGCGGCGGCACCTGAACAGCCTCTTATGTAGCCTAACGCGGCGGCACCTGAACAGCCTCTTATGTAGCCTAACGCGGCGGCACCTGAACAGCCTCTTATGTAGCCTAGCGCGGCGGCACCTGAACAGCCTCTTATGTAGCCTAGCGCGGCGGCACCTGAACAGCCTCTTATGTAGCCTAGCGCGGCGGCACCTGAACAGCCTCTTATGTAGCCTAGCGCGGCGGCACCTGAACAGCCTCTTATGTAGCCTAGCGCGGCGGCACCTGAACAGCCTCTTATGTAGCCTAGCGCGGCGGCACCTGAACAGCCTCTTATGTAGCCTAGCGCGGCGGCACCTGAACAGCCTCTTATGTAGCCTAGCGCGGCGGCACCTGAACAGCCTCTTATGTAGCCTAGCGCGGCGGCACCTGAACAGCCTCTCGTAGCCTAGCGCGGCGGGACACGGCCTCTCGTAGCCTAGCGCGGCGGGACACGGCCTCTCGTAGCCTAGCGCGGCGGGACACGGCCTCTCGTAGCCTAGCCGGGCTCCTGAAATCAGCATGGTTTTACTCTTGAAGATGACCGTCTCTGTCTGCGTGAATTAAAGGATATTCAAGTCAGTTAATTAAAATAGTTAATTTTGCAGATTATTTTATGTTCTTAACTGAAAGAATGACGTGCTCATATTAATTTCAACTGAGACAAAGCCATTCGACATCTTTATAATGTGCTTTTGGTTGTTTCAGTGGCCCAATGGTAAAATAAGGGTGAATAACCTTCCTTATCTCATGCTCTGTTTAGACGGTGATGTCCCCATTGACCCGCCCAGCGCTACCACCACCACTACCATCGGCATCTCTGCCACCTTCGCCAAGAAACGAGCCAATGTAGCGACCACACCCAGCACCAACCGCAAGAACAAGACCATGGAGCCCATCATCCTGCAGGACCCCCAGGTGGTGCTGGCTCAGCAGAACACTGACAAAAACAAGATCCACAGGGAGCCCAGGGGCGGCGGGATGCCGGGTGGCAGCGACTCAGACAACCTGGACAGCACCGACTGCAACAGTGAGAGCAGCAGCAGCGGAGGCAAGAGCCAGGAGCTCAACTACCTACCGGACATGCCCTCTTCATCTTCCTCATCCTCGTCTTCATCGTCTGCTCCCTCGGGGGTGAGCCAACAGCCCCAGCCGGTCCCTGAGAAGAGGCACATCTCCCGAGACCACAAGGTCACAGTGTCCATCTCCAAACCACACCAGAAGTAAGAGACCAGGTCTTAATGCTGAAAAGCTGTGTCCAAACTGGGAATTCTTAAGTCTAAACTTGTGAATTGTCTACAGTACACCGCAGGGCTCTCTGTTTCTTTTTTTTCTTCTCAGACTCCATGACTGCATCAACGTCCTGGCGCCCAGCTCCCTTCCCCCCTCCTTCAAAACCATTTCACTGCCGGTCACCTCGCCCAACAGCAAGATGAACCTCACCAGCCCCAAGAGGGGCCAGAAGAGGGAAGACGGCTGGAAAGAGGTGGTACGGAGGTGGGTTGGCCTCAACTCAAACAATGGCTACTGTAGTTACGGTTACCTTTTATATTTACTGTGACCTTTACTGTGACCTTTACCCTTAAAGAGTGCAGTAAGGGTACAGCATCTCCCTTCCTCTAGTTTGGAATTTATAACTGTCACTTCTTGTTAACTAACCATCAACTGCACCTGGTATCTACTACATAGTTGTTAAGTACAGCCGTATGACCCAGATATTAATGGAATGGCTTGTTTGTCTTCTGTCAGATCTAAGAAGCTATTGGTGCCTGCCTCTGTCGTGTCTCGGATCATGGGCAGAGGTGGCTGTAATATCACTGCCATTCAGGACGTGACCGGTGCTCACATCGACGTGGACAAACAGAAGGACAAGAATGGAGAAAGGATGATCACTATCAGGTAAGACCGGCCCACTGATCACCACCAGGTAAGACCGGCCCACTGATCACCACCAGGTAAGACCGGCCCACTGATCACCACCAGGTATGACCGGCCCACTGATCACCACCAGGTATGACCGGCCCACTGATCACCACCAGGTATGACCGGCCCACTGATCACCACCAGGTATGACCGGCCCACTGATCACCACCAGGTCAGACCGGCCCACTGATCACCACCAGGTATGACCGGCCCACTGATCACCACCAGGTCAGACCGGCCCACTGATCACCACCAGGTCAGACCGGCCCACTGATCACCACCAGGTAAGACCGGCCCACTGATCACCACCAGGTCAGACCGGCCCACTGATCACCACCAGGTCAGACCGGCCCACTGATCACCACCAGGTCAGACCGGCCCACTGATCACCACCAGGTCAGACCGGCCCACTGATCACCACCAGGTCAGACCGGCCCACTGATCACCACCAGGTCAGACCGGCCCACTGATCACCACCAGGTCAGACCGGCCCACTGATCACCACCAGGTCAGACCGGCCCACTGATCACCACCAGGTCAGACCGGCCCACTGATCACCACCAGGTCAGACCGGCCCACTGATCACCACCAGGTCAGACCGGCCCACTGATCACCACCAGGTCAGACCGGCCCACTGATCACCACCAGGTCAGACCGGCCCACTGATCACCACCAGGTCAGACCGGCCCACTGATCACCACCAGGTCAGACCGGCCCACTGATCACCACCAGGTCAGACCGGCCCACTGATCACCACCAGGTATGACCGGCCCACTGATCACCACCAGGTAAGACCGGCCCACTGATCACCACCAGGTATGACCGGCCCACTGATCACCACCAGGTATGACCGGCCCACTGATCACCACCAGGTATGACCGGCCCACTGATCACCACCAGGTATGACCGGCCCACTGATCACCACCAGGTAAGACCGGCCCACTGATCACCACCAGGTAAGACACTCACCTGCTTCTCTCCCTTTGGTCTTCAGAGGAGGCACAGAGTCGACTCGGCACGCTGTGCAACTGATCAACGCCCTGATCCAGGACCCAGCCAAGGAGCTGGAGGACCTAATCCCCAGAAACCACATCCGCACCCCTGGCACCAGCACCAAGATGGGCTCCACCTACACCACCTCCACAGGGGCCACCAACACTACGGCGGCCGGCTCAAAGGGTCTGGCATCAGTGTTTCCGTCGTCCGCTGTGTCCTTCCAGACCCCCCCGGTCTCTCAGCAGGGAGGGAAGATGGGAAAGAACCTGTCCCCCGGGGTGAGGCCCCCCTTTGTTTCATTGCCCCTGGTGTACGCCAACCCACATCTGGCCCTGCTGGCTGCCCAGACCATGCACCACATCCGACACCCACGTCTTCCTATGGCACAGTTCGGTGGCACCTTTTCTCCATCGCCTAACACCTGGGGCCCGTTCCCGGTGCGGCCCGTCAACCCTGGCAGCACTCACAGCTCTCCCAAGCACAGCGGGAGCACTGCCCCCCGGCCATCCCCTGTCTCCGCTGCCCATCCTGAGTACACAACTCCTGCCTCTACAGCAGTCCCTGCAGCCACCGCCTCGCCCACCAGCACTGCCCCCTCCGGCACCCCAACGCCCTACTCTGCCAGGAAGCAGCTCTTCTCTGGCGAACCAAAGACGACCAGCATGACAGCTGTCACTTCCACAGTGAGCAACGTTCCCGCCACGCAGCTGGCCCCTGCACCCTCCACCATGCCCTCTACGCCGTCCTCCCCTTCCGTGCCCATCGCCCCGTCTGCACAGCAGCTGCTCGTCTCCAAGCCAGAGCCTGCTGGTGGCACCACGCCTGGTAAAGAGAAGTCCTCTCCAGATGCAGCACCTGTCCAAGGTGGAGCGTCTGAATGTTCCAGCTCCAACGGCCCCATGTACTTCACAGGTCCTCCAACGGCTCCACCATCACTGCCCTCCCAGCAGCCAGACAGCCGACAGCATCAGCTTCCCCTCCCCTTCTCCCCCAGCACAGAGCCCAGCCCCCCGGCCGCCCAGCCTCCCTGCTCCCACCTGCCCTCCTCTCACACTGCACCAGCAGGGGGCAGCACCGTACCTCACTACGCACAGCCTTCTCCCTCGTGCGTGCAGCCCTCGGCTCAGGTCTACCCCATGCCAGCTGGGACATCTCCACAGGACCACCATTCTATGTTTGTTCCCTCTGGAGCCTCCCAGGAGCAACACCAGAAACAGCAGCAGCAGTATGCCAACCAAGGCATGGCACCCCCTTCCATGGGCATGATGAACGGCTCCCAGATGCACAGCCACAGGGGCAAGACCCAGCAGCTGCCCCCCAACTACGGCCCCACCGCCCTCTTCAACCATTTCAGCAGCATGTTTGACAGCAACCAGGTGGGCAACAATCAGGTGTGGGGAGCATGTCACCTGCCTGCCCGGACCCCTCCGGAGCAGCCCTACATGGGAGGCATGGGACAGATGGAGAACGTGATGCCAGCTCCTGACGGCTCCAAGGCTCCAGGGTATCGCTGTAACTCCCAGAGGATTGTCACCAGTCCCATTGGTAAGCAACAAGGACCATAGATTCCACTACACACACACAGCAGGAAATAACACAACATAACCCATAATACCATGTAACCTAAGAAAATAATTTGGTTCCAGAGAAACAGAAATTCTACAGGTTCCACAAAGCAGCACTAATCACGTTTATATTGACGTACTTGTTCAGTTTTATTAGTGGTTTGTGCCTAAATATTTTAACCAGGTCAGTTGACCTCTTTGTTTCAGGCATGCACCACATGGACCCGTCGGGAAACTCCATCTCTTCGTCTGCTGCTCTGACCAGCTTCGCCACCAGTATCTCTGGCAGTGCAGTGTACCTGCAGGGTCCATCCCCGGTGGGAACCCCCTCCTTTAGCCGCCAGCACTTCTCCCCTCACCCCTGGAGCGCCTCCACCTCCAGTAAGAACACAGCACGGGGCAGGGGACGGGGGACAGGGGACAGGGCAGTTCATTCATAGATCTACAGTGTTTTTCAACCCCCCCCCCCCCTTTTTTTTTTTTGACAACAAAGTAGCTTCAATGTCTACTTTTTGGTAAAAGAATGAAATTAAATTAAGCCTAATCAAAGGATTTCATGTAATTTTATCTTAAGTCTTCTTTGATAAATCCAACATTTGGAAAGTTAACAAGCCTTTGCCCCCCCCCCCCCCCCCCCCCCCCCCTCAGGTGAGTCCCCGGTGTCCTCTGTGTCGTCCCCTCTTTGTGCGTCCACGGTGACCACGGCTCTGATTCAGGCTAAGCCCAGCAGCAACAGCCAGCAGGACCGCAAGGTGCCCCCACCCATTGGCACTGAGCGCCTGGCACGCATCCGCCAGACGGGCTCCGTGAACCACGCCATGCTCACAGCCAGCTACACGCCGCCTGTCGGACAGGGGGGCATCTGGTCCTTCGGCGTGGGCAGTGCGTCTGGTGAGTGTTTTGGAGAGAGGTGGATCGGGTTAGTGTACAGTTGTAGAGGAATGGATAGTTGTAGAACTGATCATCTTTAATTGTGTTTTAAGATGTTTATTATAATGCTTTGAAATGTATTGTAAATGTTTTGAACATAACGATTAACTCTCACACGATACAAAATCTCAGTCCTCCCCTGCTCTTACCCTCCACCTTTAGAGGCGATGTCAGGCTGGTCTCAGCCCCTGATGGGCGGTCACGTGATGCACCAGCAGAGTGGCTTCTCCCAGCACCAAGCCATGGAGCGGGACGACACCGGCATCGTGAACCCCTCCAACACCTTCCATCAACCCATGCCCACCAACTTCATGGACTTCCCAAAGGTAGCGGACAGACACTGCTAAATAGTTGATGCAAAGATTTTGTGGTTGGAATGATCCAATGAGAACTATCACAATTTTTTTTTTTACATATTTAATTTAATTTTTTTTACCAGTTCTGTCTTTTTTTAAATGGTCCTTTCTAGGGTTTGCCAATGTCAATGTATGGCGGGACGATCATTCCTCCCCACCCTCCTATGGGAGAGGCCCCTGGGGGCCCCATGTACAACGGGCTCCATAGCGCTGACCCTGCCTGGAATCCCATCATGAACGTGGTCTCCAACGCTGCAGAGACTGCAGAAACCCAGCAGGTAAGCACTCCCATCAACATCATTCACTTATTTTCACCATTAATCAGTCTTCCTCGGTTGTGGTTTTGTAACTAAGTGATGAAAACGTGTCGTTTCAGGTCTGGCCTGGGACTTGGGCCCCGCACGTTGGAAATGTGCACCTGAATCACGTCAACTAAACACATCTAGCGATTGAAGCATAGGACCATTTAACAAGACTCATACACGTTTAAGAGAACCAGATAATTACATAATATACAAAGATATTAACCTAGGGAGTGTCCAGAAACTGAGAAATTGGATGGTCGGACACCATTTTGATGTGCCTAACTAAAAAGATGAATTCAGTGTGGGCTGTAACGTGTTTATCACTGTCTATGAACAAACCGATTGCCTGTTAAACAGGATCCATTCTTTGCGTAGTATAGCCATTATTTTGACTTTAAAAGCCCCACATTTAATTGTTCTTGGTCTGCAGGACTGTACGCTTATTTATACTCAGCCCAAGAACTAGGTGATAACATAAAGCGAGAACTCAGACCTTTTTAGTGGTAAATACATGTATAATTGTTTACATACTAAAAAAAAGAAGGGTTAAAACCAGATTACATGTCGTATAGTGACTCTACTGTATTAATGTGTAATATTTACCTTAATAGTCAATAAAAAGACAAAACTGTACTGTTGTGCCTTTATTCATATTGTATTTACCTCATGACGACATACACCTCATGATTATCTCTGCACACTTTGTTGATATGAAGTGCCCTTGGTCTGTCTATAGAAGTAGGAGACTGCTCCTGTGTGGCATGTGTACTCATGATGATGTAATCGCTCACTCTGACTGAATGTTCTGGCACGGGGTCCTATTTATCATTCACGGAGAAGTTTCCACGAGAGACTGCAATCGGACACTTCATTTTACATTCACTAAGAGTCTACCCAGAGAACACCATAATGTCAAAACATAAAATGACCAACGTTCAACTAGGATTGCTATCTTTTGTTATCTAACTTCAAATTGATTATTGCTTATCAACACTGCCTTGTTTGAATTGCACTTGTAAACAAGTAATGCCGGAGATGTTTACTTTTTTCCCCCCAACAAGATTGACTGGGAATTTGATATATTTGAGGAGAGACCAATCACTCAAGCCATAATGGGACAGTAAAGTAATCTAACATTTTTTGGATGATTTAAGAACAGAGGACTGGAGGCTGGTGGGAGGAGCTATAGGAGGACGGGCTTATTTTAGTGGCTGGGATGGAATAAATGGAACATACTGTATCAAACATATGGAAACTATATGTTTGATTCTGTCCCATTCATTCCAGCCATTACAATGAGGCCATCCTCCTATAGCTCCTCCCACCAGCCTCCACTGGGAGAAGAACATTGTCATGACATCACAAACATATAGAACGTCAAGTATATTTGGGGGATGGGCTATTGCGTTAGTAGTATTTTGATTGTTTTAAATGCAAACTTTCTGTTATGCTATGCATCTGTCCTCGTTTGCAGGGTATATAAAGATCTACCAGGTCGAATCATGTGACGGTTCATGTCAGTTCATACGGAGTTCGCATATGTGATTGGTGAGCTTTAAAATGAGATGTTGCGCAGGTTGATACAGTAGTGAGGTGATTGTGAAACTCAAACTAAACCACGCCTCAAATCAGCAGATTTTTCATAAACACCTGCACGTGGCTGCTAGAGCTCACTGCGTAGTGCGTCTCCCAGCGCCGCAGTCCCCTAGTTGTCAAACAAAACTTCAGAGTTGGCGCAGCTTTATAATCTTACAGGCTATAGTAGACATCGATCACAAATAATTTGCAGTGTGTTTTTTGTTGTTGAACTGTTCATTCGTCTGCTGACTACGATGTCTTCTAACGGTACCACCAGTATAGGCCTAAACTGCCCTATTCCCAGTCGCTTTGAGCAGTCAAAAGACTGGTCTCAGCTGCCCGACTCCTACAGTCAGACGCCTGGAGGCACCCTGTTCTCCACGACACCTGGAGGTAAGTTTAGCAAAATAAGGGACTACTTATCGTATTGAAGAACACACTGATACGGCCTCGGGCGTGTAAGCGCTGCGCTAGTTTGGAGAACAGCACATTGCGCACAATTGCATGAAGATATTACCTGGGAGCTTGGTGACGCTTTTGTCCAGTTTTGAATGAACGGTTATGTACTTACATTCCTATTGCATTAAATGCACTTTTACCTTTTCCAATAATTTTAGTTGAATCATCCAATAAACATTGTATTGTATGGATCCAGCAATGACATTCAATTATCTCTGTCAAGGTGCAGTTGATCCGATTTATCAACGTGTGTGTGTGAGGAGGACATTGTGTGGCCTTTACAAGGAGTCCAACGTGGAGGGGAGAGAGGCTGAAGGAATGGGGTTGTTTTCACTGGTGGTGTTACATAGCTGGAATTGCTGAGGACGTTACGGCTCAGTTACAAGGAGGCACTACAGGGGTAGAGGAGTTTGTAAAGCCAGGCAACACACCTGAACTGAGGGGACTGAGATCCAGAGACTTCTATTGAACTGTATGACAAAAGAGTGCATAGGTGTGATTGCGTTCAAATTATTTTCCCAGTACAGCATATGAAACATGTCAGACCAGTAGATTCTCAGAGGGTGTTTTCACATATAGTCCTCTTTATAGTGAACTCGGGTAAAGAAAAATAATTATAAAAAAATATTTTAAGCTGCAAAACAACTTTTGCCTTTGCCTTTGAATGAGGACTCAGCTATTTTTCCAGTTCATTTCACCTAAACCCAGAGGCCTCTTTGCATTCACATTGCTATGTTTAGAAAGGAATCAAGATATTTTTCCAACATGCACTCTGGGTTTTTATAAAGTGCAGTACAAGCCATTCAATCAGAATGTGTTATCGGACAGCTAGATATACCAACTTACATTTTGGAAGCTAATAGATTGCATTTAGTTAAAATGAGACATAGTTGTAATCAGACGATACTATTAACATGTACATTTAATTGGTAACAGAATAAATAGAAATATAATAAATAATGCTGTAATTGGAAATTGTACACCCAATGTAGGCTACTGCCCCTTTAAGAGCAAGAATAGATTTTGGAATTTATGTTGTGATTCTCACCAAATATATTGTCTTCTCACGCTAATCAAACCCCACAATCAATAAACGGTTTATGGCGTTCTCTTTGCCTATAAATCACATATTGCTAAAAAAATAATCTAAACTAAAAACATAACACATGTTTGAGTTTCTGTGCGTCCTTGACAATCGCTAATCAATATCCAATCAATATTCAATATCCAAAAACGGGATATTTCGCGAAACCTGCACATCTCTTTTTTTTAGTGGCACCAGTGTGCGGATTTATGGCATGGGAAACGGTGTTACAGTAGTCTAGTGTGTGTGGTGCGGGAATAATGACACGCGAACCTGGGGAGCTTTGCGTTCACATTGTCCTAAAAAAGGGAACCGGACGATAGAATTCAAACAGACCACCTCTCGAGATGGCTTCGGTTCGGGGGCTCTTTTGAGTGTGCCGAGTTCCTTTTCGAGTGTTCACACTGCACAAAAACGAATCACAAAAATTGGCTGAAAGGGACCAAGTGTGAAAAGACCCTGATATAGTTGCTAGTAGTATAGGATCCAGATCAGATCAAGGTGAGTTATTCTATTGAAAAGTACACACGGAGTATAGACCGCCCACTTTTCTATGTAGCCTGCACTAACACACCTTGGATAAATATTGTGCACAAGAATACCTCGTGATCTAGACGGATTGCTGCACATCATGACTCCTGGTCAGTGTTGCCAACAAATTTTCATGGTGAGTTGCTAGAGGCAGGTTGATTTGTTGATAAAAGTTGCTAAATGACGTTGCTGTCATTGCGTGATAACGTAAAACTGCGTCATTACGTAGAATACACAATAACGTTTTAACTAATTAACTTGCCATCTCGGCAAAAAATATGATTTGACATTTGTTCAGGTACAGACTCCCACTCTTTTCTGTACTTCTTTCTGGCTGTACATTTTTGATTGAGGCATGTTGATTGATGTAAGTTCTGTTCAAGATCAAACATTCGTGACCAACTATATTCATTGGGTTTGGCCCGTCGAATCCGTACTACTGCTGCTGCAGTCAGCCAACAATGATTTGCAATTTGCTGAAATTGCTGCTGGCCTGCTGCTGACGTCACTCACAATGCACTTTTGCAGCCAGGCACGTGTGTTTTGACTGAGTGTGTGACAGAAAATCGTTTTCGTGTCATTTAGAGGGAAAATGTGTGGATTTTAGCGTTCGAGTCACTTTTCAAAAGTTGCTAAATGTTCAAAATACATTTTTTAAAGTAGCTAAATTTGTTGCTTGGTGCTTTTTGAAAAAAAAGTTGCCAGGGTAGTCTGAAAAGTTGCTAAATCTAGCAACAAAATTGCTAAATTGGCATCACTGCTCCTGGTACTTCTGTGTTCTTACCCCGAGACAGACACTTCAACCCTTTGTCCTCACAGGAACCAGGATAATCTATGACAGAAAGTTCCTGCTGGAATGTCGGAATTCACCGATCACACGTACCCCTCCGTGCTGTCTCCCCCATATCCCAGGGGTCACGGCGCCGGCCCTGCACCCTCTGGGCAAGCTGAAGGAAATGGACGAGAACAAAGACATCCCAGGTTGGTCTGGTCCGACACTACTGTATATCCTATGAGACCCATTAACCTCTTCCCCTAGCCAGGCCTCTTGGTTACCTGCTCTCCTAAACACCTGACTCCTCTCCCACATGGCTTTGCAGCAGATGTTTTTACTGAGCAACTCAAGAGGGAACACCTTTTTAAGGGCTCCTCAAGGAAATACTTGAGAAACAAGTTCTTGTTTTGTTATAGAAGCTGTGCAAGGACAGTAAATCAAGTCATTGCACTTATTCTGTCTTAGTTCACAGTGTAGGGAAATGGAAAGCAGTTGCTATGTCTGAAAGGCATCATGTTTATATCCCAAGATACAAATACACTGCTCAAAAAAATAAAGGGAACACTAAAATAACACATCCTAGATCTGAATGAATGAAATATTCTTATTAAATACTTTTTTCTTTACATAGTTGAATGTGCTGACAACAAAATCACACAAATTATCAATGGAAATCAAATTTATCAACCCATGGAGGTCTGGATTTGGAGTCACACTCAAAATTAAAGTGGAAAACCACACTACAGGCTGATCCAACTTTGATGTAATGTCCTTAAAACAAGTCAAAATGAGGCTCAGTAGTGTGTGTGGCCTCCACGTGCCTGTATGACCTCCCTACAATGCCTGGGCATGCTCCTGATGAGGTGGCGGATGGTCTCCTGAGGGATCTCCTCACAGACCTGGACTAAAGCATCCGCCAACTCCTGGACAGTCTGTGGTGCAACGTGGCGTTGGTGGATGGAGCGAGACATGATGTCCCAGATGTGCTCAATTGGATTCAGGTCTGGGGAACGGGCGGGCCAGTCCATAGCATCAATGCCTTCCTCTTGCAGGAACTGCTGACACACTCCAGCCACATGAGGTCTAGCATTGTCTTGCATTAGGAGGAACCCAGGGCCAACCGCACCAGCATATGGTCTCACAAGGGGTCTGAGGATCTCATCTCGGTACCTAATGGCAGTCAGGCTACCTCTGGCGAGCACATGGAGGGCTGTGCGGCCCCCCAAAGAAATGCCACCCCACACCATGACTGACCCACCGCCAAACCGGTCATGCTGGAGGATGTTGCAGGCAGCAGAACGTTCTCCACGGCGTCTCCAGACTCTGTCACGTCTGTCACATGTGCTCAGTGTGAACCTGCTTTCATCTGTGAAGAGCACAGGGCGCCAGTGGCGAATTTGCCAATCTTGGTGTTCTCTGGCAAATGCCAAACGTCCTGCACGGTGTTGGGCTGTAAGCACAACCCCCACCTGTGGACGTCGGGCCCTCATACCACCCTCATGGAGTCTGTTTCTGACCGTTTGAGCAGACACATGCACATTTGTGGCCTGCTGGAGGTCATTTTGCAGGGCTCTGGCAGTGCTCCTCCTTGCACAAAGGCGGAGGTAGCGGTCCTGCTGCTGGGTTGTTGCCCTCCTACGGCCTCCTCCACGTCTCCTGATGTACTGGCCTGTCTCCTGACACAGCAAAACTTCTTGCCACAGCTCGCATTGATGTGCCATCCTGGATGAACTGCACTACCTGAGCCACTTGTGTGGGTTGTAGACTCCGTCTCATGCTACCACTAGAGTGAAAGCACCGCCAGCATTCAAAAGTGACCAAAACATCAGCCAGGAAGCATAGGAACTGAGAAGTGGTCTGTGGTCACCACCTGCAGAACCACTCCTTTATTGGGGGTGTCTTGCTAATTGCCTATAATTTCCACCTGTTGTCTATTCCATTTGCACAACAGCATGTGAAATTTATTGTCAATCAGTGTTGCTTCCTAAGTGGACAGTTTGATTTCACAGAAGTGTGATTGACTTGGAGTTACATTGTGTTGTTTAAGTGTTCCCTTTATTTTTTTGAGCAGTGTATATCCTTGTCATTCAGTCCCTGTTACTTGATTTACTCCATCTTGCATTCACATGATGTTCTGATGTCTCACCTCTATAACTTGCCTAATTCTTCAGTCTCCTTAAATTCCTTACCAGTAATTAAAGGGAGGGGATAGGTTGCTTTGTTCAGGTGACGTTGGTGACAAATAAGTAGTTTATTTCCGAGGATAAGGAAGTACAGTGTGCAGTGTGTATGAGGTGTCAAATGCCCAGACTATCACCTGGTGTACAAAACAGTTAGTGTGTTTTGTTGACTCTTTTTTTTACCAGCACTAGACCAAGTTCCAAGGTGAACCGCTCCTCGAGAAAAGCAAACAAAAACCTGTCTGATATGTCAAGCTGCTGGCCAAGCCATATGCTGCATGTCTTGTGACCAACTCATTTAGTTTGTAGATGCACAAAGCTTTTTGGAAGTTCAGGAAAGGATATGTCCTCGACGCTGACCTGTGTTCTCTTTTCTGTCCCTACAGCTGACGATGCCCAGTTTGTGATTGACATCTGAAGCTACTCATCCAGACCCATTCTGTTGGAGAAATTGTATTCTGTTCAGACCACTGGGTGGTCGCTCTACTGGTCACACTCACTTTAGATTCCCTCCTGTCTAATCCTGGAGGATGATTTGGGAAGGGTGGATGCAGTCAGTCTGTTAACTGCTTTTCATCTTGATGTACTTTTTCTTTTTGTACACTTGGTACTTTCTGTTTTTACAGGATTAATGAATTTATCATTTTGAGTTTTATTAAATGGCAACGAATATTGTCAAGTTGCATTTTTATATGTGGTCTGGGGGTTGGCAGCTGATTACAAGGGTATTCAGAGATTACTTCAATTAATCTCTGGGCTCTTTGAGAGTGTGCTGTTCTGCTGCAAAGAAAATAAATGAAATTAAAAAAGTTATGGTGCTTTGTGTTTTTTAATCATCTGATGGTTTGAATAGACTTGGCTATAGGCCAAGAAGTGTGTCATTTGTGGTGTGGTTGAATGAACTCACTTGTAATGTACAGAGCCCTGAAACTCTGGACCTTGTAGGCAGTGGCACTGGCTTCATTTTTTTTATTTTTTTATCCTCTAATCAAGAATTGATTTAGACCTGGGACACCAAGTGGGTGTAATTCATTATCAGGTAGAACAGAAAACCAGGAGGCTCCTCTGGAACTCATAGGGTAAGAGTTGAATACCCCTGGTATAGAGCAGGGATGTTCATTTCTGTTCCTGGAGGGCCAAAACACTTCCGTTTTTTATTTATACCTGGTAGTTAATTGCACTCACATGGTGTCCCAGGTCTAAATTAGTCCCTTATGAGAAGAAGAGGATGTAAACCAGAAGTGTTTCCACACTCCAGGACTGACATCGAACAGCCCTGCTATAGAGTATACAGTACATTCGAAAAGTATTCAGACCCCTTGACTTTTTCCACATTTTGTTACGTTACAGCCTTATTCTAAAATGTATTAGTTATTTTACCTCCTCAATCTACACACAATACCCCATAATGACAAGGCAAAAAAGGTTCTTAAATGTTTGCAAATGTATAAAATAAAACACATTTACATAACTATTCAAACCCTTTACTCAGTCCTTTGTTGATGCAACTTTGGCAGCGATTACAGCCTCGAGTCTTGGGTATCACGCTACAAGCTTGGCACACCTGTATTTGGGGAGTTTCTCCCATTCTTTTCTGCAGATCCTCTCAAGCTCTGTCAGGTTGGATGGGGAGTGTCACTACACAGCTATTTTCAGGTCTCCAGAGATGTTTGATTGGGTTCAAGTCCGGGTTCTGGCTGGGCCACTCAAGGACATTCAGACTTGTACCGATGCCACTCCTGCATTGTCTTGGCTGTGTGCTTAGGGTTGTTGTCCTTTTTGAAGGTGAACCTTCGCCCCCAGTCTGAGGTCCTGAGCGCTCTGGAGTAGGTTTTCATCAAGGATCTCTCTGTACTTTGTTCTGTATATCTTTCCCTCAATCCTGACTAGTCTCCCAGTCCCTGGCACTGAAAAACATCCCCACAGCATGATGCTGCCACCACCATGCTCCACCGTAGGGATGATGCCAGGTTTCCTCCAGACGTGACGCTTGGCATTCAGGCCAAAGAGTTCGATCTTGGTTTCATCAGACCTGAGAATCTTGTTTCTCATGGTCTGAGTCCTTTAGGTGCCTTTTGGCAAGCTCCAAGCGGGCTGTCATGTGCCTTTTACTGAGTGGCTTCCGTCTGGCCACTCTACCATAAAGGCCTGATTGGTGGAGTACTGCAGAGATGGTTGTCCTTCCGGGAAGGTTCTCCCATCTCCACAGAGGGACTCTGGAGCTCTGTCAGTGACCATCGGTTTCTTGGTCACATCCCTGACCAAGGCCCTTCTCCCTGATTGCTCAGTTTGGCCAGGTGGCCAGCTCTAGGAAGAGTATTGGTGGTTCCAAACTTCTTCCATTTAAGAATGGAGGCCACTGTGTTCTTGGGGACCTTCAATGCTGTAGAAATGTTTTGGTACCCTTCCCCAGATCTGTGCCAAGACACAATCCTGTCTCGGAGCTCTAAAGACAATCCCCTCGCCCTCATGGCTTGGTTTTTGCTCTGATATGCACTGTCAACTGTGGGACCTTATATAGACGGGTGTGTGCCTTTCCAAATCATGTCCAATCAATTGAATTTACCACAGGTTTACTCCAATCAAGTTGTAGAATCATCTCATGGATGATCAATGGTAACAGGATGCACCTGAGCTCAATTTCGAGTCTCATAGCAAAAGGTCTGAATACTTACGTAAATAAGGTATTTTACTTTTTTACTTGTAATAAATTTGTAAAAAAAACAACTGTTTTCACTTTGTCATTATGGGATATTGTGTGTAGATTGATGTGGGAAAAAACAATTGAATCAATTTTAGAATAAGGCTGTAACGTAACAAAATGAGAAAAAGTCAATGGGTCTGAATACTTTCCGAAAACACGTATGTACAGGGCTATTCAGACCTTATGAGGTCTGGAGCCCGCTGGTTTTCTGTTCTAATTAATTGTACCCACCTGGTGTCCCAGGTCTAAATCAGTCCATGATTATAGGGGAACAATGAAAAAACGCAGCAGAACTGGCTTTGAGGTCCAGAGTTGAGTTTGAGGGCTTTAGTATATTATGGTATAATACTCTATAGATGTATAGAGTATTAGTGACCCAATTCATTACTCACGTTTTAATATGCATACTCCTGCAATAATGGTTAATATGATGCATGTATGTATTATTGTATTATATATTCTGAGAATTCCAGCTTCACCAGGTTCCAAAGATGTAGGACTTGGATTTTCTGTTGAACTGTGAATAATTGTTCAAAACAAATTATATTGGTCGTGTACACATATTTAGTATGTTATTGCGGGTGTAGCGAAATGCTTATGTTCCTAGCTGTTTAAGTATCCTACTAATACTTGAAGTACACACAACACTCATAATTCATTTCCTATAATATAATTTACCCATTTATTATGGTGCATTCAAGACAACCTGGAACTCTGGGGGAAAAAAACAAAGTCAAATCATGACGTCAGTGATCTTTAGGTAGGAAAGTTTGAGATCTAGAAAGATGCCAAGTTTCCGACTTGGAATTCCGAGCTGGATGACAAAAACGATTTTTCCCAGTCTGAGATTTTTTTTAACGCGAGATCCCAGTTTACTTGAACGCACTGAAGTCGGAGATTCCCAAGTTACCAGTTGTTTTGAACTCAGCATTACACTCTAAGAAACAACATCCAACATGTACTGGGAAGTTCACTGGGTTTCTGCTGACCATGAGGAGTACAGCCTCTGGATTGTTGTAAAATCCTGTCACTCACTCTTCGCCTTGACCTACCACAGGGAGGAGGTAGTGTTGGCCTATTCATTACAGGAGGAGGCATGAGGGTGAGTGAGTGGGATTGCTGCCATACTAACAAACTCACTCTTGTCCAGTTCTAAGAAATTAGGCATGCAGAGTACACCAAAATACCAAAACTTCAGGGCATTGCTTATCCCCATTAGTTATTTTCCTCTGAAATGTAAGTCTAATTCTGCAATGCACATGGCTGATGTGAAATTTACTTCAACTCTCAAGCAACTTCAGACCATGTTTTAAGTCACTGACAACATTGAAATAACGCGATGTCCCTTCACAACTACTTTTAACCTTTTGGCCAATGAATTGGTCATCTGTTCCTAAATTCCTGACTGGTTTCTATCTTGACCTTTTCACTACCCTTCAATTACATAGTTAAGAAATTTGTTTTTGATTGTTACTCTTTTTCAGAGGTGGTCAATCTATTTATTTCTGTTCGATATTATTTAGTATTTCTTGACCTGATATGATACCTTCAATCAGGTTTCTAAGGAATATTTTGTTTTAATGACGTACTGTGTAAAAGCCAGAAGCGTGAGCTACACCATCCAGGAGGAAAGGGGTATTGACATTTGGGGGTCATGGGAAGGAACACCTGTTACTTTATCTCTCACCCTTCACACGTTTCTCCACCCCAACCTTGACCACAAATATTGCCCATGCATTGCTGTTATTGCAAAAAAACGGATTAAAGTTTGGTCTTTGAAGTGACCGTTCCAAGTGTGCACGTGCAGACTCAAATGTGTCAGGATGTCACTCTCAGGAATGTGTGGCAGGACACTGTCATGTCTAGATGGGATACAGCTTTTGTTAACTTGACGTCAAAAGTAAATGTTTTGCATTCTAGCTAATCCTAACCCTTTTCTAACCTTAACATAACTCTCATAACCTGCTACTTTAATTCTCCTAACCTACTGTGTAAATTCTCCTAAACCTGGTATGAAAAGTCCATTTTGACAAAAGCTGTATCCCTTATAGACGAAACCACAGGACACGCCCAGCCCTCTCACTACTGGGTTGACTGTCCTAAATATATATATTTTATTTTTATTTAACCTTTATTTAACTTTATTTTAATATGACGCTCATGCTCAAAGATATAGCAAACCAGAAAGCCCACGTAGCCCAGCCCATATCACATCGGAATATGGCAACTTGCTAAAGTAACCGAGAATCATACATTACCTTATACCATGGGGCCAGAACAGAGGGTGTTTGTTATAAGGTTGGTAGGTAGCTAATGACAAAAAATTGAATGAAATAATTTCTAGTAGCTAGGCTTCATTAGAAGTGGCTATGGGAATATCTGCATTAGCTAAAAACACATGTACATATTCAAATAATTTATGCAACTGATGATGCTTTATTAGACCTGCTGGATATGTGAGATAGAACTGCCATCTATTGGTAGCTATGGGTAACTATGGGTACACCACAAAACTTCCCCTTTAAGAATTGATGTTGCCGGAAAAAATTATCTGTCTTTTTTTCCCCTATAAATTAGTGGTGGTGCTTGATCGAGTTGTATGGTTGTATTTGTGGGAAACGATGCCGGGATATGAATACGGAGATTACGAGGTAAATGTACAGGGTTTACGTGAAGATCGATAATTTAGTAAGGGGTAACGATTTAACGTTAGCATTTGCCACTGCTATAAAGGTAGCTAGCTAGCTAACGTTAGCTCGCTCAACGATTTTAGCCACGGGAGCTATGTATGTGTGTGAATGCACCTGCTAGCTTGCTATCCCAGCTAGTTGGGGGTTGTATCCATTGGGCCAGTTGCTGAATTTAGCATACATGTTTAGTGTTTGTAAGGAGCTATACCAACGTGATTTGCTAATACGGCACAATTTAAACACTTGTCGCCCCCCCCCCCCCCCTGATAATTGACATGTTTAAAAATATGTTACTATTAAATTGTGCCTTCATTTATTATAGTTGTGCTAAAATGTCAACTCTATTCTACCGAGACATTTACTTATGTTCGTTTTCTTAGCTTTTATTAGTTCTTCTTGTTGTTGCATTGTCGAGAAGGAACCTGCAAGTAAGCATTTCGTTGGACAGTGTATCCTCTACATACGCACTAATACATTTTGAAACTGTAACCAGTTGGACTAGCTAACAAGAACCTTCGCTGTTGTATCGCTACATCCGCGCAGCCTCTCGCGAGACAGGAAACAGCTGATCTGGGAAGATGCGCAGCGGAAATTATATAAACATTGGCGTTTATAGAATGAGCATAGTAGATATTACATTGATATTTCTGTAGAAATGAACGAAAAGGAACTTAAGATACATTTCACCCCAGGGCACGTGGAGGTGGTGCAGGTAAAAGTAGGAGAGAGGGGGGAGAATCGGGGGCATTTTTACTGTTGAGAGAGAATTGCTACGTTAGCTAATAACCTTACATCACTGTATTACAATGAATTAATCTAGCTAATCCTGTTGCTAACTAGTGATGGTCGAAGTTGTCTAGCTAGCCAGTAGAGTTCAAATAAATTAAGAAATGATCGAGGCGAAGACTAGTAATGTCTCGAATCGTGTCTAATCGGTTTAGGCTCATTGGGCACCCATTTTGGCACCGTAGTGTGACAGGTACTGGGGTGTATTCATTACGCCTAGTCTGTTGCAAAAACGTTTCGAAACCTTATACTACAAACGCTCTTCAACGTAAGAGCTGTTGGGTTTAAACGGAAGTTGTAGATTTTAATTGTGTGGTTTTCACGCGTTGCCATTCCAATCTGAATAGTCTGCGAAGTGTTTGGTACAAGTTGCACATCTATAAATTATCGATTAATTCGTGCTCTAAAGTGGAGTGAAGTCCGCGGGGTACCTTCCCAACTTCTTCCAGACGCTTAAAAAAAAAATGAAGACAGACGATTGAACTACAGCATCCGTTTAAGAACAAAACGGAACTCCATAGCATTTGGTGTAAACAGTTCCTGTTGCAGACAATGTTTTGCAACAGAATCAGCATAATGAATACACCCCGGTTGCCACTTATCAGTACACAGTTCAAAATGGAAATGAAAGATCGTTTTACAACATTAGGCTGTAAATGATTAAATTAATTTCAAAATGTTTAGCTTCGTATAACTACAAGTTCATATTTAGAGCGGATGACATCAGTTTTTATATTGCCAGGAGTCATAACAAATCAATGTATAACTTAAGTTGTATTTTTCCTGTGTCTCTTCTTTAGGAGAATGTGGACATCCCCTATAGGCGTGTGCTAGTGACAGGGGCCACAGGGCTGCTTGGGCGTGCGGTTTATAAAGAGTTCCAGAATAATGCCTGGCACGCCTTGGGATGTGGGTACAGACGGGCTCAGCCCCGCTTCCTACGATGCAACCTAACAGACGAGGATGCTGTGCGAGCGGTCATTCAAGACTTCCAGGTGAGGATCAAAGTCTGGAATATAACCGGTGTCTTTTGTCATTCTGTGTAGGCTGCAGAATTTTGGAAGTACTGTATTCCTTGTGGGAATCATTGTCATCAGAAATTTAGATGAAAGGCGAAACAGCCTAAAATGGGATAAATGGCTTAGATAGCGTTGTACATACATATTCCTTACTTTTCCTTAACCTTGTGTTGAATGTATTCTGTGTCATCTACCCAAGCCCCATGTGATCGTGCACTGTGCTGCGGAGAGAAGGCCAGATGTGGTAGAGCATCACACAGAGGCAGCCCTGAACCTGAATGTCCATGCATCTGGGACTTTAGCTAAAGAGGCAGGTGGGTCTGCTTTGTTATCAGAATCAAACACACTCAGAATTCATGATGCACAATTTCAGGTGTTGAATGTATACAGTTTGTCATATATACTGAACAAAAATATAAACGCAACAATTTCAAATGTTTTACTGAGTCACAGTTCATAGAAGGAAATCAGTTAATTGAAATACATTCATTAGGGCATAATCTATGGATTTCACATGACTGGGCAAGGGACTGCCATGGGTGGGCCTGGGACAGCATAGGCCAACCCACTGGGGAGCCAGGCCCAACCAATCAGAATTAGTTTTTCCCCACAAAAGGGCTTTATTGCAGACAGAAATACTCCTCAGCAGCACCCCCCCTCCACAGACAATCCCGCAGGTGAAGAAGCCGAATGTGGAGGTCCTGGGCTGGCGTGGTTACACATGGTCTGCAGTTGAGGCCAGTTGGACATACTGCTAAATTCTCTAAAACTACGTTGGAGGTGGCTTATGGTAGAGAAATGAACATACAATTCTCTGGCAACTGCTCTGTTGGATATTCCTGCAATCCGCATTCCATTTGCACCCTCCCTCAAAACTTGAGACATATGTGGCATTGTTGTGTGACAAAACTGAACATTTTAGGATGGCCTTTTATTGTCCCCAGAACAAGGTGCACCTGTAATGATTATGCTGTTTAATCAGCTTCTTGATATTCCACATCTGTCAGGTGGATGGATTACGTTGGTAAAGGAGACACGCTCACTAACAGGGATGTTAATGCATTTCTGCATAAAATCTGAGAGAAATAAGCTTTTTGTGCATCTGGAAAATTCCGGGGATCTTTTATTTCAGCTCATGAAAGATGGGACCAACACTTTACATGTTGCGTTTTATTTTTGTTCAATATAATAACTTCAAAACTGTGCAGAAATATTTAACACATCTCTCTGGATAATGCGCTATATTAAATAAACAAATTCACAAAATGTTCAAATGTAAATTAGCTAATTTTTACTGTACTAGTGTGCCATTGAGAGGTTGTTGGAAATATAATATGACTATTAACAAGTTTCTAAAAAGCATGTAGGCCTATGGTTTCTACAGTTCACTGAACATATTTTCCTGTTTGCTTTGTGATATCTGAAGCTGGGATCTTCCTCATCTACATCAGCACTGACTACGTGTTTGATGGTCGGAACCCTCCCTACGGAGAGAACGACGCTCCTAATCCTTTAAATGTGTACGGCAAGTCCAAGCTAGAGGGGGAGAGGGAGGTCCTGAGACACAGCCCTGGTGCGTCAACACTCTACTCATTCCTTTACTATCGGTGTCATTGTGGTTGTCATTGTGTTTGGTTTTTTGTACTCTATAGTCCTCCTTGGCTCCCTGATCCCCCAAATGTTAATCTGTCATTCCAATTCCTCCCCTGTGCAGGTGCGGCTGTGCTGCGAGTGCCTATACTGTACGGAGAGGTAGAGCGGGTGGATGAGAGCGCTGTGACGGTGCTGTGGGACAAGGTTCAGGAGGGGGCAGAGAGCTGCAGTGTGGAGCACTGTCAGCAGCGCTTCCCCACCTACGTCAACGATGTGGCTCGAGTCTGCAGACAGATGGCTGAGCGGAGGCTCCAGGTGAGCTCAAACTGACTCGTTGATTGAACAGCCCTAAGGCAATGTCTATGGTCTGGTCCCTTTATTATATTAATTGTATCTTCTGCATGTGTTTGTGCTTTCCAGGACCCATCAATACAAGGGATCTTCCATTACTCTGGAAAGGAACAGATGACCAAATACGAGATGGCCTGTGCGATTGCAGATGCTTTCAACCTGCCCAGCAGTCATTTGATACCGGTATGATAGCCTGTGTGCATTTCCTTTTTCTGTTACTCATGAATAAACGTGTATTTATTGATCGGTCTCATCTCATGCTGTTTCTCCCACAGAAATGCATTTAAAGATAATTCTCCATCTAAACATTTATTTCCTGATGTAGTCCTTACGAGCTGTTTATCCCCCCCTCCCCCACCGCCTCTGACCCTCTTCTACCCCAGATGACAGAGCAGCCTGCCGGTACGGGGGCTCAGAGACCTCAGAATGCCCAGCTGGAGTGTTCCCGTCTTGAGCTGCTGGGCCTCGGCGTGGAGCCCATCCCCTTTAAGACGGCAGTGAGGGATAGCCTCTGGCCCTTCCTGTACGACAAGCGCTGGAGGCAGACCGTCTTCCATTGATCGCTGTCAGGAGGCCAAACGCACTGGATCAAGAGCAACCCTTTACCTACTTCAAGCTTTGACTTCTGCCTGCTCCTTAATTGAGAATGTATTTCATTGTGTATTAGGAAGTAACTGATTCAAAGAATTCATTGATTCCTGCTGGAATGCACATTGCCTGTGTACCAAACGCATGTAGTGATTTGACCATTTTGAGAATTTTGTTTAAATGTGTAGCTAAATGATTTTAATTCAACGTTCCATTATCTGCTGGATCAATTAATTTAGGTCATTTATGTGAAGCCACTGTAGAAAACTTGAAATGTCAAATTTTCCATACCAATTAATGGCATTGTTAAATATATGTAGTCTAAAGATGTTACTAAAAACAGAATTTACTTTTTTATTTTTGAAATACGTTTTGTCAATGGGTTACTTAAAAGTATGCCTACATTTTACTGATATGAGAAACATGTGTGTTTCTTCACACAAACCCAGGCTGGGTTTTATTCAGTTGGTGAAGGAGACCTTTTTTTCTTAGTCTGTATCAAGCACTGTATTTGTAATTCAAGCACAATATACAATCATACTGAAAGACACAGCAAAAAATAAAGAAATCGGTATCTTGTGACGTTTAGTCCTGCTCAGTTTGTGATTCTACCTCCTCAAAACAGTGTGGAAGATGCTCCCACTGATCCTAAACCTCTTGGTAAGTTGCCTATTGGAAGACTAAATCAATATCTTTATCAGAGAATAGCAAGTGAAGGTTGTTTGAGAAATTGAGGACATTCCTGTGAATTTGAGTTGCATAAAATTATATTCTGTAATTGTCATTTCTCTCATTAAAGCATTAAATGGTTTTATGATCTTAGATTCATTTTGGGGATTTTATGGAAGTGAAATGGTCTTCTAACTCAAATTAAGAAATCCTAAGATTTCCTGGGGTAACAATGTAAAATGTCATTAATCATCATTAACATCATTAACCAAACACATAATCGTTCAGGAAACAGACCTCCAAGACTGAAACCTGGTTTTTGTTTTTTTTCCATAGTCAACTGCTTGTTCAATGGCTCTTTAAACAAGGAGTCAGATTATAGGCCAATGCTGCTTTCAAAACACATGGAAATCTCAGACTTCTGACTTTAGTGTGTTCAGACTGCACTTGTGAAGGTGGTAAATTACCTTTTAATGGCGTCAGACCGAGGCTCTGCATCTGTCCTCGTGCTCCTAGACCTTAGTGCTGCCTTTGATACCATCGATCACCACATTCTTTTGGAGAGATTGGAAACCCAAATTGGTCTACACGGACAAGTTCTGGCCTGGTTTAGATCTTATCTGTCGGAAAGATATCAGTTTGTCTCTGTGAATGGTTTGTCCTCTGACAAATCAACTGTACATTTCGGTGTTCCTCAAGGTTCTGTTTTAGGACCACTATTGTTTTCACTATATATTTTACCTCTTGGGGATGTCATTCGAAAACATAATGTTAATTTTCACTGCTATGCAGATGACACACAGCTGTACATTTCAATGAAACATGGTGAAGCCCCAAAATTACCCTCGCTAGAAGCCTGTGTTTCAGACATAAGGAAGTGGATGGCTGCAAACTTTCTACTTTTAAACTCGGACAAAACAGAGATGCTTGTTTTTGGTCCCAAGAAACAAAGAGATCTTCTATTGAATCTGACAATTAATCTTGATGGTTGTAAAGTTGTCTCAAATAAAACTGTGAAGGACCTCGGCGTTACTCTGGACCCTGATCTCTCTTTTGACGAACATATCAAGACTGTTTCAAGGACAGCTTTTTTCCATCTACGTAACATTGCAAAAATCAGAAACTTTCTGTCCAAAAATGATGCAGAAAAATGTATCCATGCTTTTGTTACTTCTAGGTTAGACTACTGCAATGCTCTACTTTCCGGCTACCCGGATAAAGTACTAAATAAACTTCAGTTAGTGCTAAATATGGCTGCTAGAATCCTGACTAGAACCAAAAAATTGGACCATATTACTCCAGTGCTAGCCTCCCTACACTGGCTTCCTGTTAAGGCAAGGGCTGATTTCAAGGTTTTACTGCTAACCTACAAAGCATTACATGGGCTTGCTCCTACCTATCTTTCCGATTTGGTCCTGCCGTACATACCTACACGTACGCTACGGTCACAAGACGCAGGCCTCCTAATTGTCCCTAGAATTTCTAAGCAAACAGCTGGAGGCAGGGCTTTCTCCTATAGAGCTCAATTTTTATGGAATGGTCTGCCTACCCATGTGAGAGACGCAGACTCGGTCTCAACTTTTAAGTCTTTACTGAAGACTCATCTCTTCAGTGGGTCATATGATTGAGTGTAGTCTGGCCCAGGAGTTTGAAGGTGAACGGAAAGGCTCTGGAGCAACGAACCGCCCTTGCTGTCTCTGCCTGGCCGGTTCCCCTCTCTCCACTGGGATTCTCTGCCTCTAACCCTATTACAGGGGCTGAGTCACTGGCTTACTGGTGCTCTTTCATGCCGTCCCTAGGAGGGGTGCGTCACTTGAGTGGGTTGAGTCACTGACGTGATCTTCCTGTCTGGGTTGGCGCCCCCCCTTGGGTTGTGCCGTGGCGGAGATCTTTGTGGGCTATACTCGGCCTTGTCTCAGGATGGCAAGTTGGTGGTTGAAGATATCCCTCTAGTGGTGTGGGGGCTGTGCTTTGGCAAAGTGGGTGGTGTTATATCCTTCCTGTTTGGCCCTGTCCGGGGGTTATCATCGGATAGTGTCTCCTGACCCCTCCTGTCTCAGCCTCCAGTATTTATGCTACAGTAGTTTATGTGTCGGGGGGCTAGGGTCAGTTTGTTATATCTGGAGTACTTCTCCTGTCTTATCCGGTGTCCTGTGTGAATTTAAGTATGCTCTCTCTAATTCTCTCTTTCTCTCTTTCTTTCTCTCTCTCGGAGGACCTGAGCCCTAGGATCATGCCTCACGACTACCTGGCATGATGACTCCTTGCTGTCCCCAGTCCACCTGGCCGTGCTGCTGCTCCAGTTTCAACTGTTCTGCCTGCGGCTATGGAACCCTGACCTGTTCACCGGACGTGCTACCTGTCCCAGACCTGCTGTTTTCAACTCTCTAGAGACAGCAGGAGTGGTAGAGATACTCTTAATGATCAGCTATGAAAAGCCAACTGACATTTACTTCTGAGGTGCTGACTTGCTGCACCCTCGACAACTACTGTGGTTATTATTATTTGACCATGCTGGTCATTTATGAACATTTGAACATCTTGGCCATGTTCTGTTATAATCTCCACCCGGCACAGCCAGAAGAGGACTGGCCACCCCTCATAGCCTGGTTCCTCTCTAGGTTTCTTCCTAGGTTTTGGCCTTTCTAGGGAGTTTTTCCTAGCCACTGTGCTTCTACACCTGCATTGCTTGCTGTTCGGGGTTTTAGGCTGGGTTTCTGTACAGCACTTTGAGATATCAGCTGATGTAAGAAGGGCTATATAAATACATTTGATTTGATTTGATTTGATTTCAAGAAAACTGGGAATTTGGGGGGGAAAACTAGCTCTGACTGGGATAAATAGTTTTGAAAGGTTTTTCAACTCTGAATTCCAAGTCTGAAGCTCTGGCATATTTCTTGAGCTGATGCCATGTTCAAAACAACTGGGAACTCGGAAATTTCTGAGTTAAGTGCTTTCAAGACAACTGGGAACTCTGCAAAAAACAATCTCACACTGGGGAAATCTCGTTTTGAACGGTCATCCAACTCAAAGTTGTCTTGAAAGCACCATCAGAATTTCCGACCTGAAGATCACTGTCATGATTTGACCTTGTTTTTTTCTGAGTTCCAAGTTGTCTTGAAAGCACTCATAGAGAATGATAGAGGCCTCTAGTGGCCAAAAGGCCATTTTAGCATGGGCAATGCCATGGGCAATGCCATTGCAGACTTCCACCATTTTAATGTAGTCAACTGTAGATAGGGACTTCCAACTTATTGGTTGATCCCTCCTGATGACCTTGTTGGAGTCATGTCATGATGAAGAAAATTGACTACTTCAACTGGACATTGCCTCAATGGCACACTGTCACATATGTTATAATGGCACAGATATAAAGACCTCTATCTACAGTGCCTTGCAAAAGTATTCACCCCCCTTGGCATTTTTCCTATTTTGTTGCATTACAACCTGTAATTAAAATTTATTTTTATTTGGATTTCATGTAATGGCCAAAAATGGAAAAGTGGTGCGTGCATATGTATTCACACCCTTTGCTATGAACCCCCTAAATAAGATCTGGTGCAACCAATTACCTTCAGAAGTCACATAATTAGTTAAATAAAGTCCACCTGTGTGCAATCTAAGTGTCACATGATCTGTCACATGATCTCAGTATATTTACACCTGTTCTGAAAGGCCCCAGAGTCTGCAACACCACTAAGCAAGGGGCACCACCAAGGAAACGGCACCATGAAGATCAAGGAGCTCTCCAAACAGGTCAGGGATAAAGTTGTGGAGAAGTACAGATCAGGGTTGGAAACTTTGAACATCCCACGGAGCACCATTAAATCCATTATTAAAAAATGGAAAGAATATGGCACCACAACAAACCTGCCAAGAGAGGGCTGCCCACCAAAACTCACGGACCAGGCAAGGAGGGCATTAATCAGAGAGGCAGCAAAGAGACCAAAGATAACCCTGAAGGAGCTGCAAAGCCCCACAGCGGAGATTGGTGTATCTGTCCATAGGACCACTTTAAGCCATACACTCACGCTATGTCTGGCGCAAACCCAACACCTCTCATCACCCCGAGAACACCATCCCAACAGTGAATTATGGTGGTGGCAGCATCATGCTGTGGGGATGTTTTTTATTGGCAGGGACTGGGAAACTGGTCAGAATTGAAGGAATGATGGATGGAGCTATTCTTATTCTTTAGGGAAACCTGTTTCAGTCTTAAAAAGATTTGAGACTGGGACGGAGGTTCACCTTCCAGCAGGACAATGAACCTAAGCATACCGCTAAAGCAACACTCGAATGGTTTAAGGGAAACATTTAAATGTATTGGAATGACCTAGTCAAAGCCCAGACCTCAATCGAATTGAGAATATGTGTTATGACTTAAAGATTGCTGTACACCAGCGGAACCCATCCAACTTGAAGGAGCTGGAGCAGTTTTGCCTTGAATGGAAAAAATTCCAGTGGCTTGATGTGCCAAGCTTATAGAGACATACCCCAAGAGACTTGCAGCTGTAATTGCTGCAAAAGGTGGCTCTACAAAGTATTGCCTTTGGGGTGGTGAATAGTTATGCACACTCAAGTTTTCAGTTTTTTAGTTTTATTTCTTGTTTGTTTCACACCCAAAAATATTTTGCATCTTCAAAGTGGTAGGCATGTTGTGTAATGTTGTGTAAATCAAAATCTAGTTTAATTTTAGGTTGTAAGGCAACAAAATAGGAAAAATGCCAAGGGGGGTGAATACTTTCGCAAGCCACTAAGTCCTCTATCTATCTCTATGAAAGCACCACAAGTCGGCAGACCGTCTCAGCTGTCTTGACGACATCAACGCACCCATCGTCAAGTTTTCCTTTGCTGCCTGTGGAAACGGAGGTGCCTACAAGCAACACTCAATGGGTTTTTATACAAAGTAAATCAAGAAAAAGGCTTTGTTGATGCAAATATACAGAAGAAAATCGCATTACAGATAAGTCGATTCAACCCGAGGTAATACTGCAATTATTCACCCAGGCACATTATAGATATCTTTAACTGTGCAAAGGGAAGATTTGAAATTATCTGCTTGATTTATTTATTCTTCAATGTTGAATTTATACAGTTGTGTGTAAATTAAACTAAGGAAAGTTCAAATATAACTTTGGTGCTGCAGCTGCTTAAAACTATAGTTTTACTTTTCTGAAACAAATGTCAAAACAAATATAATATAAAAGTCTTTGATATGGGTGGGACTTGTCAGCCATAGAAAGGGCTCTTGGCCATATGACCCACACACATCTCCTTATTAACTGTGTCTGTGGAAGTGGAAAGTATTGCACATAATTCAATTCAGACCTTGACCTGTTCTCTGATTATCCTTACAATGTTAAGATATACTGAACAAAAATATAAACGCAACATGTAAAGTGTTGGTCCCATGTTTCACAAGCTGAAATAAAAGATCCCCGAAAATGTCCATACGCACAAAAAGCTTATTTCTCTCAAATTTTGTGCACCAATTTCTTTACATCCCTGTTAGTGAGCATTTCTCATTTGTCAAGATAATCCATCCACCTGACAGGTGTGGCATATCAAGAAGCTGATTAAACAGCATGATCATTACACAGGTTCACCTTGTGCCGGGGACAATAAAAGGCCACTCTAAAATGTGCAGTTTTGTCACAACACAATGCCACAGATGTCTTAAGTTTTGAGGGAGTGTGCAATTGGCATGTTGACTGCAGGAATGTCCACCAGAGCTGTTGCCAAGGAATTGAATGTTAATTTCTCTACCATAAACCACCTCCAACATTGTTTTAGAGAATTTGGCCTCACCGCAGACCACGTGTAACCACACCAGCCCAAGACCTCCACATCCGGCTTCTTCACCTGCAGGATTGTCTGAGACCAGCCACCCGAACAGCTGATGAAATTGTGGGTTTGCACAACCGAAGAATTTCTGCATAAACTGTAAGAAACCGTCTCAGGGAAGCTCATCAACTAAATCTTGTAGTAAATAATGTGGAAATTGAGCAAGTTGAGATGACTAAACTGCTTGGAGTAACACTAGATTGTAAACTGTCATGGTCAAAACATATTGATGCAGTAGTAGCTAAGATGGGGAGAAGTCTGTCTATAATAAAGCGATGCTCTGCCTTCTTAACTTCTTTGGGGTAGGGGGCAGTATTTTCACGTCCGGATGAAAAGCGTGCCCAGAGTAAACTACCTGCTACTAGGATATGCATAGTATTAGTAGATTTGGATAGAAAACACTCTGAAGTTTCTAAAACTGTTTTAATGATGCCTGTGAGTATAACAGAACTCATATGGCAGGCGAAAACCTGAGAAAAATCCAACCAGGAAGTGGGAAATCTGAGGTTTGTAGTTTTTGTGATTGCCTATCCAATATACAGTGTAAATGGGGTCAGATTGCACTTCCTATGGCTTCCACTAGATGTCAACAGTCTCTAGAACGTTGTTTCAGGCTTCTATTGTGAAAGGGGAACAAATAAGAGCTGTTTGAACCAGTGGTCTGGCTGAAAGCCTTGAGTTTAGTCATGCACGCGGCCGTGAGCACGAGCTCTGTTCCCTTTAATTTCTAATGACAATTAGGAATTGTCCGGTTGGAATATTATTGAAGATTTATGATAAAAACATCCTAAAGATTGATTCTATACATCGTTTGACATGTTTCTACAAACTGTAATGGAACTTTTTTGACTTTTCGTCTGGACTTATGCGCCTTGTGCATTTGGATTGCTGGACTAAACGCGCGAACAAAAAGGAGGTATTTGGACATAAAGATGAACTTTATCGAACAAAATGAACATTTATTGTCTAACATGGAGACCTGGGAGTGCCATCAGATGAAGATCATCAAAGGTAAGTGATTAATTTTAATGCTATTTCTGACTTTTGTGACACCTCTCCCTGGTTGAAAAATTGGCTGTATGGTTTTCTGTGGCTAGGCGCTGACCTAACATAATCGCATGGTGTGCTTTTGCCGTAAAGCCTTTTTGAAATCTGACACAGCGGTTGCATTAAGGAGAAGTTTATCTTTAATTGTATGTATAACACTTGTATCTTAGATCAATGTTTATGATGATGTTGCGTCAAAAAACAGAACACTCAAAACATGAGCACAATGGCAGCTCTTCCTTTAAAGAACTCCAGGCCTCAAGAGGGCAGATAACCCAAAAACACGGGTGGAACTAAAAAATTGAGCCAGGATTTCTGGAGGAACTACTTTTACATGCGCACCTGGCAGATAAGCATGGGTATAAAATGTTTGGGCTTAGCTTTGCTTGGGTCCTCAACATACAAACAGCTCATTGTTCAACCCTAAAGACGCAACTGGTATGTAATGTTTGGAATTATTTATTATGTTGCATCCAGTGCTTAGCACAATTTACATGTTTAACTCTGGTAGGAGTGGTGACTTCTTTTGTTGTGGATATTTTCTCACTGTAGAAGTAATTGCTTGAAGTACTAGATTAAATTGTTTAAACGTTTACTTTATTCAAAGCTATGCTTTGTTGCTTTGTCATGCATTGTTTATTGTGTAAAATAATGCATGTTTATTCTCTGTTTAAGGTTATCAACCTATTCCTATTCCTTATTCCTCTGTCATTCAACTACTCTATTCAACAAATCAACTGTTTCAACATATTCAACAAATGGCATCAAAACCATAATAAAACACTGGAAAGGAATTGAGTTGTCCCTTTGCATCCTTCACGTGTTGAGCAAGCTGTTTTCAAGTTTGGGCAGAGCTGAAATAATTTTAACACCTAGACAACTTGACAGTTGATAACCACCGTGGCAGTGAAGACAAAAGGATTAACGGCCTGAAGTCAGGAAAGCTGTCGTCGCAGAGAGGAACACCTGTGCGACTGGAGGATTGGCTTACATCTCAAAATGGCGGAGGAAACTCTTGGGAAAACAGTGAAGGAGCTGAAGCAAGAAAGAACTTTGGCTAAGAGTGCTTTTACCAAGCAAGCAAACTTCCTTAGCAGAGGTGCAAAACACATGACTAAGAGCGAACTGCGAGAGGAGTTCAAGAAGCTCAAGTCGGAGGCAAGGAAGGTCAGTGAGACAAATGATGAATACAGGGCTGGACTTCTGGCAGACATTGAAGCTGAAACCGATGAGGGTGAAGAAGCTGACCTGAGCAAGCAGCAGCAGACTGAACTTGAGAAGACATTCCAAGAATGCAAAGTACGATTGGATGAGGTCAGGGGGATGATCCAGTCCAACCTATGGCCTAGATACGGGGAGGACGAGGTGAAGTCTGCAATCAAAGAAGCTGAGACCGCCTGTGATGGAGTTGCTCAAATACCTGTTATTGCTGTAAATAGAGATGGCTTCGAGCTACGGTGGGATGGTGCGAAGGCACAAGTCCAAGATGCAATCACAAGCCTAGCAGAGTGGGAGATGTGGATTCCAGTAGCAGAAAAAGAACGGCTGGAAGCCAGAGTAAAGGATCTGAAAGCATTCAGAAACAACCTTGAAGCAAGGAGGGCAGGATTTCTCACACCGCAAAGAATTGCAGAAGAGGATAAAGACAGAGGGAGAGTGCCGCAGATGCCCGTGCCAGCTCCACAGCCGACACTGAGAATAAAACCAACCTGTTTACCCAGGTTCAGTGGGTATAAAAGGAATTTCCATCGATGGAGGAGAGACTGGGAGAGTCTACAGAAGCAGGGGGAACCAACAGGCTCAGTCGAAGTAAAGAAGATCCAACTCCTTGACAGTGTAGATGAGAGAATGTGCAGAGACCTCCGTTTGTCTACTTACAATACTGCTGAGGACATGTTCAGGGTGCTTGAGAACAGGTATGGAAACAAGTCTACAATTGCCTTGGAGATAATTGAGGATCTGGAGAAAATTCCTGCTTTAAGAGCAAATCAGCCAAGGAAAGTTATCGACATGATCCAAACTATAGAGAAGGCACTGGATGATCTCACAGAGCTTGGAGGCACAGGAGCCATCAACAACCCTCTAGTGATCAAATCCATAGAAAGCAAGTTACCTGACAACATCAAGCGAGATTGGCTTGTCTTCATGGTTAACCCGAGGAATAATGTCACACCGGACAATCACTTTGAAAACCTTCTTAAATTCCTGAAAACACAGGAGGAAATTCTTGAAAAATTAGAGCAGCTGGGAGTGAGTGAAAAGCCAGAAAAGAAATATGCTTGTGTGGAGAGAAAATATGCGTCCACACGTTCCACAAGAAAAGGCGGCTGTGTTGTCTGTGGAGATGAAAAGCATAGAGAAAAGATCTTATTTTGCAAGCGTTTCAAAGAACTGAAGCCTGTGGAAAAGTTGGATGCTGTAGAAAAGCTGGGGGCCTGCAAGAGGTGCTTGGTCTGTCATGGAGAAGATGATGAATGCAAAGACACTTACCTGTGCAGGAAAAGAGACTGTAAGAAAGACCATCATTTCTTTCTTTGTCTGAATGGAGATTTCAAGAGGAGTGACTCAGACAGAAGACAATCCAATGTGAGAAGGTATACGCTTACAGAGGAGCAGGAGGAATTGGTATCTAAGCTCTCCCCAGAGATGGCAGAGAAATTCAAGAAAGCATTCACCAACATCACTGCGAAAACAAACTGTGTCGAAAAGAATCAGCTGGGAGTGACTGAGTCAAGTGCAGTAGAAGAATTGCCAGTTATTCTAATGCTGCTCAAGGTAACTGCCAATGCAGGACAAAAAATTGGAACCCTGATCGACTTGGCATCGGACACAAACTACATTACTCACAGAGCTGCCAGAAGATTAAATCTTCGAAGTGAAAACATCACCTTAGTCATTCATGGAGTCGGAGGAATGGCCATGAAGGTTAGAACCAGAAGATATCTCCTCAGAGTGAGGGTCAAAACGCCCATAGGCACGGAAAGAGCTCATGAGCTTATCTGCTATGGTTTGAATGAAATTGCCAACGTCCACAGAGTCATCAAACCTGAGCAACTCAAGAAGTTCTTCCCAGAAGTCAATCTAGGAGATCTGAGTAGACCGGAGAGTATTGAGCTACTGATAAGCCACCGCGAAGGAAGACTTGCTCCGCAAAGAGTGAAGGTGATTGGAGACCTTGTCTTGTGGGAAGGCCCGCTAGGAAAGACTGTTGGTGGAGCACATCCAGATCTGTTTGAAGAAGTGGATATAGCCGCACACAGGTCTGAAACACACTTTGCTCGATCCATGAGAGCAACCGCTGTCAAGTATCAAGAGATAGCTAAGCTGTTCACAGCTGAAACCAAAGGCACAGTTGCTCGCAGAGAGTTCTTGGATTGGTGGAAATGGGACAGCATTGGAGCAGCTTGCGACCCAAAGTGTGGAGGATGCCGGTGTGGCAACTGTCAACCAGGAGGCAAGGAAATGACTCTGAGTGAGGAAAGAGAGCTCGAGATCATAAGGAAAGGCCTCACCTACATCAAAGCAGATGCTCACAGTGATGAACCCCACTGGGACACAAAATACCCCTGGATTCAAGATCCAAGTTCCCTTCCTGACAACAGGAGTGGGGTGGAAGCCACCTTCTTGAGAACAGAAAAGCAACTCAAAAAAGAGCCAGAGTGGAGAATAGCATACACAGCTCAAGTCCATGAAATGGTGGAGAGAAGAGCAGCGAAGAAACTCACCAAAGAGCTCATTGCCAGCTGGAAGGGGCCAGTATGGTATGTCAGCCACTTGGTGGTGGCAAACCCGCACTCTCTCACAACACCTGTGCGACTGGTATGGAACAGCAGCCAGAAGTTTAGAGGGCTCAGCATGAATGACCTTCTGCTGAAAGGGCCTGATGTCCTCAATCCCAACCGAGCAGTACTACTCAGGTTCAGGAGAGGCGTCCATGCTGCCCTCGGCGACATTAAGAAAATGTACAATTCTGTGTGGTTGGAAGACCTGGAGATGCACCTCCACAGATTTCTCTGGAGAGACACTGAGGAGGAAGAGATTGAAGAGTATGCGATCACCAGAGTCAACATTGGCGATCGACCAGCAGGGTGCATTGCGCAATTGGCTATGAGAGAGACAGCCAAACTGCCCATGTTTGCTCACCTGGAGGAGGAACGTAGGATCCTTGAAGAGGATACCTATGTCGATGACATCCTGACTTCCCATAATGACTTGCAAAAGCTGGACCAGAACACCAAAAGGGTTGAAGAGGTCCTGAAGGCAGGCGGCTTCGTCCTCAAGCCCTGGGTCCGGTCAAATCAAAGTGGGAGGCAGGAGATCGTACCAGGAGAACAAGGAGCGCAGTCAAGCACAGCACTCATTCTCCCAAACCAAATGAGGGAAGGAGACAATAAAGCCCTTGGAGTTGGATACCTTGTTGAGGAGGATAAACTGTACCTCATGACTTCAATCAATTTCTCAAAGAGGAAAAAGAAAATGAGTCGGCCAAAATCTCCTTGATGAAGAGGTGAGAGGGAAAACTCCAAACCCACTGACGAGGAGAGAACTGCTGAGCCAGGTAGCTAGCCTGTATGACCCAATAGGCCTCGTCACACCTGCCAAACAAAAGGGTGCCATTCTTGTCAGAAAGGCGTTTCAGGAAGCTGAAGGCAAAACTCTGACCCGAGACACTTGGGACAAACCTTTGTCTGAAAATTTGAGGGAAGAAGCCATCCAATTCTTTGAGGAATACACACGTCTTGGCCAAATCACCTTTCACAGAAGCCTCACACCAGTCAACTGGATTGGAAAACCTTGGGGAATAACATTCTTTGATGGAAGTGACAAGAGCTATGGAGCCGTAGTGTACTTAAGATGGGAGACCCAGCAAGACATCAAAGTCAGACTGGTTGAATCCAAAGCAAAGCTCACACCATTGGACCAAAAGGGAGAACCAGTAAAAGCTGAAATCTGCGGTGCTGTCTATGCAGCACGACTTCGAAAGTACGTTGAAAAGCACAGTCGAATAGAAATTGAACGATGGCTCCATCTACTGGACAGTCAAACTGTGTTGGGAGCAATCCAGAGAGACAGCTATGGATATCAAACTTTCTTTGCGAATAGGGTTGGAGAGATCCAGAAATCCACATCCGTAGAAGACTGGTGGTGGAGCCCAGGAGGCCTGAACAGTGCTGACATCATAACAAGAGGGGCAGCCCCAGAAGACCTCCAGGAAGATTCCATGTGGCAGGATGGACCAGCATTCCTGAGGCAACCTGTAAAAGAGTGGCCACATAAGTCAGCCAAAGAAATCGCCGCGTATGCCAAGGAAGGCATAAACAAACTTCGAAGGAAAGCTTTCTCGGCAACCAGAGCGCAGGTCAAGAGAAACCAGAGTGATGCACAGCAAAATAACCCAGATGAACCCAAGACTCGGATCCGAAGATCACCAGCCGGCTCTGCGGTAACCAAACTGATTGACATCAGGAAATTCAGCAGTCTGACCAGGTTGATCCGAGTCATTGCCTGGGTTTGGAGAGCCGCAAAGAGATGGAAAGAAATGTTGACCAAGAATTCAGCCTCAGATAAACCAAAGTGGGAGGACACTCTTTCAACAAACTGGAGGTACAGAGCCAAACAAGCTGTACTCACTGTCGGGGAGTGTGAAGATGCACTAAAAGACTTGTTCCTTGCAGCTCAAGAAGGTATAACCTTTCAAGACACCACTCTCAACAGACTTGCTGTTTACAGAGATAAAGAGACTGGGCTCTTAGTTTGTGGAGGAAGGTTCCAGATCTTTGATGAGGACGAAACTGCTGTACCAATTCTACCATATGAGGCATGGATATCCACTCTCCTAGCTCAAGAGGCCCATGGTGCAAACCATGAAGAAATAGCAGGCACACTCCTCCGGATGAGGAAGAAAGCCTGGGTGATAAAAGGCCGGAAGCTGGCTAAAAAGAGAGTTGACAACTGTGTCGTGTGCAGAAAGGCCAGGGCCAGAAAGTGCCAACAGATCATGAGTGACCTTCCATCCGAGCGGATAACACCAGCCAGACCATTTGAGTACACAACAGTGGACTTATTTGGACCGTATGAAGTCAAGGACGAGGTGAAAGGGAAAACCAAGCTCAAGGTGTGGGGTATTGTCTTCTGTTGCATGGTATCCAGAGCTATACACACAGATGTTGTCAGTGACCAGTCGACTGAAGGCTTCCTACTGGGTTACCAAAGATTCACGGCACTAAGAGGGCACCCAACACATAGGAATGTGGCTGTTGGAGATGTTGTCTGGCTGGCTGACCAAAATGCCTGGAGGGGTCACTACAAACTAGCCAGAGTCATCAGTGTCAATATTGACAAGAAGGGCATCGTCAGAGATGTGCATGTCAGAACTTTTCCCAGCTACCCAGTCCCAACTGTGAAGCCTGCTCAAGAGAAGTCAAAGAAACTCTCAACTAAAATACCTGCTACAGTTCTTCATAGGGATGTCAGACGCATCATTGTTTTACTTCCTGTTGAAGAAGGAAGAGCCTGATAGCTGAAATCGAACCTGCCCCAACACCGAGGTTCGTGTGACCTCCTTGGGTTCAAGAACCAGGAGGTCAAGTGGGAGGTGTTGCGTCAAAAAACAGAACACTCAAAACATGAGCACAATGGCAGCTCTTCCTTTAAAGAACTCCAGGCCTCAAGAGGGCAGATAACCCAAAAACACGGGTGGAACTAAAAAATTGAGCCAGGATTTCTGGAGGAACTACTTTTACATGCGCACCTGGCAGATAAGCATGGGTATAAAATGTTTGGGCTTAGCTTTGCTTGGGTCCTCAACATACAAACAGCTCATTGTTCAACCCTAAAGACGCAACTGGTATGTAATGTTTGGAATTATTTATTATGTTGCATCCAGTGCTTAGCACAATTTACATGTTTAACTCTGGTAGGAGTGGTGACTTCTTTTGTTGTGGATATTTTCTCACTGTAGAAGTAATTGCTTGAAGTACTAGATTAAATTGTTTAAACGTTTACTTTATTCAAAGCTATGCTTTGTTGCTGTGTCATGCATTGTTTATTGTGTAAAATAATGCATGTTTATTCTCTGTTTAAGGTTATCAACCTATTCCTATTCCTTATTCCTCTGTCATTCAACTACTCTATTCAACAAATCAACTGTTTCAACATATTCAACAAATGGCATCAAAACCATAATAAAACACTGGAAAGGAATTGAGTTGTCCCTTTGCATCCTTCACGTGTTGAGCAAGCCGTTTTCAAGTTTTGGCAGAGCTGAAATAATTTTAACACCTAGACAACTTGACAGTATTTCTGTAATTTGATGTGGCTCTCTGCACTTTCACCGGATGTTTGTTTGAGACAATGCATTTCTGAACATAACGAGCCAATTTCTAATGAGGTTTTTGGACATAAAGATGAACTTTATCGAACAAAACACACATTTATTGTCTAACATGGAGTCCTGGGAGTGCCATCTGATGAAGATCATCAAAGGTTAGGGATTCATTTAATCGCTATTTCTGACTTTTGTGAGCCCTCTCCTTGGCTGGAAAATGGCTGTATGGTTTTCTGTGACTAGGTGCTGACATAACATAATCGCATGTTGTGCTTTCACAGTAAAGCCTTGTTGAAATCGAACACTGTGGTTGGATTTACAAGAAGTTTATCTTTAAAATGGTGTAATAATACTTGTATGTTTGAGGAATTTTAATTATGGGATTTCTGTTTTGAATTTGGCGCCCTGCAATTTCACTGGCTGTTGTCGAGGTGGGACGCTACCATCCCACTGGTACCAGAGAGGTTAAAAACACTATCAACAAGGCAGGCCCTACAGGCCCTAGTTTTGTTGCACCTGGACTACTGTTCAGTCGTGTGGTCATATGCCACAAAAAAAGGAGTTAGGAAAATTGCAATTGGCTCAGAACAGGGCAGCACGGCTGTTCCTTGGATGTACTCAGAGAGCTAATATTAATAATATCCATGTCAATCTCTCCTGGCTCAAAGTGGAGGAGTGATTGACTTCATCACTACTTTTATTTATGAGAATGTAACGAGCTGTTGAAAATTGAATGCACCGAGCTGTCTGTCTAAACTACTGGCACACAGCTCGGACACCTATGCATACCCCACAAGTGAGTACATGAGTACATGGAAATGAGTACATGGAACTCTATTCTACATCAAGTAACTGACGCAAGCAGTAAAATTAGATTTTAAAAACACCTTATGTAACGGGGGGACACACACACGCATGCACACACACACACACACACACGATAACATACGCACTATACATACACATGGATTTAGTACTGTAGATATGTGGTGGAGTAGGGGCCTGAGGGCACACAGTGTTGTGAAATCTGTGAATGTATTGTAATGTTTTTAAAATTGTATAAACTGCCTTAAATTTTGCTGGACTTAGGAAGAGTAGCTGCTGCTTTGGCAGCATCTACTGGGGATCCATAATAAACCCCAGGAAGAGTAGCTGCTCCTTTGGCAGCATCTACTGGGGATCCATAATAAATACAAACACCAGGGTCTTGACCTGACTGCAGTTCGGCGTTGTAACCGACTTCACTGAGCAAATGCTCACCTTCGATGGCCACTGGGACGCTGGAGAAGTGTGTTCTTCACAGATTAATCCCGGTTTCAATTGTACCGGGCAGATGGCAGACAGCGTGTATGGCACAGTGTGGGCGAGCAGTTAGCTGATGTCAACGTTGTGAACAGAGCACCCCGTAGTGGCGGTGTGGTTATGGTATGGGCATAAGCTACGGACAATAAATACAATTTAATTTTATGGATGGAAATTTGAATGTACAGAGATACCGTGACAAGATCCTGAGGCCCATTGTCGTGCCATTCATCCGCCGCCATCACCTCATGTTTCAGCATGATAATGCATGGCCCCATGTCTCAAGGATCTGTACACAATTCCTGGAAGCTGAAAATGTCCCAGTTCTTCCATGGCCTGCATACTCACCAGACAGGTTACCCATTGAGCCCGTTTGGGATGCTCTGGATCGACGTGTACGACATCATGTTCCAGTTCCCGCCAATATCCAGCAACTTCGCACAGCCATTGAAGAGGAGTGGGACAACATTCCACAGGCCACAATAAAGAGCCTGATCAACTCTATGTGACGGAGATGTCGCGCTGCATGAGGCAATTGGTGGTCACACCAGATACTGACTGGTTTTCTGATCCACGCCCCTACCTTTTTTGTAAAGCTATTTTTATATTCCCAGTCATATGAAATCCATAGAATAGAGACTAATGAGTTTATTTAAATTGACTGATTTCCTTATATGAACTGTAACTCAGTAAAATCTTTGAAATTATTGCATGTTATATTTATATTTTTGTTCAGTGTAGTTGTGCCTCCAGAGAGGAATGTCACCTCAGAATGAGTCAGTCTCACCGTCAGTCACAGGGCTGACATCTCCCCATCACTGCTACAGCAGGGTCACAAATCTCTCATTCACTAGATTGGACTGTTTTCAGTCAAACCTCAGCAGCACATGCTCCCTTCCAAGTACAAGACAAGGGAATCTGGCAGTGTCATGGCTTTCTCATTGACTTTCTGACATTTGGTCAGATCGACATTACTTGTCACATGCCATATTTATGCTTTTTTTTGGTTGTTTTGTAATTTCCCACATTCCTAGGCAGATTCATCTTGCTGTCGACAGATTAACTTTTGATTAGCCCCCTCCTTACAGGGGCCCTGGCCCCTCTGCCCCAGGATACCCTGCCCCCCACGGCCCCTGGATACCAACTCCAGGGATACCAACCCCAATTGTTCCCAGATCAGGGATGCCCAGTCCAGGGATACCCTGCTCCGGGGTGCCCACCCACAGACCCCTCTACTCTAACTTCCCCCCCCAGGAGCCCCAGGTTACCAGGGTAACCAGATGCCCCCTCAGCCACAGGTTGGATGGCAGGATGCCACACCTGGAGCACAAATGTATGGAGAAGTCCCTAAGAACACAGGTAAGATAATTGGAATTATGAAGCAGCTATGGAAGTGAATAACCCACTGATCCACTTTTGTCTTGCTGTGTATGACACAGAGGTTCATTTGGGAATTCAGAGCCCTATTTTGAGCAGGTTAGGGTTAAGCCAGGGTTGACCATGAAGCTAGTGTTACAGATAGATAATATGCCAAGATTAGGGTTTGTTTTTTTATCATAGTTTATTCTACTTTTCCCTTTGACACAAGGTGCCAGAGCTCGGCTCCGGGTATGTGAGGCTCAATTTAACCACTGCCTGTGCATATGCAAAAATAAACTGTTTCACCTCTTTCTATAGAGAGGATAATGCTTGCTTTCATTATTATTGATGACTAGTTGAGGTGCAGGGGTGTCAGTGATATTTGTAGAGTAGGACAGTACAACTCAATACATAATGTTCCCAGGACGGACACAGTCTGTGCCAGGCAACCTCTGGCTCTGTGACAATAGGCCAAAGTAATAAGATCAATTTTAATCCTCATAGGCATGAATTTAACCCACCACCCATTGAAGAGATATGACACTAATAGCATTACAGCTGGCTTAATCCACATTCCTTCAGTCTCTGACAGTGTTGGGCAACACCAGTCAGTGGCGTTACAGTCAAACCCCAGAGGCATCCAATTCCAGCTCCTAGTCTAAACACATTCTAGTCATTTAGCAGACACTCTTTTCCAGAGTGACTTACAGGAGCAATTAGGGTTAAGAGCACATTGACGGCTCTGGGATTCAAAACAGCGACCATTCAGTTATTGGACAAACACTCTTAACCACTAGGCTACCCTGCCACCCTCTACATCTCTCGCCGTAGGCGAAGGTTTGTGGATCTTCCCTCATCCCCTCAGCACACGCTGATATTACTAGTGCTTTGGTAGTAATAAGAATGAATGCCTGATAGCTAATGAGTGTCGTGAGTGTCGTGAGTGTCATAACATGGAGCGGCCTAGCACTGGCCAATTACTGATACAAGCTTTTTGTTATCACAACATTAGGAACTGTGTGTGTAGGGAACACAGCATTGAATAACTCCTCTTCTTTGTCTTGCAGGTTGTCGTTTTATTGTCATGAATCTTGCCCTGGAGGCAGAACTGAACGATTTCTGCTAGATGGGCCGGCTGCTAAGTCAAAATTGGCTATAACGTAACAATTCATGAAACCAAACGTTTTTTTTGGTCTTAATTTAAGGTTAGGGTTAGGCATTAGGGTTAGCACTGTGGTTAAGGTTAGGGTTAGGTCTAAAATGAGATTGTGCCAGCTAGTAACCAATCTGCAGAGCTGCCTCCAGGACAAGATTCATGACAATAAATGCCAACCTGCCTTTGTCTTCCTCCCTGTCAGTGTATGTGGTGGAGGACAGGAGTCGAGACGGCGGAAGAGGAGGAGGGGAAGCGCGCCTGTCTCACGGCCTGTTGGACGGCCTGTTGGACGGCCTGTTGGACGGCCCTGTGCTGCTGCTGCTGTTTCTGGGACATGATGACCTGTTCCCTGAGCCTAACAGTGTACAACGGTTTTGACTAGGTGGAATACAGCTATGACCGGAAGTTACTTTTTCATAGCAGGTTAGGAGAAGTAACGTAGCAGGTTTGGAGAATTAAAGTTAGGAAAAGGGTTAGGGTTAACTAAAATGCTCTTCTAACTGTACTCCATCTAGTGACAACTGTGTACAACCCTCTGGGAGTTTCAACTGATTTTTCACTTCCTGTCTCTGTCTCTTATTTGTGGTAACTTCCTTATGCTCGCTAAATTGTTGCATACTTTACATTGTACGTCATATGCCAAAGAAAAACCGGAACACTCGGAGTACTAAAGCAAACTGTTTTTTTTAAGTATTTGTCACGTCTTCACCAAAGAAAAATGTCTCAATCAAGGATGAGTAATCAGTTGAATTAATAACAGTTGATATTTAATTGTAGTTTGTTTTTCAGATTGGAAATGTAGGAAATTCAATCAATAATAACAAATATTTGCTTTTCATGGTAAAGAAAACTATGTAAGGTAACTAAGGAACTTCCCCAAAAAATAAGTTAAACAATTCAAACAACAGACTTTACTTGTTAGTCAAAGGAGTCGCTACAGTTAAAACCAGTTATAGCTGGCTTACAGCTTTACAGTTAGCTATACTAAACACGTGTAAATATGTGCCTTTTTAGCTGTGTGTTAGTCAGGTGGCTGTTTGCACAACTCCTTTTGGGCAGTGCTCCTCACCCCACTGGCTTAAAGCTCTCATATGTGGGCTGAGTGTGGAGCCAGGGAGTGTTTGTATTTCTGAAAATCATTCTGTGAGTTCAGATCTAAGCCCTGTTTATACCTGGTGCTAACATGTGTCCTGGTCTTGTCCACATTCGGAATGTGCCCACATCTTTAGACAAGTGTAGACGATAACTGATTGTGATCCGATCTCTTTACGTAGTGTTGTGGTGTCTCTCTTGTCCTGATGTGTTTAGATCTATATTTTTATTTTTAATCCCAGCCCCTGTCCCCGCAGGAGGACTTTTGCCTTTTGGTAGGCCGTCATTGTAAATAAGAATTTGTTCTTAACTGACTTGACTAGTTAAATAAAGGTTAAATAAAAAATAAATACAAAATATTTTCCTGACCACCTCTGGAGGTCTTTTGGGACGTGTTATAATGTATCTAGATCTCTTACAATCGTAATCAGATCTGCATTATCAAACCATTTAAACCGTCCCTCTAAAATCATTGACAGGTGGCACCATTGACTGGAGGCATCAATATTTGTCTTAAAATAAAAATGTGCATTACACTGAAATATATACCTTTTTTAGAACGAGGATCATCAGGATTAGAACCTATGACCTTCTGTCCAGTGTCTAGTCCACTGCGCCAGCAGGGGGGAGGGCACTAGCCGTTTTTTTTTTAGTCCGAAAGCTGTTCAGTCAGAAAGTTAGAAACTTATAAAGTTAGTATATAAAAAATGTGATTAGTTAAGAATGTTGGTTAAGGTTGGAAAACCAAAGTCACAACTGGAATTTCGAACTCGCAACTTTGCAGGTCGCCACCTGCGTTTAATGCTGCATTCGTAACCAAGTGGGAAGGTGGTAATTACCAGTTGTGAATTCGTAAATACCAGTTGGATACATTCACGGCTTTGAACTCGTTGAGAAACGGCGATTGGCTAATGGCCCAACAAGCTACGTCAACCATAAACTAAAAGTACAACTATCATGCTTGTAAACAAATTACTGTTTAAAAATTGTTATTTTATTTTTTTTATAAATAATGTTTTGCAACATTTAACTGCCTGAAATGCTGTAAGAGATAATTGCTCAAACAGAGGGATGCTATATTAGCTAGCTGGCTATGACTATCCAACACGGGAACTCTTCCAAGTCAAGGTAAGCTTTCAGTTTTACAAATGTATTGCCACTGGGGCCCACTGGTGTAACTGCTAAACTGCTTACTGACTACACCGTACTGCATGATTGTAGTGGCTTTACTAACATGTTAGTTCTATTAGCTATGTTGACTAGGACATTACTTTAGCTAATATGGTGACAACAATGTAGGTTGAGTGGAGCAGATGGTTTTGCTTGGAAAGGTTTGGTTGCCTGGTCACAGACAGCTGATGTGTTGTGCATTGAATTTCACAAGCGAAGGGAAAAGGTGAGAGGAGGAGAGCATGTAGATTGCTTGAAGGAATACAAAGAGCTGTTTGTATATGGCTATGATAATTAGCTGTTTGTGTGTGATCAGGTGTGTATTCATTCCACCGATTCTGTTGAAAAATGTTTCTTAAACGGAAGCAAACGGAACGAAACGGGGATAAACATACCTGAATTTGTCCAATAGAAACTCTTGTTTGCAACTGTTGGACTAATGATTACACTCTAGATCAGTTAGATGCAGGCAAAAGTGTGCAAGGCGGTATTGCATGTGTCACTATGTCCATGTGTCACTGTCTGTCACCTCAAATCTTTCTCTCAACCTGTGTGCACCTACATTGTAAACTTTCATTCATAGTCTAGGTTGTAGCAACCTCATGATGGGTACAGGGAAAATTGGAGTATCATGTAGTAGCGTAAACCTACCGCTGTTACATTGAACTGGGTGAATGAATATGAATGACAGTCATCCAATATGCTGTAACAGAAAAAAGGCCATACTCATTAAAAAATTGAATCTTCCTCCCTCATCTTAAACGGCACCAACTGCCACTGATGAGGCTTTAGACAGGGAGCAGTGGGTTTGATCTGCGTGTGTGAAAATAGCTGCAGAGGTGCAACTCGTCCAGAACATTCTGACCTGCTGAGTATCTGTCCTGACCCATGTTCTATAGATTATTTTACTGTCATGGAGACGCTCAGGCCGATATGCAAATGGAGATGTTAATGATTACAGATGCTTGTTAGCTTGGAGTCAGACCGTTTTCGACATCACTGCGATACTCCAGTCAGTCTTTATACGGCAGGGTCAGGGTTCAAAGATACTTCTGGCAGGTGATAATTAAAACTGTAAAAATAACCTGGGAGCCATGAGAACCCACTGCAGCTGACAGGAAGTGGTTTGCCTCCAATGATCTCAATTGGAATAATACAATACCTGCCTTTAATCTTAATTTACCTCAGCATTACCAAGGAAGCCAATTTAACCTGCCACTCAGCATTTGGCAGATTCATTTGCTTTGATTTATTCGCAATTTTCAAAGTTTAGGCTAATGACAAAAATAGTGTAAGTGCTGAGTGGAAGTTAGTCCTCCACTGCCTTCCTCAGGGAAGCACATCGATCCACAGCTCCTTGCCAAAAGAGGAAAAAAAACAGTCCATGCAACATGAAAAAACAAGTTTATTCTGATAAACTTCCCACATAATCCTCACCCTAGTGTAAAGAATGTTTCATGATACCTATTCATGTACATATTGACATCCATACTGTGGTTCTTCACAGTGAAAATATACGTTTTACAGATATTGGTGTGGTTACAGAGATGCCACTCGGTTAAAAAACCCGAAATAAAAGCTCCCGTGTTGAAAGGGGAGGTTTGAGTTTGACCAATCAAATGTAATACGATCAGTAAGTAGACACTCTTCTAAGGAGTTTCACAGAACAATAGTAAAGTCACTTCTTTTGAGAAATGTACAAATTAGACCGCTTTCAGGACATGGATCTGTGTTGCTGAATGAATGTACACATTTAACTTGGTAATGTGTAGGGAAACAGGTTTCACAGTTGTAAAGACAAAAAAATGTAAACAATATCAAAACACGACATACACGTACACTGTAACATGTTGTCCTGGGCTGCAAATTTAAATAAATAAACATTGAGAATACTTTCACATTTTACAAAAAGAAAATAAGACTATTATGCATGTCTTCCTCAATACAAATTCATCATGATTGTCATATAGTGCAAACAAAAAGAGCAAGAAAAAAACAAACAGATTAAAATAAATAGCCTTTGAGTCCATTTCTATTTTTCTTGAAGGTTTCCTGACTGATCTTGGCAGTCGACAAGAAGTGAAAGTCTTATTTCAAAGTCTACTGCACGGGAACATACACATCAACATACATGTCACATCCTCAATATCTGTCTTTGTTAAATTAAACCATATATTACTATGTACCTTGAATGAAGAACAACTGCGTGTCCTTAAACATTGTTCATGGTTATGACTGTGATGGCTCTATGTTCTCCAGACAGCGGTCTGACACAGTTTCAGAGTGGTTTAGCCGTTAGAAAGAAAAGCCTTGACTGGGTTGCCATTGTCTGTGCTCTGTTGAGTATGTCTGATAAGATGTTTGAAAGCAGTTAACTTTTTCCTCATTGGCATCAATACCAATCCCTCCCAAAAAAATTTAAAAAGATTTTCTAGTTTTTCAAAATCCCTCTTTCCCCCTCTTAAAAAAGTAAGTTCATTATCATTAGTAGTTAAGGGTGCTTTTTCTAAATCATTGTCTGAACTCATTCAGGCGCTGTTTTAACCTTCAGCAAGACATCTGTTTTGTGAGATTATGTCCTCTTAGATGCCCTTGCAGCATTTCCAGGGAAACCCCATGTTTACTCTCCCTAGGAGATGAAGTGTCAAAGGGGCTGTCCTGTGCTCTGTTACCTCTTGCCCATCTCGTTTTGTCTCAGGAACTGGATGTTGCTGATGCTGTCTGCCAGTTCTGGGTACTGCTCCACAGGCAGCACATAGTACCCATCGTAACCTGGCACCTTCCCTGTTGCCAGGAGCTGCTGCCTCTCTCCCTCTGCCCATAGCCTCCCTCCCTCTCTGCTCTCTTTCAGATGTTGCTGCTCTCTCATCCAGGCCCCCGACAGGGCTCTCTGGTGGGCCTGCTCCAGCAGGCGACCCCTCTCCTTCTCCAGCACGTCAGCCGCTAGGCCGTAACGTACGCTCAGGGACAACGCCACCGTGTGGATCTCCACGGTGACGCCCCGGCGAGAGCGTCCGCTGACGGTCACATTGACGCCGTTCTCCAGAGATTTCCTCCCACTGCTCAGCCCCAGAGACAGCAGGTCACTGTCAGCTAGGCCCAGCTTCACAAAGAAATGGCAGTCCTTCCCGTCTATGGTGTAGTGGGTCCCCTCCAGATAGACAGCGTTGTTCAGGACCTGGGCCACTTTACGGCTGTCCTCACTGGCCAGGCCTGACACACCAGTCACCACATGGCCCTCTTTGATGGCCAGCATCATGCCCCGGCCCACGATGGGGATCTTGGTGCCGAACCAGTAGCCAGGCTTGTCCCGTTTGGCCCGGCGCTCCTTGTTGAGCAACCTCCCCTCCAGAGCCATGAAGGCCTGGTTGTGGCGCTCCGCCGCATGCTGCACCCCTGTGATCAGCTGGAAACAGCAGAGGGTCAGCCGGATTGTTATATTGAAATGAATTAACATCAATTACATTGAGATTCGCCTGTGTAGTCTTAGTTATCAGTAGGTCAAATATGTATTTTTATAAATAACTCACCGGAGCAGTCTCACAGTCCTGGCTCGCCAGTAGTTCATAAGGCGGGTCAACAAAATCCATAGAGTGTCTGGGGAAGCCTGGTATGATGTTACTGAGCTGGAAACCAAACATCACCAACCAGCTCTTCACGTCTGCAAAATAGAATTCAAACACGTCAAGATGTCACAACATAATTAGCTTACCTGATGGATTTGTTTTTTGAGAACAGGTCATAAGGAAAACAAACACAATCATTGTTACCTGTCACGTAGCTCTTGATGTCTATCATATCACTGAGTGGGTTGTTGTTCTTGAACATGTACAGATTGAATGGGGCTGGTTCCTTGCCGATCTTAGGTAGGAGTTTATGGTCTGGTGCAGTCCATCTACCTGCCAGCACATCGTAGTCTCTCTGGGCAAAGTGCACCAGCTTGGTGAGGGGGTCGTAGAGCCCTCCGTGGAAGCCCACCGCCATGTTGAAGTCAGGGTTGGAGTCGTGATACACCTCCCCGTAGGCAGTGTACTGGAGCTGCTTGACCATCTGTCCGTTGCTGCTGAAGACGGCGAGCGGCGTGCCCGTGTTGTCCGAGGCGATGTAATACTCCTCCCCGCCGCTCACCTCCATGGCAAACAGATGACCCTGCAGGTCGTAGTAGAAGGAGGTGATCTCCCCTCCAGAGTGATTGTAAATATGGGTGATCCTGCCGGGGTAGTTGAGGTCAGCGTAGAAGAACTGCAGGTGCTCTCCCTCGTTGGTCTTCCTGGAGACGCGGCGGCCCATGCCGTCGTAGCGGTAACGAACGTTCCACCCCCCGGGCGTGCGGCTGTACGCCTGCTCCAGCAGCCCGTTGGAGTTGTAGTCGAACACGTCGACGCCGCGCTGGCTCAGGACGCCGTCCTCGTCCACACGGTACTGCATGTCGCCCAGGCGGGTGATGCGGTCTCGCAGGTCGTAGCGCAGTGGCAGCAGACGGGCGCTGTTCCCAGGGTTCAGCAGGTGCAAGTTGCCGTTCAGGTCGTAGCTGTAACGCCAGGTGGACCAGTCGTTGACTTTGACCCCGACAAGCTGGCCGTCACCATCGTACTCATAACGGTACTGTGTCGTGTTAGCATACGGCCCGATCTTCAGTTCTCTCTTGATGACCCGGCCCATGCTGTCATACTGCACCGTCATCCAGTACATGAGTGAGCGGAAGATCTCGTACTGCACCTCTTTGATGCGGCCGTGGGCGTCAAAGTGCTTGCTGAGGGTCATCACTGCCGTGGTGATAATCTGGTTGATGTCATAGTATATAATGCCAAACTTGCCAAAGTGCTCCACCTTGCCTGAGATCTCATCGTAGCGGTAGAGGTCCAGGGGCAGGGGCGTCTCACCAATCACAGGCTTGATGCTGGCCACACGGAAGCTGTTGTCGTGGTAGGTGTAGTCGAAGCGGGCGTTGACCATGCCCTCTTCAGAGAAGCGATACATCTGTCTGTCCACCAGGGGGCCTATCTTCCGGTAACGGATGGTGCAGGAGAACCCCCCGCTCTGCAGGTTGACCATCTTCAACACGCCGGTCGTATCGTCGTAGCTGAACGTAACGGCTGTGCCGTCATACAGAACCTCAGACAGCTTGGCCATCTTGCCGTACTTGTAGATGACGCGTCGGCCCGTGCCCAGGTAGAAGGTGGCACGCGGTCGTCCGTCCTCGCTGAAGTCGTGGATGACGGTGGCGTTGCTCTCGGGAGGGTTATAGATGTTGCGGATGTAGCCGACGGATACGTGGGTGGACATGGTGTGTCTGGCCATGCTGGGCATGGTGACAGAGGTGAGACGCCCTGAGGTGTCAAACTCAAACACGTACTGTTTCTGACTCTGCTGGAGGAGCAGCACCATGGACTGAGGAGAGATATGGGAAAGAAAAGTCATATTTAGTATTTTATTCTGTACTGTTGTCTGGACACCTTGAAAAACTTAAACAACAAAACTCAGAGACAGGCAAGAGTGGACAACTGTCTGGCACTTTGTTTCCAGGCAACTAACAGTACACACAGAGACACACAGAGACACACAGAGACGACAGACACACAGACACACAGAGACACACAGACATACAGAGACACACACAGAGACACAGAGAGACGACAGACATACAGAGACGACAGACACACAGCGACACACAGAGACACACAGAGACACACAGAGACACGCAGAGACACAGAGACACACAGAGACACGCAGACACACAGAGACACACAGAGACGACAGACACACAGAGACACACAGAGACACACAGATACACACAGAGACACGCAGCCACATAGAGACACACAGAGACGACAGACACACACAGACACACACAGACACACACAGACACACAGAGACACACAGAGACACACAGAGACGACAGACACACAGAGACACACAGAGATACACAGACACACAGAGACACACAGACACACAGAGACACACACATACACACAGACACACAGAGACACGCAGAGACGACAGACATACAGAGACACACAGACATACAGAGACACACAGAGACACGCAGAGACACGCAGACACACGTAGACATACGCAGAGACACGCAGAGACACAGAGACGAGCAAAGACACGCAGAGACACACAGAGACACACAGAGACACACAGAGACACGCAGAGACACGCAGAGACACGCAGAGACACGCAGAGACACACAGAGACACGCAGAGACACGCAGAGACACGCAGAGACACACAGAGACACGCAGAGACACGCAGAGACACGCAAAGACACGCAGAGACACGCAGAGACACACAGACACACAGAGACACACACATACACACAGACATACAGAGACACACAGAGACGACAGACACACAGAGACACACAGAGACACACAGAGACACACAGAGACACGCAGCCACATAGAGACACACAGAGACGACAGACACACACAGAGACACACAGAGACACACAGAGACACACAGAGACACACAGAGACACACAGAGACACACAGAGACACACAGAGACGACATACACACAGAGACACACACATACACACAGACATACAGAGACACGCAGAGACATGCAGAGACACACAGACACAGAGACACACAGAGACACACAAAGACACACAGAGACACACAGAGACACGCAGAGACGACAGACATACAGAGACACACAGACATACAGAGACACACAGAGACACGCAGAGACACGCAGACACACGTAGACATACGCAGAGACACGCAGAGACACAGAGACGAGCAAAGACACGCAGAGACACACAGAGACACACAGAGACACGCAGAGACACGCAGAGACACGCAGAGACACGCAGAGACACGCAGAGACACGCAAAGACACGCAGAGACACAGAGACACACGCAGAGACACACAGACACACACAGACACACGCAGACACACGCAGACACACAGAGACACGCAGACACACAGAGACACACAGAGACACACAGAGACGCGCAGACATACAGAAACACACAGAAACACACAGAGACACACAGACATACAGAGGCACACACACACACCCAGTAGTGTATCAGAATGCCTCACCTTGTCCAGATAGCTGAAGCTCCACACCTTCCCGTCCACAAAGGTGCGTGAGAGGATGCGTCCGAAGGTGTCAAACTCGCTCCTCTGGCTCATGCTGCCTCTCTGCAGGCCCACCAGGCGTCCGGTGGGGGAGTAGGACACGTTGACCACAGCCAGACTGCTGCTGGGCAGCCAGGTGGCCGGACGGCTCTGCTGGTCATACATGATCCTCAGCGTGAACTTACGGTGGTCGTCATAGATCTTCTCTGTGCGAGTATTGCGGTCAAAATCAATGGAGAGGAGGTTCCTGCCGTGGGCCTGTGGAGAGGGAGGAAGGACATTACATTAGTCACAGGTACCTGTGGAGAGGGAGGAAGGACATTACGTTAGTCACAGGTACCTGTGGAGAGGGAGGAAGGACATTACATTAGTCACAGGTACCTGTGGAGAGGGAGGAAGGTCATTACGTTAGTCACAGGTACCTGTGGAGAGGGAGGAAGGACATTACGTTAGTCACAGGTACTTGTGGAGAGGGAGGAAGGTCATTACGTTAGTCACAGGTACCTGTGGAGAGGGAGGAAGGACGTTACGTTAGTCACAGGTACCTGTGGAGAGGGAGGAAGGACGTTACGTTAGTCACAGGTACCTGTGGAGAGGGAGGAAGGACGTTACATTAGTCACAGGTACCTGTGGAGAGGGAGGAAGGACGTTACATTAGTCACAGGTACTTGTGGAGAGGGAGGAAGGACGTTACGTTAGTCACAGGTACCTGTGGAGAGGGAGGAAGGACATTACGTTAGTCACAGGTACCTGTGGAGAGGGAGGAAGGACATTACGTTAGTCACAGGTACCTGTGGAGAGGGAGGAAGGACGTTACATTAGTCACAGGTACTTGTGGAGAGGGAGGAAGGACATTACATTAGTCACAGGTACCTGTGGAGAGGGAGGAAGGACGTTACGTTAGTCACAGGTACCTGTGGAGAGGGACGAAGGACGTTACATTAGTCACAGGTACTTGTGGAGAGGGAGGAAGGTCATTACGTTAGTCACAGGTACCTGTGGAGAGGGACGAAGGACGTTACATTAGTCACAGGTACTTGTGGAGAGGGAGGAAGGTCATTACGTTAGTCACAGGTACCTGTGGAGAGGGAGGAAGGACATTACGTTAGTCACAGGTACCTGTGGAGAGGGAGGAAGGACATTACGTTAGTCACAGGTACCTGTGGAGAGGGAGGAAGGACGTTACGTTAGTCACAGGTACCTGTGGAGAGGGAGGAAGGACGTTACGTTAGTCACAGGTACCTGTGGAGAGGGAGGAAGGACGTTACATTAGTCACAGGTACCTGTGGAAAGGGAGGAAGGTCATTACGTTAGTCACAGGTACCTGTGGAGAGGGAGGAAGGACGTTACGTTAGTCACAGGTACCTGTGGAGAGGGAGGAAGGACGTTACATTAGTCACAGGTACCTGTGGAGAGGGAGGAAGGTCATTACGTTAGTCACAGGTACCTGTGGAGAGGGAGGAAGGACGTTACGTTAGTCACAGGTACCTGTGGAGAGGGAGGAAGGACGTTACATTAGTCACAGGTACCTGTGGAGAGGGAGGAAGGACGTTACGTTAGTCACAGGTACCTGTGGAGAGGGAGGAAGGACATTACGTTAGTCACAGGTACCTGTGGAGAGGGAGGAAGGACGTTACGTTAGTCACAGGTACCTGTGGAGTGGGAGGAAGGACGTTACGTTAGTCACAGGTACCTGTGGAGAGAGAGGAAGGTCATTACATTAGTCACAGGTACCTGTGGAGAGAGAGGAAGGTCATTACGTTAGTCACAGGTACCTGTGGAGAGGGAGGAAGATCATTACGTTAGTCACAGGTACCTGTGGAGAGGGAGGAAGGACGTTACATTAGTCACAGGTACCTGTGGAGAGGGAGGAAGGTCATTACGTTAGTCACAGGTACCTGTGGAGAGGGAGGAAGATCATTACGTTAGTCACAGGTACCTGTGGAGAGGGAGGAAGGACGTTACATTAGTCACAGGTACCTGTGGAGAGGGAGGAAGGTCATTACGTTAGTCACAGGTACCTGTGGAGAGGGAGGAAGGTACATGAGGTATGAAAGGAAGACTTTAAAATACTTCTCCTTTGTCAACTAGCAAAGCTTGTACAAGCAGAGCTAGCTGGGTACCAGTTACATTTTCTTACATTACAGCCTTATTCTGAAATGTATTAAATAAATAAAAATCCTCATCAATCTCCACATAGTAACCCATAATAACAAAGTAAAAACAGGTTTTTAGAATAAATAAATTGAAATACCTTATTTACATAAGTATTCAGACCCTTTGCTATGAGACTTGAAATTGAGCTCAAATGCATCCTGTTTCCATTGATCATCCTTGAGATGTTTCTGCAACTTGATTGGAGTGCACCTGTGGTAAATTCAATTGATTGGACATTATTTGGATAGGCACACACCTGTCTATATAAGGTCCCACAGTTGACAGTGCATGTCAGAGCAAAAACCAAGCCATGAGGTCGAAGGAATTTTCCGTAGAGCTCCAAAAATGTCTGCAGCATTGTAGGTCCCCAAGAACACAGTGGCCTCTATCATTCTTAAATGGAAGACGTTTGGAACCACCAAGACTCTTCCTAGAGCTGGCCGCCCAGCCAAACTGAGCAATCGGGGGAGAAGGGCCTTGGTCAGGGAGGTGACCAATAACCCGATGGTCACTCTGACAGAGCTCCAGAGTTAATTTGTGGAGATGGGAGAACCTTCCAGGAGGACAACTATCTCAGCAGCACTCCACCAATCAGGTCTTTATGGTAGAGTGGCCAGACGGAAGCCCCTCCTCAGTAAAAGGCACATGACAGCCCGCTTGGAGTTTGCCAAAAGGCACCTAAAGACTCTGAGACCATGAGAAACAAGATTATCTGGTCTGATGAACCCTGGATTGAACTCTTTTGCCTGAATGCCGAGTGCCACGTCTGGAGGAAACCTGGCATCACTACGGTGAAGCATGGTGGTGGCAGCATCATGCTGTGGGAATGTTTTTCAGGGACTGGGAGACTAGTCAGGATTGACGGAAAGATGAACGGAGCAAAGTACAGAGAGATCCTTGATGAAAACCTACTCCAGAGCGCCCAGGACCTCAGACTGGGGCGAAGGTTCACCTTTTAACAGGACAATGACCCTAAGCACACAGCCAAGACAATGCGGGAGTGGCTTCGGGACAAGTCTCTGAATGTCCTTGAGTGGCCCAGCCAGAGCCCGGACTTGAACACGATCGACCTGAAAATAGCTGTGCAGCGACGCTCCCCATCCAACCTGACAGAGCTTGAGAGGATCTGCAGAGAAGAATGGGAGAAACTCCCCAAATACAGGTGTGCCAAGCTTGTAGCGTCATACCCAAGAAGACTCAAGGCTGTAATCGCTGCCAAAGGTGCTTCAACAAAGTACTGAGTAAAGGGTCTGAATACTTAAGTAAATGTGATATTACGTTTTTTAGATTTTTAATAAATTATCAAAAATGTCTAAAAACCTGCTTTTGCTTTGTTATTATGAGGTATTGTGTGTAGATTGATGAAGAATTGTTTTATTTTAATACATTTTAGAGTAAGGCTGTAAAGTATTTATTTTTTTTAAAGTCAAGGGGACTGAATACACTGTATATATATTTAAATACAACATTACTCTGTATATTGTAGCTCTATTTTTCTTCTCAGTGACACGTGCTATCATACAGAGACGGCCTTTAGTCTGACAGACAACAAGCTGCATTGATTAAAAAAACTCCAGAAATGGATTGACATTCGAGCACTCCAACTTACCCTCAACTTCCTGCCATATATGGTCACTTTACTTTTGATGACTTCCTTCCTCATCCTCCACTCAATGGAATTCAGCCCGCTGTCGGTGGGCAGAGTGATGTTACGCCGACCAATGGTAGGGCTGACTGCGCCGGCTAGGATGTGGGGCTCTGTGTGGAAACTGAGGCCCATGCCGTTGGCATACGATACCCGGAGAGTGCCATTGTAACAGAACTGGTAGTTGTTCCGTACTTGGTCTGCAGGGGGAGCAGCAGACATACACGTTATATGAGAAGTGAGAAACTAAAAAGGCACGTTTTATTACAGAGAAGACATTCCATTTGATGTGATTGAATGCTCTGCATTAGAGGAAATGCAGTCTCTGGATGTGTGTACTTTTCTCCCAGACAATAACAAGTATCCTCTCTCAGAATGACATGACCAAAGATAAGAGGGTTTTTAGTCTCTCAGCAAAATGCAGAACATGAGCCTTTTATTCCATTTCCATGCAGTAATGAGATCATGGACTACAATTGAGGAAAAATTGAGGAAAAAAAGGTATCTGGAAACAAAATAATCCATGGAGTTTAACGTGAGGAAAACTTCTTGAAACACGTCTAACAAAACAAGAGTACTCAAAACCAGCTCTTAACATCTTTCAAACTCAATTTATCTCCTTGAAACAGGAGAAGTAAACTTTGCGAGCCTTTAAAGACAGATTTACTTTGGAGGCTCCATTTCAGTCAGAACTCCCACATTAGATTTAAATAAAGTGTGCAGTTAAAGGTAGCCAAGTCAGTTTGCCCGCTTTTACGAGCCCCCCCCAGGGCAGACTTTCATATAAATCTATTCAATTCTTATTCTCACGACTCCAGTAGTTTCCAGACGTACAGATGAAATTGCATTTATTTTCTGTCACACCCCCGTGGGTCAGTGGGGAAATCCGTTCTCTATTGCTCTTTTCCCCCTCCCCACTAAACGGCTGTAATAACCTCTGGGATCAGGGGCCGTCTTGTTGGGCAGCAACATGACGAAATTCCAATTCGTAGAATATATTTTTATGAGAATGATATTTTTAGGTGACATGTTAGTTACCTTGCACCACGGTGTAGGACGCCTCCGCAGAGGACAAGTTGGTGAGGACGGTGACGTCATCGTCTCTGTTGGAGCTCTCCACGTCGATGTTGATGGATTGCTCCATCTCCCGGTGCAGGCTGGTCACCACTCCCGTTGGGTAGGTGACGTTAGTCAGATGTCCCTCACTGTCATACCTGCACGGGGGAGAGAATAGGACGGAGCTGAGTCAAGTAAACATGGAGGAAAAAATCCTACATGTGTGCTGGAAAACAAAGCTTGATTGTTTAATCAAACGTGAGAGCAACAGATGTCCTCTAGTACTCAGTGTAGTACCAGTGTCAGATACCAGATGGTGACAGTGACATAACCATACTGTTGATCTGACAGAATCCAGACCTCTCTCTCTCTGACTAATGCATTATTTCCATGGTGATTACTCATTTACTTCAGCCCACATGAGCATGTGAGTTATATCACTGAATTGTTCATTTACCCAGTCACATTACACATATATACACAAGTATATTCACACAGAGCGTTGGGCCAGTAACCGTGGATGTCGAGTACCTCTCTGATTCAGAGGGGTTGGGTTAAATGCGGAAGACACATTTCAGTTGAATACATTCAGTTGGACAACTGACTAGGTATCCCCCTTTCATTCAGTTGTACAACTGACCAGGTACCCCCCTTTCATTCAGTTGGACAACTGACTAGGTATCCCCCTTTCATTCAGTTGGACAACTGACTAGGTATCCCCTTTCATTCAGTTGGACAACTGACTAGGTATCCCCCTTTCATTCAGTTGGACAACTGACCAGGTATCCCCCTTTCATTCAGTTGGACAACTGACTAGGTATCCCCCTTTCATTCAGTTGGACAACTGACCAGGTACCCCCCTTTCATTCAGTTGGACAACTGACTAGGTATCCCCCTTTCATTCAGTTGGACAACTGACTAGGTATCCCCCTTTCATTCAGTTGTTCAACTGACTAGGTATCCCCCCTTTCATTCAGTTGGACAACTGACTAGGTATCCCCCTTTCATTCAGTTGGACAACTGACTAGGTATCCCCCTTTCATTCAGTTGTTCAACTGACTAGGTATCCCCCTTTCATTCAGTTGGACGACTGACTAGGTATCCCCCTTTCATTCAGTTGGACGACTGACTAGGTATCCCCCTTTCATTCAGTTGGACAACTGACTAGGTATCCCCCTTTCATTCAGTTGTTCAACTGACTAGGTATCCCCCTTTTATTCAGTTGTACAACTGACTAGGTATCGCCCTTTCATTCAGTTGGACAACTGACCAGGTATCCCCCTTTCATTCAGTTGGACAACTGACTAGGTATCCCCCTTTCATTCAGTTGTTCAACTGACTAGGTATCCCCCTTTCATTCAGTTGGACAACTGACTAGGTATCGCCCTTTCATTCAGTTGGACAACTGACCAGGTATCCCCCTTTCATTCAGTTGGACAACTGACTAGGTATCCCCCTTTCATTCAGTTGTACAACTGACCAGGTATCCCCCTTTCATTCAGTTGGACAACTGACTAGGTATCCCCCTTTCATTCAGTTGGACAACTGACTAGGTATCCCCCTTTCATTCAGTTGGACAACTGACTAGGTATCCCCCTTTCATTCAGTTGGACAACTGACTAGGTATCCCCCTTTCATTCAGTTGGACAACTGACTAGGTATCCCCCTTTCATTCAGTTGTACAACTGACCAGGTACCCACCCCCCTTTCATTCAGTTGGACAACTGACTAGGTATCCCCCTTTCATTCAGTTGGACAACTGACTAGGTATCCCCCTTTCATTCAGTTGGACAACTGACCAGGTACCCCCCTTTCATTCAGTTGTACAACTGACTAGGTATCCCCCTTTCATTCAGTTGGACAACTGACTAGGTATCCCCCTTTCATTCAGTTGGACAACTGACTAGGTATCCCCCTTTCATTCAGTTGGACAACTGACTAGGTATCCCCCTTTCATTCAGTTGTACAACTGACTAGGTATCCCCCTTTCATTCAGTTGTACAACTGACCAGGTACCCACCCCCCTTTCATTCAGTTGGACAACTGACTAGGTATCCCCCTTTCATTCAGTTGGACAACTGACTAGGTATCCCCCTTTCATTCAGTTGGACAACTGACTAGGTATCCCCCTTTCATTCAGTTGGACAACTGACTAGGTATCCCCCTTTCATTCAGTTGTTCAACTGACTAGGTATCCCCCTTTCATTCAGTTGTTCAACTGACTAGGTATCCCCCTTTCATTCAGTTGTACAACTGACTAGGTATCCCCCTTTCATTCAGTTGTTCAACTGACTAGGTATCCCCCTTTCATTCAGTTGTACAACTGACTAGGTATCGCCCTTTTCCCTTTCCCTTACTCATAGAAGTTGGTCCATCCAGTCTCATCAGCCTTGGAGGCCAGCAGACCTGTGTTCGCAGCATAGCTCATCAGCGCCACTTCCTGGTTTAGGGCAGATACGGAACGCAGGCCGCCGGCAGGGTCCAGCCCCAGGCTGACCACCTGGTTCTCAGGCAGCAGCACCAGCCTCAGCTGGCCAGAGCCGTCCCTCCTCACCCTCAGGGTGTTGTTACAGTTATCAGCCACAGCAGCCAGCTCCCCGTCCGGCCCGTAGGTGAAGTTATACAGGAGTTCTCCGGTGATCAGACTGACTGTGTGTCTGTGGAGCCCATCTCTACTGAACACGTAGTGTTCCTGTTCCCGTGGTGACCCCACCTCATACAGCCCTATGGGCGTGGCCATGGGCCTGTTGCGCCTCACCGCCCGCACGCGGATGTTGTTTAGGTCAGCGATGAACAGTGTGCCGTCGGGAGACACGGCGAGCGAGGAGGGGGCGTTGAGCCCGGCGTCTGTGGCGTAGCCCTCGTCGCCAGAGAAGCACTGGCAGTTGACGTCGTTCTTGCAGTCGCACTCGGAGGTGGCGCCGGCCAGTGGAGAGATCTCTCCGGAGGCGCTGACATGCCGCACGCGATTGATCTTCTTCTCGTCCGTCTCGGCGATGTAGAGCACGCCGGTGTGGGAGATGGCGATGGCCGTGGCGCTCTCCAGAGCTGAGTGGATGGCCAGCTTGCTCAGGGAGTAGTCGATGCCTGGGACCTGGCAGTGCATGGGCCTCCCAGCGATGATGCTGACCTGGTGGTTCTCAGTGATGCGCATGATCACATTGTTCTCCAGAACATACAGGGAGTTGTCTGTAGGGTTCACCGCCAGGTCAGTGGGCCACTCCAGACGCACCTGGATCAACAGACACAGAACACATGAGTCATCACAAATCCACTGGAACTCTTCCCCCCAGCCCTCTGTAGATCTCTCCCTCTAGTCTCCCCCAGCCCTCTGTAGATCTCTCCCTCTAGTCCCCCCCAGCCCTCTGTAGATCTCTCCCTCTAGTCTCCCCCAGCCCTCTGTAGATCTCTCCCTCTAGTCTCCCCCCAGCCCTCTGTAGATCTCTCCCTCTAGTCTTTCTCCCCCCAGCCCTCTGTAGATCTCTCCCTCTAGTCTTTCTCCCCCCAGCCCTCTGTAGATCTCTCCCTCTAGTCTCCCCCAGCCCTCTGTAGATCTCTCCCTCTAGTCTCCCCCAGCCCTCTGTAGATCTCCCTCTAGTCTCCCCCAGCCCTCTGTAGATCTCTCCCTCTAGTCTCCCCCCAGCCCTCTGTAGATCTCTCCCTCTAGTCTTCCCCAGCCCTCTGTAGATCTCTCCCTCTAGTCCCCCCCAGCCCTCTGTAGATCTCTCCCTCTAGTCCCCCCCAGCCCTCTGTAGATCTCTCCCTCTAGTCTCCCCCCAGCCCTCTGTAGATCTCTCCCTCTAGTCCCCCCCAGCCCTCTGTAGATCTCTCCCTCTAGTCTCCCCCAGCCCTCTGTAGATCTCTCCCTCTAGTCTCCCCCCAGCCCTCTGTAGATCTCTCCCTCTAGTCTTTCTCCCCCCAGCCCTCTGTAGATCTCTCCCTCTAGTCTTTCTCCCCCCAGCCCTCTGTAGATCTCTCCCTCTAGTCTCCCCCCAGCCCTCTGTAGATCTCTCCCTCTAGTCTTTCTCCCCCCAGCCCTCTGTAGATCTCTCCCTCTAGTCTCCCCCAGCCCTCTGTAGATCTCTCCCTCTAGTCTCCCCCAGCCCTCTGTAGATCTCTCCCTCTAGTCTCCCCCAGCCCTCTGTAGATCTCCCTCTAGTCTCCCCCAGCCCTCTGTAGATCTCTCCCTCTAGTCTCCCCCCAGCCCTCTGTAGATCTCTCCCTCTAGTCTCCCCCAGCCCTCTGTAGATCTCTCCCTCTAGTCCCCCCCAGCCCTCTGTAGATCTCTCCCTCTAGTCCCCCCCAGCCCTCTGTAGATCTCTCCCTCTAGTCTCCCCCAGCCCTCTGTAGATCTCCCTCTAGTCTCCCCCAGCCCTCTGTAGATCTCTCCCTCTAGTCTCCCCCCAGCCCTCTGTAGATCTCTCCCTCTAGTCTCCCCCAGCCCTCTGTAGATCTCTCCCTCTAGTCCCCCCCAGCCCTCTGTAGATCTCTCCCTCTAGTCTCCCCCCAGCCCTCTGTAGATCTCTCCCTCTAGTCTCCCCCAGCCCTCTGTAGATCTCTCCCTCTAGTCCCCCCCAGCCCTCTGTAGATCTCTCCCTCTAGTCTCCCCCCAGCCCTCTGTAGATCTCTCCCTCTAGTCCCCCCCAGCCCTCTGTAGATCTCTCCCTCTAGTCTCCCCCCAGCCCTCTGTAGATCTCTCCCTCTAGTCTCCCCCCAGCCCTCTGTAGATCTCTCCCTCTAGTCCCCCCCAGCCCTATGTAGATCTCTCCCTCTAGTCTTTCAAGTCTATCCAACTTTCTCTCTCTCACACACTATTCAGAAGTAGGGTTGCACAATTCTGGTAACTTCCCCAAAATTCCCAGGTTATTCCCTCCTGATTCCAGAAATGTTCCAACCGGGAGAATCTGGAAAGATATCGGAATTGTGCAACCCTACTCAGAAGACGGTAGAGATTGGATTTCTGTATAGGTGGGTATTGATACTGTCAATGTATGACTACAAACGGGCAGCACTATGTAGGACCAGTAGAAGATACCCTATAAAAACAAAGTATGTCAACACCCCTTCAAATGAGTAGATTCGGCTATTTCATCCACACCCGTTTCTAACAGGTGTATAAAATCAAGCACACAGCCATGCAATCTCCATATATTAACATTGGCAGTAGAATGGCCTTACTGAAGAGCTCAGTGACTTTCAATGTGGCACCGTCATAGGATGCCACCTTTCCAACAAGTCAGTTCGTCAAATGTCTGTCCTGCTGTGCTGTTATTGTGAAGTGGAAACGTCCAGGAGCAACAACGGCTCAGCCGCGAAGTGGTAGGCCACACAAGCTCACAGAACACGACCGCTGAGTGCTGGAGCACGTCTGTCCTCGGTTGTAACACTCACTACCGAGTTCCAAACTGCCTCTGGAAGCCACGTCAGCACAATAACTGTTTTTCATGGTTTGGGTTAGGTCCCTTAGTTCCAGCGAAGGGAAATCTTAACCCTACAGCATACAATGACATTCTAGACAAGTTTGGGGAAGGTCCTTTCCTGTTTCAGCATGACAATGCCCCTTGCACAAAGCAAGGTCCATACAGAAATGGTTTGTCAAGATCGGTGTGTGGGAGAACTTGAGTGGCCTGCACAGAGCCCTGACTTCAACCCTATCGAACACCTTTGGGATGAATACGAACGCCGACTGCGAGCCAGGCCTAATCGCCCAACATCAGTGTCCGACCTCACTAATGCTCTTGTGGCTGAATGGAAGCAAGTCCCCGCAGCAATGTTCCAACATCTAGTGGAAAGCCTTCCCAGAAGACTGGAGGCTGTTAATGCAGCAAAGGGGGAACCAACTCCATATTAATGTCCATGATTTTGGAATGAGATGTTCGACGAGCAGGTGTCCACATACTTTTAGTCATGTAATGTATATCCCTTTAAGATACAGTCTCTGTAGTTGTCCAGCTTAGTGTATTTGGCCATAAGGCAGAGGGATGGAGATATCCTTTAGACTGCAAAGTCTAGCCTCAGCAGCGCTACACAGGTGTTTTGCCCCAAAGGGCCTATAAGTCCAAAATATAAAGATATAAAACATAGATTTTTTGCTTCCCATGTTTCCCTCCTGACCTGACTGACGTCCATGCTGGAGTCACAGCTGAGTGGGCGGACCGCTGTGAGGTCATTGGTCTTGATCAGGGTAGAGATGATGCCGTTTTGGTCCACCTTACGGATCATGGTGGCGTCAACAAAGTACATGAGACCGTTCTTATCCACAGCGATCCCTGACAGACAGAAAGACGTAAGAGGGGGCAGGGTTAGAAATCACAACATTCTGACGTGTGAAAACTAGTTCTGGTGCTGCTAACACAAACAGTCAAAACAAAGTCAAAGTTGTGCTCGTCAGGCATTCTGTCGTCTCATCACAATGACATCCGGATGTCGGTGTGCTAGCTTGTCATCTTTCTTGTGACACCAAGTGACAGTGCAACACTACGCCTGGCAGTTTGGTGTCAAGAAGTGCCATCGTCTCTTTTCCAGGTCACTGCTCTGAACAAATCACTGTCGTTTCCATTACACCCACCCCCTGAAGATAGCCTACCCTAGATAGATATTGAGCAGTGGAGGCTGCTTAAGGGAAGACGGCTCATAATAATGGCTGGAACAGAGCAAATGGAATTTGATACCATTTCACCTATTCCACTCCAGCCATTACCACGAGCCCGTCCTCCCCAATTAAGCTGCCACCAACCTCCTGTGATATTGAGTGACAGCTAAGCACCCCAAATGAACAGCAGGTGAACCTGTGTAAAATCCCACAATAAATGTGTAAGTGACAGTTTGTAAGTGACAGTTTGTAAGTGACAGTTTGTAAGTGACAGTTTGCAAGTGACAGTTTGCAAGTGACAGTTTGTAAGAGACAGTTTGTAAGAGACAGTTTGTAAGTAACAGTTTGAAGTGACAGTTTGTAAGAGACAGTCAGCTATAGCAAAATAATCCTTAAGTAAATTAGAAGAGTGGCTCTGATTTTATAGTGAATGTGTGGAGCATAGCAGCCCTGCAACAGTACTCAGTAACAAGTCACTGTCACCTCCCCAGTCCTGGTTGATAGCCCCTGTTCCTGGGTACTCACCCCTGGGGTTCATGAGTGCGGCCTCCATGGCCTTGCCCCCGTCCCCACAGCGAGCCTCGTCGAAGGGGACACACTGCTCGCCGGTCCCAGCCACCACCTGGGCATTGTCCAACAACTGCCGCCCGCTGGTCAGCGAGCGCAGGCGGTATATCTGCCGAGAGTTGGTGTCTGAGAGGAAGACCGACCCAGACATTGGATCCACCGCTAGGTAGTACTTGTGTGTAGGGTTGTTCCTACGGAGAAATTATATGAGAGAATATTTTAGATGGTAATAATAATAACCTCCAGCAACTAAAATCAATTTTAAGAGGTGTGACAGATAATCCCTCAAAGGACTAAAACAGAGATTGGGAATACATTCCTAAGGCACCCCACAATACAGGAAGATAACTATCGCTTTTGCTACAGCTGTATGTCAGGCAATGTCACCAAGCTGTTGAAGGGTGCATAACTTACCCATGCCTCAAGTCTTTATTTCTGAAAACAAAACAAAGAAACCAACCTTGTTAGTTTCCACCCATCATCCTACTTAACCCCTCCTCCACTGACACCCTCCTCCACTGGCACCACCCTCCACTGGCACCCTCCTCCACAGGCACCCTCCTCCACAGGCACCCTCCTCCACTGGCACCCTCCTCCACTGACACCCTCCTCCACTGACACCCTCCTCCACTGACACCCTCCTCCACTGACACCCTCCTCCACTGACACCCTCCTCCACTGACACCCTCCTCCACTGGCACCCTCCTCCACTGACACCCTCCTCCACTGACACCCTCCTCCACTGACACCCTCTGTACGTTGATACCTTACCTGAGCTCCAACACAGCCGTGGTGTTGAGGGTGGGATAGACCCGGCGGATGAAGTTGAGGTCTCCAACATACAGGCTGCCGTCCCCCCCACAGGCCAGCGCCACAGGGGCCAGCAGCTTGTTGCCCTCGGCCAGACCACTGCAGCTGGGACAGGAGATACTGCGCCTGCGCCCGTTACCCATGATGCTGTTGATGACTGGAGGCTGCTGCTCTGAGACAAACACATTCTCCCCACTGCCCTTATGTAAGATCCCTGAAACAGTAGAGGCGAACACTTCTGATTCAAAACAATATCTTTTTAGATCCTAAAAATACAGCAAGGGAACAAAGACCCAGTGACACTTTTTAAATCAACCTCCATCTTAATATGAACTTACTTATCATTTTAGACTTTCCCAAAAATAAAACAAAGTCATTCAATCTGTAATCCAATCTGTAATCCAATACTGTTCAAACTGTTGCTATAGAAACAAGGTGAGTTTCAGATGGTGAGCGTCAGAGTAGTATATTAGTGGCTAATAAGTCTGGCTACACATCTTACTGCAAATTGAGAAATGATGTGACTAAACTCAACAATAAGAAGCAGAAACTATATTATGAAGCCAAGATCAATGATATAAAGAATAAAAAGAATAATAATTGGAATACGTTAAATGAAATTTATGGGTAGAAAGACAAATTCAACTGCATCTTTCATCCAATCAGATGGCTTATTCATCACGTTGCCAATTATTTTAATGATTTCTTCATTGGCAGAGTGGGAAGACTTAGACAGGAAATGCCAACAACAAACAGTGAGCCATCGTACTCGAGCATAACATTTTTATAATAAAAGAAAAGCATTGTAAGTCAGAATTTTGTAAAGTTAGTGTGGGAGAGGTGTTATCGATCAATAATGACAAAACCTCTGTCATTCACAACTTAGATGGAAAGCTACTGAGAATGGTAGATGACATAGCCACTCCTACTGTATATGTCATATCTTTCATCTGAGCCTAGAGGAAATGGTTTCTAACATGTATTGTCTCGGCGGGGGCGAGGGGGGTTTGAATACTTGTCTAATGTTTCATTTTTCATATAAAAAATAAATAATAATAATTCAAATTTTTCTTCCACTTTGACATGGCAGAGTACCTTGTATAGATCGTTGACCAAAAATTACAATTACATTACAATTACATTACAATTACAAAGTCAAGGGGTGTGAATCATTTCTGATGGCACTGCATGTGTATCTAACCTTGTGGGGAAATACAATACAGTCCAATCCTATTTTCCCTAGCCCTAAACGGTACACTAACCCGAAAACCTAACCGTAACCCTAAAACCTAACCGTAACCCTAAAACCTAACCGTAACCCTAAAACCTAACCGTGACCCTAAAACCTAACCGTGACCCTAAAACCTAACCGTGACCCTAAAACCTAACCGTAACCCTAAAACCTAACCGTGACCCTAAAACCTAACCGTGACCCTAAAACCTAACCGTAACCCTAAAACCTAACCGTAACCCTAAAACCTAACCGTAACCCTAAAACCTAACCGTAACCCTAAAACCTAACCGTAACCCTAAAACCTAACCGTAACCCTAAAACCTAACCGTAACCCTAAAACCTAACCGTGACCCTAAAACCTAACCGTAACCCTAAAACTAACCGTGACCCTAAAACCTAACCGTAACCCTAAAACTAACTGTGACCCTAAAACCTAACCGCAACCCTAAAACCTAACCGCAACCCTAAAACCTAACCGTAACCCTAAAACTAACCGTAACCCTAAAACTAACCGTAACCCTAAAACCTAACCGTAACCCTAAAACCTAACCGTAACCCTAAAACCTAACCGTAACCCTAAAACCTAACCGTAACCCTAAAACCTAACCGTATCCCTAAAACCTAACCGTAACCCTAAAACCTAACCGTAACCCTAAAACCTAACCGTAACCCTAAAACCTAACCGTAACCCTAAAACCTAACCGTATCCCTAAAACCTAACCGTAACCCTAAAACCTAACCGTAACCCTAAAACCTAACCGTAACCCTAAAACCTAACCGTAACCCTAAAACCTAACCGTATCCCTAAAACTAACCGTAACCCTAAAACCTAACCGTAACCCTAAAACCTAACCGTAACCCCAAAACTAACCGTAACCCTAAAACTAACCCACATTCTAAACCCAATAGAAATAGCATTTGACCTTGTGGAGACAAACAAAATGTCCTCAGTTGGTCACATTTTTTGTTCGTTTACTATTCTTGTGGGGACTTCTGGATGCACACACACACACACACACACACACACGCACACACACACGCACACGCACACACACACACACAGAGAGAGATTTTTAAATGTATGTAAATTGTAAAGTCTTTTGTCTGTAATGTCTTTTCATTATGCGTCGAACCCCAGTAAGACCAGCTGTCGTCATTGACTCCCTGCTTGTCATTGCCTACACACAGGAATATTCAATTGGTATTCAGGGCACGCCTAATGCTGTCAAACACGGAGGTGAAAGACCAGTGTTGTCGGAGGAGATTACCAGTGGCACTGCACTGATATAGAGATGAGACAAGACAAGGCTACTTGGAGGTTAAACATTCATTCATGCGCTCAAATAAGTGGTCTGGTTTCAGTGACCATGTAGCCACACCTTTTTAACATTTCACAACACTAAACAAAAAAACAGAAAGAATTCACACAGTTGTGAATGATCTGACTGTGATAGTAGCCTATCTGTCCCGGTGTGAGTGAACTCAGTTCTAAAATGGCCCTGTTCTGACTTTCAAAGGATGTAGGTATTTTTTTTTACTAGGCAAGTCAGTTAAGAACACATTGCCCTTTCCGACTCACAATCTCTTACCTTTCCTGTCTACTCTCCACTGTCCTATCTCAATAAAATAAATAAAATCCATAAAATATGAAAACAAAATGTTGTTGGGTCGTACCACTGGCAATGTTGAGGGAGTGATGTTTGTCCAGGGACCAGCCCCCTAAGTTGGAGGGCAGCAGCTCATATCCCTGCAGCACCGCTGTTCTCTTCTCCCACAGGATCTGACTGGGACACGTCTCATACTCAAACCCCACTGACACTGTAGAAAAACAGAGGAGAATACCACTTTATTCTCCATCCCAAACTTCAGCATCACCTCATAAGTAACACAGAATTGAATCACATTGCATGGCACGTACAGTCAGTGAATGCTTTAAATGTACTCTTCATGGTCACACCAACCACACGTGATACACGCACGTGGACAAGGTTTAGTTTACTTCAATAAGAATGTTAATCAGGTGAGTGACATTTAATGAGACGTGTGTGTGTGTGTGTGCGTGTGTGTGTGTGTGTGTGTGGAGAGAAACATACTCAGCCTGATCACATGCTGTATGTGTGAATGGATGGGCCCCGAGGTAGACAACTGTTCACACCTACACAGTAGCACAGTATGTTACTGTGCTGGTGTCAACTTAATTAAACATGTGATAATTTAGAGAAAGATAGAAAGCTTATGTTTGATTAGTTGAGTGAGAGATTGTCAGAAAGGTCTGCCAACCTGTTGCAGTAACAGATAACATGGTATTGTGTCTGGATAGATGGTTACATCTAATATAACGGACCAAACATCTCACGCTGCTACTCACCAGACGCCTGGGTCAGACCATAGACCCTCTGCCTGTAGGCATCTGTCTTGTCCCAGATGTAGGTGTAGGCCAGGTTAGGAGAGGCGTGGAACCACTTCTGGAAGAGATGTCCCTCCACGGCCACCATCAGGTGCACCCTGGCCAGGGAGAGAGGCACCAGGGCCTGGGTCATGGTCACCTTCAGCAGGGCGTGGTACCCGGAGGCACGAGAGCTCAGGTAGCACAGCTTCAGACCTGTGCCCGGGATCTCCAGCTGCTCATGAACCACCTAGGAGGAGCAGGGAGAGAGGGAAAGAAAGAGGAAGAGGAAGAGAGAGATGTGAGAGAGAGAAGACAAGAAAGTGTGAGAGAAACAGAGCTAGAGAGAGAGAGAAACAGAGCTAGAGAGAGAGAGAGAGAGAGAGAGAGAGAGAGAGAGAGAGAGAGAGAGAGAGAGAGAGAGAGAGAGAGAGAGAGCTAGAGAGAGAGAGAGAGAGAGAAACAGAGCTAGAGAGAGAGAAACAGAGCTAGAGAGAGAGCTAGAGAGAGAGAGAGAGAAACAGAGCTAGAGAGAGAGAGCTAGAGAGAGAGAGAAACAGAGCTAGAGAGAGAGAGAGAAACAGAGCTAGAGAGAGAGAGCTAGAGAGAGAGAGAGAGAGAGAGAGAGAGAGAGAAACAGAGCTAGAGAGAGAGAGAGAGAGAGAGAAAGAGAGAGAGAGAAACAGAGCGAGAGAGAGAGAGCTAGAGAGAGAGAGAGAGAGAGAGAAAAACAGAGCTAGAGAGAGAGAAACAGAGCTAGAGAGAGAGCTAGAGAGATAGAGAGAGAGAGAGAGAGAGAGAGAGAGAGAGAGAGAGAGAGAGAGAGAGAGAGAGAGAGAGAGAGAAACAGAGCTAGAGAGAGAGAGCTAGAGAGAGAGAGAGAGAGAGAGAGAGAGAGAGAGAGAGAGAGAGAGAGAGAGAGAGAGAGAGAGAGAGAGAGAGAAAAACAGAGCTAGAGAGAGAGAGCGAGATAGAGCGAGAGAGACAGAGCGAGAGAGACAGAGCGAGAGAGAGAAACAGAGAGAAACAGAGAGAGAAACAGAGAGAGAGCGAGAGAGATAGAGAGCGAGAGAGATAGAGAGCGAGAGAGATAGAGAGAGAGAGAGAGAGAGAGAGAGTGAGTGCTGTGTATGTACCTGAGTCTCAGGGATGATGTGCCTCTCTGCAGGGTGGGAGCTGAAGAAGGAGGAGAGGGGCGAGGCCACCACCACAGGGTCTGGGTGGACGTAGCCGCTGAGGTCACAGGCTGGGATGGTATTCTCCTCCGTCTTCAGCACCAGCGTGTCCATGGCATAGAACCGGTTCCAGGGTAGCCACACCATGCGCTCCTGGCTCAGGAACGGAGCTCGCTCGAAGCGCAGGGCCAGAGACACACCCCCATTGGCCACCAGGTCAAATCTAGAGAGGAACAAAGACAGAGGACAAGGGGGTTATAAACCCTTTGATCCTCACCATCCTCAAATGACTCAAAGATATCTAAGTCACGGGGGACCTAAGGGACATAAATCCATTCATACATCTAAAGATCTGTTGTCATATTCAAACACCAAAAAATCACCTACGTGCCATCCTGCCGAGTCAGGGTGAAGCCGTAGTGAGGGTACTTGACAAACGTCACGTTGACCCCCACCAGGGGAGTCCCGTCCGTGGTCACGACCTGGCCTCGGATCAACGCTGCCAGGCTGCAAGAGAGGATATAGCTGCAAGGTGAAGGTATGAAGATGGTGTAACAACACATGAATCAAATCTCTTAATGTACATTGCATTCGGAAAGTATTTAGACCCCTTTACTTTTTCCACATTTTGTTACGTTTACAGTCTTATTCTAAAATGGATTAAATTGTTTTTTCCCCCTCATCAATCTACACACAATACTGCATAAAGGCAAAGCAAAAACAGGTTTTTATAAATTTTTGCAAATATATAAAATATCAAAAACAGAAATATCACATTACATAAGAATTCGGACCTTTTACTCAGTACTTTGTTGAAGCACCTTCGGCAGCAATTACAGCCTCAAGTTTTCTTGGGTATGATGCTACAAGCTTGGCACACCTGCATTTGGGGAGTTTCTCCCATTCTTCTCTGCAGATCCTCTCAAGCTCTGTCAGGTTGGATGGGGAGCGTTGCTGCACAGCTATTTTCAGGTCTGAGATGTTCGATCGGGTTCAAGTCCGGGCTCTGGCTGGGCCACTCAAGGATATGCAGAGACTTGTCCAGAAGCCACTCCTGCGTTGTCTTGGCTGTGTGCTTTGGGACGTTGTCCTGTTGGAAGGTGAACCTTTGCCCCAGTCTGAGGTCCTGAGTGCTCTGGAGCAGGTTTTCATCAAGGATCTCGATCCTGACTAGTCTCCCAGTCCCTGCCACTGAAAAACATCCCCACAGCATGATACTGCCACCACCATGCTTCACCGTAGGGATGGTTCCAGGTTTACTCCAGACGTGACGCTCGGCATTCAGGCCAAAGATAACAAATCTTGGTTTCATCAGACCAGAGAATCTTGTTTCTCATGGAAGAAGTTCGGTGCCTTTTGGCAAACTCCAAGCGGGCTGTCATGTGCCTTTTACTGACCAGTGGCATCCGTCTGACCACTCTGCCATAAAGGCCTGATTGGTGGAGTGCTGCAGAGATGATTGTCCTTCTGGAAGGTTCTCCCATCTCCACAGAGGAACTCTGGAGCTCTGTCAGAGTGACTATCGTGTTCTTGCTAACCTCCCTGACCAAGGCCCTTCTCCCCCGATTGCTCAGTTGGGCCGGGCGGCCAGCTCTAGGAAAAGAGTCTTAGTGGTTCCAAACGTCTTCCATTTAACAACGATGGAGGCCACTGTGCTCTTGGGGACCTTCAATGCTGCAGAATTTATTTGGTACCCTTCCCCAGACCTGTGCCTCAACACAATCCTGACTCGGAGTGCTACGGACAATTCCTTCGACCTCATGGCTTTTGCTAGGACGTGCACTGTCAACTGTGGGACCTTATATAGACAGGTGTGTGCCTTTCCAAATCATGTCCAATCAATTGGATTTACCACAGGTGGACTCCAATCAAGTTGTAGAAACATCTCAAGGATGATCAATGGAAACAGGATGCACCTGAGCTCAATTTCGAGTCTCATAGCAAATGGTCTGAACACTTATGTAAATAAAGTATTTTTGTTTTTTATTTTTAATACATTTGCAAAAACTTCTAAAAACCTGTTTTCACTTTGTCATTAAGAGGTAGATTGATGAGAATATTTTTTTTGTAATGTATCAAAATGTAGAAAAAGTCAAGCGGTCTGAATACTTTCCGAATGCACTTGTATGACTGTGAAAGTCAGTGGTAATTACTTTAGAATATTCTGACCTTATGCTGATGTTTACTGTATAAACAGTTGATTATATCCTGAAGTAAGTAGAATTGATAGATGGGTACATTACCTTGAGTTGAAGGGGTTGTTTCCAGGGATGATGTGGGTGCCATCCCTCCCCACCAGTAACTTGACTCTGTCGTAGAATGATCTGACTTTCAGCGAAGGTGATTGGCTCTGCTGGATGATCTGCAGTGGATCCCTTGCTCCCAGGCACAGTGGATTGGTCAGGCACAGACTCTGAGCGCAGCAGTCGGGATCCATGCAGTCTGTCAGTCCGTCTGCAAGGGGTAGCACATGATAAAATAATCTGGACAGACAGACACCGCTGCAACTAAATAATGATTCAGTGGCATTTTTTGATTTGTCATTTTTCCTTTTGTTGTTGGGCAGAATAGAACAAGATCATTGTCAAGCAGAAAACAGTGCAACAAAGAACATTTGAAAACATGCAGGTTTAGCATCTGTATACCCTCTATACTGTGTCAATGTGAAACACAACATATATTCAAATGCATATTCCCTTTCCATTCTTTTCACGAGTTCATTTATTTCTCTTCAACTAATGTTATATATTCATTAGGATGTGTGTGGTATTTTTGCCTCATTCTCAAGTTTTTTATACATTTTTATTTATTTCACCTTTATTTAATTAACTAAGCAAGTCAGTTAAGAACAAATTCTTATTTACAATGACGGCCTACACCAAACCCGGACGATGCTGGGCCAATTGTGCGCCGCCCTATGGGACTCCCAATCACGGCCGGTTGTGATACAGCCTGGAATCAAACCAGGGTCTGTAGTGACGCCTCTAGCACTGAGATGCAGTGCCTTAGACCGCTGCGCCACTCAGGAGCCTACAAAGGAAGTTCTCCTTCAGAAACACAGTGCCTGCCTGTCGTACTTTTAATCAAAACCAATGACACTGACATCAAAGTCAAACGGGACATCACTCACAACCCTAAGGGCGTCTCCTCTCTCTCTCTCTGCATACTAACACAAGCAAGCGCGTTCATTCAGAACTGTCAAAACAAACACCTTCAACTATGCAAACTACTTTCAGACTTTGTAAACTTTTATCTGTCTGATCTTTCAGCTTTTATTTGGTGAAATAAAACAGACAGAGACAAACAGAGAGGGAGAGACAGAGAGGGAGGGAGACTGATAAACACCCGACAGACAGATTAAGGAAGTGAGTAGGAAGTATGACAACATCTCCAATGAAGAAGGAAGATGTTTTGGATTAACCACAACAGCCTGCCTGCCAGGCATCCAGCCACACATTGAAATGGACTGGCTGTAAGACTGTTAAAACCCCCTATCGTCCTCGGAGCATATTACCCTATTGCTCAGACGAGAAAGATTAAAGATGAAAGGCTTCCAGGGGCTGCATTAAGATACCTGGAAGCATAGCATCCGGACTCAATTGCCTGACATGCCACAGAGAAAGCCCTCTTTAAGATCGACATAGCTCTGGCCTCGGCACACTACTTAGCCGCTAAGCAAGGAAAAATAGTCATGGGTATCATTTTCATGTTAGATAACCCTGCACTGACAGATTGAATGGGGCTGGCTGGTTGCTTGGAGAGGAGCTGCTATTGGAGAGGAGCTGCTGCTTGGAGAGGAGCTGCTGCTTGGAGAGGAGCTGCTGCTTGGAGGGGAGCTGCTGCTTGGAGAGGAGCTGCTGCTTGGAGAGGAGCTGCTGCTTGGAGGGGAGCTGCTGCTTGGAGAGGAGCTGCTGCTTGGAGAGGAGTTGCTGCTTGGAGCGGAGCTGCTGCTTGGAGAGGAGCTGCTGCTTGGAGCGGAGCTGCTGCTTGGAGAGGAGCTGATGCTTGGAGAGGAGCTGCTGCTTGGAGGGGAGCTGCTGCTTGGAGAGGAGCTGATGCTTGGAGAGGAGCTGCTGCTTGGAGAGGAGCTGCTGCTTGGAGAGGAGCTGATGCTTGGAGAGGAGCTGCTGCTTGGAGAGGAGCTGCTGCTTGGAGAAGAGCTGCTGCTTGGAGAGGAGCGGCTGCTTGGAGGGGAGCTGCTGCTTGGAGAGGAGCTGCTGCTTGGAGAGGAGCTGCTGCTTGGAGGGGAGCTGCTGCTTGGAGAGGAGCTGCTGCTTGGAGAGGAGCTGCTGCTTGGAGTGGAGCTGCTGCTTGGAGAGGAGCTGCTGCTTGGAGAGGAGCTGCTGCTTGGAGGGGAGCTGCTGCTTGGAGAGGAGCTGCTGCTTGGAGGGGAGCTGCTGCTTGGAGAGGAGCTGCTGCTTGGAGGGGAGCTGCTGCTTGGAGAGGAGCTGCTGCTTGGGGGGGAGCTGCTGCTTGGTGAGGAGCTGCTGCTTGGAGAGGAGCTGCTGCTTGGAGGGGAGCTGCTGCTTGGAGAGGAGCTGCTGCTTGGTGAGGAGCTGCTGCTTGGAGAGGAGTTGCTGCTTGGAGAGGAGCTGCTGCTTGGTGAGGAGCTGCTGCTTGGAGAGGAGCTGCTGCTTGGTGAGGAGCTGCTGCTTGGAGAGGAGCTGCTGCTTGGAGAGGAGCTGCTGCTTGGAGAGGAGCTGCTGCTTGGAGAGGCATCTTTGATCCTCTCACAAATGGTCACAGGAGGGGGGGGGGGGGGGGGTCACTTAATCTTCCATCAGGGAGGGAGGAGGAGATAATATGGACATCCATTTCTGCAAACTCCAGGTCACTGATCCCCAATGCACTCTGGGGAGGAGGAGGTGAAGACGGCATCGATTCAGCCAGCTTCTCCTCTCTCCCCAGCCTGCTCAACGCTAGCTCACACAGACAGAAGGATTCCATAATTGGGCCATTCAGCCCTGATAACACCAGACTCAAAATCACACCTCTCTGATCCTGGAGCAAGTCACTGGGAGGAAACCTCTAGGAGAAACTCAGGCAGGCGTCTGGCTGACTGGCTGACTGCTGCTCGTCCGGGAGAATCAAAGAGCTTGTCAATTGCCATACCCGAGAGATGCTGCTGTGCCTTACAAGTGGATATTTACAGGAAATAAATATATATTTTCCCCTCATCAGCAGTATAGTTTCACAAATACTGTAAGTGCACCACTGTTGATTCCAAATCAAATCGTGAGTCATGCATGGGAATGTCATACCTTCATTTTTCTTTTCATAGGCAAATCTACTAAGTGGACACAGCATTCCTCAGCCTTCCTCCTGTGAACCTTCACCACTCACCTCCTTCGTTGTCCTTGTTGTCGGCACAGGCGATCTCCATGGCAACACTGCAGCCAGGTCCTCTCCAGCCAGTGTGGCAATCACAGTGCCAGCTGTTCTGACCCAGGCTGCATTGACCATTCCTGTTACACTGACCCGGACACCCATCTGAGAAAGAGAGAGGAGGTGGGGAGGAGAGGGAGGGGGGGGGGGGAGTAGAGGGAGGGAGGGAGGGAGGGAGGGAGGGAGGGAGGGAGGGAGGGAGGGGTGGATGGGACCAGAGAAGAGGTCAGTAATTGTGATTTAGTGACAGAGTAACTTGCACCAGCTCACCAACTTTATATCTTTAGTCTCTGTCTGACGTTGCAGGTTGCAGCTCACAATAAGCGCTATAAAAAACACTATTGATTACATGGCAGGGGGATTGCATTTCATCATAACAATGCTCTTCTTGTGCATGTGGATTTTATACAGCTATATACCCTAGCATCACAACGGAGGGGTTTGGCGTGCGATAAATTGTTTTCTTCAATATCCATTCACAGCAAAGAGTATTCAATAAAAGAGAATAAGTTCACAGCCGATTAATTTGCGGTGGTTGATTTGCCTCTGGAGGCTGGCCGGGGTGTAGCGCTGCCTCATGAGAGAATTTGATTAGGGGAAGCTGATGAGATTACAAGACACAGGGAGTGAGATCAACAGGAGAGATGCTTTACAGTATATCATTGACGACTGCAGTCAATGTAATACACCTTCAGAAGATGTAATATTCTCCCAGGCTAGGTGAATTAAGAGGACATAATGAATGTTGCTGGGACATCTGTCTCAGTGGTGTAGGGTAGTCTGTACAGGAGACCAGAGGAATGGGACCAGGCTGTGGGGAGGTATTGGACTGTAAATCTACATAACTCACCCATAGTATTTAGTGAATTACCATCTCCAAGGTCAAAAGAGCAGTCCTCTCTGAGAGAGGTGATGAGAAATGTGAATCTATAAACTGTATTTAATAATCAGACACTTTAGTCGAATGGATGAACATAAAATATTTTTCTGAACAGACAAAAATCTCATTAAAGCGTATTAACATTTTACTTTAAGCCAGCTTAACAACATGGCTGCCGTTCCTGATGAGGAGCAGCGCAGTCATTAGCATCCCAGAAGGGATGAGCACGCAGCTCCGCTGGTACGGCCCATCTATAAGTATTCTACCTACTGCTGGGCAGATGCAGCTAAAAGGCCAAGTCCATTAATATTCCTATGGAGGGAGCAGAATGCTGCAGCAGAAATAACAGCCTACTTAACATGGAGTAGAAATGTACACTGCTAGCTAACTGTGTGTTTACAACTAGCGTTTACAACTATACGTAGCTAGACAGAGAGACAAGCTAACAGGTAGACACTCACAAACAGATACAGACAGACCAAACCTTACACATGTTAGTCTTGTGTTTAACAAAGTACAAGATAAAAAACAATGCAATGGGGACTGTTATGAAGGGGTACAAAGAGTGCACTAGCTGAATATCCCTATATGAGGGACCAATGGGGATACTAGCGAATGGGAGTTAGCATTTGTATTTGTATATATTATGGATCCCCATTAGCTGCTGCCAAAGCAGAAGCTACTCTTCCTGGGGTCCAGCAAAATTAAGGCAGTTTATACAAAACATTACAATACATTCACAGATTTCACAACACACTGTGTGCCCTCAGGCCCCTACTCCACCACTACCACATATCTACAGTACTAAATCCATGTGTATGTATAGTGTGTATGTTATCGTGTGTGTGTGTGTGTGTGTGTGTGTGTGTGTGTGTGTGTGTGTGTGTGTGTGTGTGTGTGTGTGTGTGTGTGTGTGTCAATGTTTGTGTTGCATTACACTACTGTAACTCTAAAACACCAACTACCACTAAGACATTGAGCGCACACTTCACAATACTAAGGATGCCACGACACCCCTCTACACAGATCTATTTTAGGCCTGGGGAACTAATGAACAAATCAGACCACCACTTAGTTAAATACAATACCTTGTTCCAAGCTGTCCCAAAAGTTTGCATAAAAACAAAACATGTCGTGGTTTGAGAAGATGTTTGTGTGTAGAGGAGGAAGTGGGGTTCTCAACGTGGTGTGGTTCATCACAGGTAAAAGAGGAGTGAGATGGAGGAGACTGACATCAAGACCACCTGCATCTCTCTCATCGTTACCTGTGAAAAACCACACCATTTAATGCAACAGAGCGCAAAGTTGATTGCGTGTTTCTCACTGAAACATGGCTGTCTTCAGACTGTAGTACCGCTCTTTTTGAAGCCTTCCCCCCGGACTACAGCTTTTCATACTCTATCAGAAAAGGGGAAAGGTTGGGGGAACAGCTTCTATTTTTACTAATGCTCTCAGCTGTAAGGACATTTAGTTTGGAGAATGGGTTTTGTGAGCATCATGCTATACTGATTAAATGTCAGCCACCAGTGCTGGCTATAACCCTGTATAGGCCACCAAAGCACTGCCCCACTTTCTTTACCGATTTCTCTGAACCATTATCTATTGTCCTTGAGAACTATGATAAAATCATTGTGTTGGGCGATTTTAATATTCATGCTGGCAAAGAGACTGACTTCAAGGCCACTGAATTTATGAATCTTTTGAGCTCTATGGACTTTATCCAACATATTACTGGGCCCACCCATAACCACAGCCATATTCTGGACCTGGTTATTACCAAGGGGCTTTCTCCTGGACCTGGTTATTACCAAGGGGCTTTCTCCTGGACCTGGTTATTACCAAGGGGCTTTCTCCTGGACCTGGTTATTACCAAGGGGCTTTCTCCTGGACCTGGTTATTACCAAGGGGCTTTCTCCTGGACCTGGTTATTACCAAGGGGCTTTCTGCTGGACCTGGTTATTACCAAGGGGCTTTCTCCTGGACCTGGTTATTACCAAGGGGCTTTCTCCTGGACCTGGTTATTACCAAGGGGCTTTCTCCTGGACCTGGTTATTACCAAGGGGCTTTCTCCTGGACCTGGTTATTACCAAGGGGCTTTCTCCTGGACCTGGTTATTACCAAGGGGCTTTCTCCTGGACCTGGTTATTACCAAGGGGCTTTCTCCTGGACCTGGTTATTACCAAGGGGCTTTCTCCTGGACCTGGTTATTACCAAGGGGCTTTCTCCTGGACCTGGTTATTACCAAGGGGCTTTCTCCTGGACCTGGTTATTACCAAGGGGCTTTCTCCTGGACCTGGTTATTACCAAGGGGCTTTCTCCTGGACCTGGTTATTACCAAGGGGCTTTCTCCTGGACCTGGTTATTACCAAGGGGCTTTCTCCTGGACCTGGTTATTACCAAGGGGCTTTCTGTTGACATTTCCTCTATTGTTGATGCTGCTTTAATTGATCGCCACTGTGTCTGTTTTACTACCTTGGTGCTCATAGTGCAGGGTAATACTGAACACATTATTAAGTGTGTATGAACAATACACCATCACCTATTCTGCCTTCCTCTAGTGATGATTTAGTTGATAACTTTAATAGTAAATGAAGGGCAACTATTGATGCCATAGCTGCAGTAAAGTTAAAAAAGGCCACATGCAAACAGAGAATCCCTTGGATGAAAGAGGAAACTAATCTGTTTAAAGAGAAATTGCAGAAAGGCAGAGAGGAAGTGGAGAAAGTTGGATGTCCATTATGATATAATGAGAGAGCAACTTGACATATATAACAAGGCAATTAGAAATGCCAGAAGGGCTCATTTCTCTAACTTGATCACTAATAATCAGAAGAATTAGAGAGTGCTCTTCTCAACCATTGATGGCCTGATAGATCCTACCCCCCACAAACATATGGGAACTTTCCTCCACATCTAAATCGGATGATTTTGTAGCATATTTCAGAGATAAGATAACAAACACTAGGCTGGCTATCAGTCAAGCAAGGCCTGATGAGAAGTTTGATGATATGTGCTCTAGCCTACCACGCAAAGGCACTATGGATTTATTTTCCCTGGTTGACACAGACATGCTAGGGAAAGTGATATCACAACTTAAGCTTTCTTACATGCCTTCTCGATCCTATCCCCACAACCTTCTTCAAAACAGTTTTTTAATTGCATATCTGAAGAAGTGCTAATAACTCCACTGTTCACCGGCAATTCCCCACTGCACTAAAAACTTCTATGGTGAAACCCCTTCTGAAGAAATTTATTATAGATTCTTCAGCTCTTAGCAATTTTCAGCCAATCTCCAACCTTCTATTCTTAAGTACAATTCTGGAGAAATTGGATTTTAAACAGCTAAATGATTTTCTAAGTACCAACTGTAGTAAAATTCCAGTTTGGTTTTCGTGCCCACTACAGCACAGAGACAAGCCTTAGTTAGTGTGGTAAATGATTCTAGAGCCAACACAGATGCCAAGCAGCTTTCTGCCCTTGTACTCTTGGATTTATACTGAACAAAAATATTAACGCAACATGCAACAATTTCTCAGATTTTACTGAGTTACAGTTCATATAAGGAAATCAGTCAATTGAAATAAATTCATTAGGCCCTAATCTATGGATTTCACATGACTGGGCAGGGGCGCAGCCATGGGTGGGCCTGGGATGGGGAGCCAGGCTCAGCCGATTGATATGGGTTTTTCCCCACAAAAGGGCTTTATTACAGACAGAAATACTCCTCAGCACCACCTCAGATGAACCTGCAGGTGAAGAAGATGGATGTGGAGGTCCTGGGCTGGCGTGGTTACACATGGTCTGCGATTGTGAGGCCGGTTGGATGCACTGCCAAATTCTCTAAAACAACGTTGGAGTTGGCTTATGGTAGAGAAATGAACATTACATTCTCTGACAACAGCTATGGTCGACATTCTAGCAGTCAGCATGCCAATTGCACGCTCCCTCAAAACTTCAGACATCTGTGGTATTGTGTTGTGTGACAAAACTGCACATTTTAGAGTAGCCTTTTATTGTCCCCAGAACAAGGTGCTCCTGTGTAATGATCATTCTGTTTAATCAGCTTCTTGATATGCCACACCTGTCAGGTGGATGGATTAACTTGGCAAAGGAGAAATGCTTACTAACGGGGATGTAAACAAATTTGTGGTCAAAATTTGAGAGAAATAAGCTTTTTGTGCGCATGGAACATTTCTGTGATCTTTTATTTCAACTCATGAAACACCAACACTTTACATGTTGTGTTTATATTTTATGTTCAGTATAAGTGCTGCATTCGACACTGTTGACTACGACGTCCTTCTGGATAGACTGGAGGTGGGTTGGTCTCTCCGGTCCAGTTCTAAATTGGTTTAGGACCTATTTAACTGGTCGAGAGAGTTTTTTTGTCACCCTTGGTGTGCATAACTCAGGAGAAAATAGATATCACATGTGGCGTTCCACAAGGTTTGATTTTTGGGTCTGTTACGGTTCAGTATATATGTTCCCGCTTGGCAGCGTTATCAGAAAGCACAGCATTGATTTTCATTGCTACGCAGACGATTAACAACTCTACATTTCTCTGTCACCACATTTTAGATAACGATTTTTTTTCTCCAAATCACACATTAGGAATGTGGCCAAAATAGCTTTTTACCACCTGAGGAACAATGCCAAGGCGAGGTCATTTCTCTCTCAGGCTACATACAGAGAGACTCATCCATGCTTTCATTACAAGCAGGCTTGACTACTGTAATGCTCTCATGTCTGGTCTACCAAAGAAAGCCATTGGTCAACTACAAAACATACAGAATGGTGCAGCATAGATACTGACCAAGACCAGACAGAGAGCACACATTACACCGGTTTTAAGGTCTCTGCACTGGCTGCCTGTGAGTTTTAGAAATAATTTTAAGATTATTCTATTGTTTTTTTAAAAATCAATCCATGACTGTGCACCCCAATACATGCCAGACATGCTTTTTACTTACTGTGCACCCCAGCCTCTGGAATAGCCTGCCAGAGAATCTGGGTGGGGCCGAAACTGTGGACATGAGATGGAGGTGATTCTCAACATGACGTGGTTCATCACAGTAAAGTGGAGAGGAGATGAAGCTCCTTCTTCACACTCAACTCTCTCATCACTAATTAGAGAGGGACACAGAATGAACAGAGAATGGGAGCTAGCACACAGCGCCGGCCTTTTCACATGGCTCTAACAACACAGCCCACAGTGGAGCCCCAGGGAGAGGTTGTTCTCATCAGATGGGAGGAAAATAACAGAGAGGAAATTAAAGCCCTTGGGGGGGTTGAATGAGGGGGCAGAGTGTCTGTCCCTATTTGTTGGCTCCCAGGAAGGCTAAGTGTGTCTTAGGGAGTACCGAGAGGCCTGCCGCCCAGACTACTCTACTGGAGAGTGGGTGACTAGCAATGTTGGCTCAACCCCCCCCCCCCCCCCCCCCCACAAAGTGTTGTGAGCTGAAGCTTTAATTTCGCAAGCATTCTGTGCAACTTCTGGTACACGTGCAACTGTGAACACTTTACCCACTTTAAGTTACAGTTTCAGACAGTGGCCCAAAGGCTATTGTGGCTATTTGAGCATTATGTAGTCGTATCAGAGTGGCCTATCAACTAAACCAATGGAGAAAATGCTGTACAAAACCTGCTCTTTCCACGACACAGACTGACCAGATGAATCCAGAGGAAAGCTATGATCCCTTATTGATGTCACTTGTTAAATCCACTTCAATCAGTGTAGATGAAGGGGAGGAGACAGATTAAAGAAGGTTTTTTAAGCCTTGAGACAATTGAGACATGTGTCATTCAAGAGGTGAATGGGCAAGACAAAAGATTTAAGTGCCTTTGAACAAGGTATGGTAGTAGGTGCCAGAGGTACCGGTTTGAGTGTGTCAAGAACTGAAACGCTGCTGGGTTTTTCACGCTCAATAGTTTTCTGTTGGGATCAAGAATGGTCCACCATCCAAAGGACATCGAGCCAGCATCCAGCATTGGAGTCAACATGGGCCAGCATCCCTGTGGAACCCTTTCAACACCTTGTAGAGTCCATGCCCTGATGAATTGAGGCTGTTCTGAGGGCAAAAAGGGGGTGCAACTCAATATTAGGAAGGTGTTCCTAATGTTTTGTCCACTCAGTGTAGATAGCTGTTGTCTTCCATGATATTGCCTACAAAAGCCAATATGTGTTGTTCACGGCTTGACATTCTAGGACTGATGTTTTACTGGTCTGAAAGCTCAAATCACTTTATAAAAATAGGGAATGATCTGTAACACAATTGGCTAAATAGGTGACTAAAAATTAACTCACTAACTAGCAACTCAACAAATGTGCACACATGGCTACACGACTACACGGCGGCTACACGGCGGCTACATGGCCACACGGCGGCTACATGGCCACACGGCGGCAACACGGCGGCTACATGGCCACACGGCGGCTACACGGCGGCTACATGGCCACACGGCGGCTACACGGCGGCTACATGGCCACACGGCGGCTACATGGGCACACGGCGGCAACACGGCGGCTACACGGCGGCTACATGGCCACACGGCGGCTACACGGCGGCTACATGGCCACACGGCGGCAACACGGCGGCTACAGGGCGGCTACAGGGCGGCTACACGGCGGCTACAGGGCGGCTACACGGCGACTACACGGCGGCTACAGGGCGGCTACACGGCGGCTACAGGGCGGCAACACGGCGGCTACACGGCGACTACACGGCGGCTACACGGCGGCTACAGGGCGGCCACACGGCAGCCACACGGCGGTTACACAGCGGTTACACGGCGGCTACACGGCGGCTACATGGCCACACGGCGGCAACAGGGCGGCTACACGGCGGCTACAGGGCGGCTACACGGCGGCTATAGGGCGGCTACACGGCGGCTACAGGGCGGCTACACGGCGGCTACAGGGCGGCAACACGGCGGCTACACGGCGGCTACAGGGCGGCTACACGGCGGCCACACGTCAGCCACACGGCGGTTACACGGCGGCTACACGGCGGCTACACGGCGGCCACACGGCGGCTACAGGGTGGCTACACGGCGGCTACACGGCGGCTACAGGGCGGCTACACGGCGACTACACGGCGGCTACAGGGCGGCTACAGGGCGGCTACACGGCGGCTACAGGGCGGCAACACGGCGGCTACACTGCGACTACACGGCGACTACACGGCGGCTACACGGCGGCTACACGGCGGCTACAGGGCGGCTACACAGCGGCCACACGGCAGCCACACGGCGGTTACACGGCGGTTACACGGCGGCCACACGGCGGCCACACACGGCTACACGGCGACTACACGGCAGCCACACGGCAGCCACACGGCGACTACACGGCAGCCACACGGCGGCCACACGGCGGCTACATGCGGCCACACGGCGGCTCTGCTTTGGGATTTCAAATGCGCATCTAAGCTACATTCCGACTGCGAGTGACGGAAAAAATGATTGTGCCAATGAAATAGAACAAGGCCACTTCTCACCGGGCCAGCCAACAACAAACCACCAACTTAGTCTTGAAGTTATATCTATTTTTGTTGCATATGAAGCGACTGTTATTATGTTGATTCAATCCAAATTACCATAGTAGAGGGGGAAATTGTATCTGTTTAAAGCCAGGAAAGATGGTGTACTGTACATTTTAGTAAAGTTCAATCTTGTGCTGGCAATTCTCAATGCGCTCATCTTAGAGGGAACATTGGTGACTAGGCTGGGAGGCTGGAGATGGATGTGGAGATGTGGCTGGGTACTTTGACTATAGATTACACATTTTCCCTCTAGTGGAGGAACCAATCCAGATGAATGGGAGAGCTTCTTAATGACGTGGAGGATAGGAGCAGGAAAGGAGGACACTCGTCAGAATTGGTGGATGTATCTGCTGCTGAAAGATATAATGCTCTTTATATAGTCAGTGAAAAAGAGCTATATTGTGGAAGGACAAACATTGGACAGGATCAGGTACTGACACTACCGCCTCATAACGTAAGGCTTAGGGAACGAACACGATGTATCTTTTAAACATGTGGGTGACAGTTCCTCTGCTTGGCTGAGAGTTACTACAGCGGGAGGATAGAGGCAGGGTACTACTGTGTGTGTTAGTATGTTAGCGTGCCAAGGTGTTGGCTGATTGGCCGGATGCATACCGATGGTGCAGTGCTCTCCGTTCCAGCCCTGTTGGCACTGACACTTTCCGTCCCGGCAGGTCCCGTGCTTTACACACAACGGGTTGCAGACACGCTGGTCACATCCGGCGCCGTTCCAGCCCTCATCACAGCGACACACTCCGCCAAAACACACGCCGTGGGCGCCACAGTCCGACGAGCAAACCTCTGTGGAGGCACATGAGCACAGTAAAAAGACAGTGGATCAGCATACTAGATGAACAGAGGGAAAGGGTTTTCACAGAGGAGCTGTGGCCACAGTGTGGATGGACAGAGGGAAAGGGTTTTCACAGAGGAGCTGTGGCCACAGTGTGGATGAACAGAGGGAAAGGGTTTTCACAGAGGAGCTGTGGCCACAGTGTGGATGGACAGAGGGAAAGGGTTTTCACAGAGGAGCTGTGGCCACAGTGTGGATGGACAGAGGGAAAGGGTTTTCACAGAGGAGCTGTGGCCACAGTGTGGATGAACAGAGGGAAAGGGTTTTCACAGAGGAGCTGTGGCCACAGTGTGGATGGACAGAGGGAAAGGGTTTTCACAGAGGAGCTGTGGCCACAGTGTGGATGAACAGAGGGAAAGGGTTTTCACAGAGGAGCTGTGGCCACAGTGTGGATGGACAGAGGGAAAGGGTTTTCACAGAGGAGCTGTGGCCACAGTGTGGATGGACAGAGGGAAAGGGTTTTCACAGAGGAGCTGTGGCCACAGTGTGGATGGACAGAGGGAAAGGGTTTTCACAGAGGAGCTGTGGCCACAGTGTGGATGAACAGAGGGAAAGGGTTTTCACAGAGGAGCTGTGGCCACAGTGTGGATGGACAGAGGGAAAGGGTTTTCACAGAGGAGCTGTGGCCACAGTGTGGATGGACAGAAGGAAAGGGTTTTCACAGAGGAGCTGTGGCCACAGTGTGGATGGACAGAAGGAAAGGGTTTTCACAGAGGAGCTGTGGTCATGGTGTGGATGGACAGAGGGAAAGGGTTTTCACAGAGGAGCTGTGGCCATGGTGTGGATGGACAGAAGGAAAGGGTTTTCACAGAGGAGCTGTGGCCACAGTGTGGATGGACAGAGGGAAAGGGTTTTCACAGAGGAGCTGTGGCCACAGTGTGGATGGACAGAGGGAAAGGGTTTTCACAGAGGAGCTGTGGCCACAGTGTGGATGGACAGAGGGAAAGGGTTTTCACAGAGGAGCTGTGGCCATGGTGTGGATGGACAGAGGGAAAGGGTTTTCACAGAGGAGCTGTGGCCACGGTGTGGATGGACAGAGGGAAAGGGTTTTCACAGAGGAAATGTGGCCACGGTGTGGATGGACAGAAGGAAAGGGTTTTCACAGAGGAGCTGTGGCCACAGTGTGGATGGACAGAGGGAAAGGGTTTTCACAGAGGAGCTGTGGCCACAGTGTGGATGGACAGAGGGAAAGGGTTTTCACAGAGGAGCTGTGGCCATGGTGTGGATGGACAGAGGGAAAGGGTTTTCACAGAGGAGCTGTGGCCACAGTGTGGATGGACAGAAGGAAAGGGTTTTCACAGAGGAGCTGTGGCCATGGTGTGGATGGACAGAGGGAAAGGGTTTTCACAGAGGAGCTGTGGCCATGGTGTGGATGGACAGAGGGAAAGGGTTTTCACAGAGGAGCTGTGGCCACGGTGTGGATGGACAGAGGGAAAGGGTTTTCACAGAGGAGCTGTGGCCATGGTGTGGATGGACAGAGGGAAAGGGTTTTCACAGAGGAGCTGTGGCCACGGTGTGGATGGACAGAGGG